>NW_011495084.1:3641883-3656111 GCF_000754665.1 Bison bison bison
AGAATTTTCCACAGTTTGTTGTGATCCACACAGTCAAAGGCTTTGGTGTAGTTAATAAAGCAGATGTTTTTCTGGAACTCTCTTGCTTTTTCAATGATCTGATGGATGTTGGCAATTTGATCTCTGGTTCCTCTGCCTTTTCGAAAATCAGGTTGAACATCTGGAAGTTCATGGTTCACATACTGTTGAAGCCTGGTGTGGAGAATTTTGAGCATTACTTTGCTAGTGTGTGCGATGAGTGCAATTGTGCGATAGTTTGAACATTATTTGGCATTGCCTTTCTTTGGGATTGGAATGAAAACTGACCTTTTGCAGTCCTGTGGCTACTGCTGAGTTTTCCAAAGTTGCTGGCATATTGAGTGCAACACTTTAAAGCATCATCTTTTAGGATTTGAAATAGCTCAACTGCAATTCCATCACCTCCACTAGCTTTGTTCATAGTGATGCTTCCTAAAGCCCACTTGACTTCACATTCCAGGATGTCTGGCTCTAGGTTAGTGATCACACCATCATCTTTATCTGGGTCATGAAGATCTTTTTTGCATAGTTCTTCTGTGTATTATTGCTGCCTCTTCTGCTTCTGTTAGGTCTATACCATTTCTGTCCTTTATTGTGCCCATCTTTGCATGGAATGTCCCCTTGGTGTCTCTCATTTTCTTAAAGAGGTCTCTAGTCTTTCCCATTCTATTGTTTTCCTCTATTTCTTTGCATGAATTACTGAGTAAGGCTTTCTTATCCCTCCTTGCTATTCTTTGGAACTCTGCATTCAAATGGGTATATCTTTGCTTTTCTCCTTTGCCTTTAGCTTCTCTTCTTTTGTCAGCTATTTGTAAGACCTCCTCAGAGAACCATTTCGCCTTTTTGCATTTGTTTTTCTTGGGTATGGTCTTGATCCCTGCCTCCTGTACAATGTCAGGAATCTCTGTCCATAGTTCTTCAGGCACCCTGTCTATCAGATCTAATCCCTTGAATCTGTTTCTCACTTCCACTGTATAATCGTAAGGGATTTGATTTAGGTCATGCCTGAATGGTATAGTGGTTTTCCCTACTGAAAGTTTGCTGCTGAGCTGTGAAAGATGCTGGGATTCTTGGCCTCCAGAGGAGAATTCAATCTGGGGCCAGTGACAAGACTTGATCACTTAGAGCTTTTGTGTAATAAAGTTTTATTAAGTATAAAAGAGAGAAAATTTCTGACATAGACATCAGAAAGGGACAGAAAGAATGTCCCCCTACTAGCCTTTAGCAGTATGTTATATACCTATCAGCAAGCTATTAACTCAAGAAAGAAGATGTCTGAAAACTCAGAGAGGCACCAAGCCCATCACCCACAACATGCATTTTGAGATAACATTGCCACCAGGTGAGTCATCCTGTGCCATAAAATGATTGACATGGATCTTGAAGAACGGCAGGTTTCCGAGTAAATATATAGTTTCTTTAACATAGATGAGGAGAACAATGCATGAGTAAAACATACAGGTTTGTTGAGACTTGAAGAAAGACAGTGTAAGGTAAATACATAGTTCATTAACATAGCTTAAGAAAAACATTTCCATACGAAAAAACACATCGCTAGGTCCTGGTTTGAGAAAAGTTAAGTTCAGGTGAAGCCAGGTGTCACTGTGACAACACAGAATTTTAAGAGAAACCTCCTTTTAATTTTGTGTAGAGAAGGGGAAAAAATCTGACACTTGTAGTTTGTTTCATCCTGCTGCTTAAGAGAGAGAAAAAATGTCTGACACTTGAAGCCTATCTCCTTCATTTGGCGACCCCTGGCCTTCCTGCCTGTTACCCTCTCACCTACTTTCTTCAATTTAAGTCTGAATTTGGCAATCAGGAATTCATGATTTGAGCCACAGTCAGTTCCCGGTCTTGTTTTTGCAGACTGTATAGAGCTTTTCTCCATAGTTGGCTGCTAAGAATATAGTCAATCTGATTTCAGTATTGACCATCTGGTGATGTCCATGTGTAGAATTTTCTCTTGCGTTGGAAGAGTGTTTGCTATGACCAGTGTGTTCTCTTGGCAAAACTCTGTTAGTTTTTGACCTGCTTTCTTTTGTAAAATTTGCCTGTTATTCCAGGTATCTCTTGACCTCCTGCTTTTGCATTTTACAAATGAAAAAATGTAGCTAGGCCTAGCCTATCTGAATCAGTCTTGCTTCTGCTTTGCAGCCAACTGGAAGGCCAGCTAAGAGCTGGCTGTTCTAGGCTGTCCTCAGCAGGAGCCACTCTGCTCACCTCCAAGGTTTTCTCACTTCCCTTTAGTAGGCTACTGGAACTCATTCTCACCATAGTGGCAGGAGCCCAAGAGAGCAAGTAGAGGTGCACAGAGCCTCTAGAGACCCAAGCTCAGAACTGAAATCACAGAACATTGTTATGACCAAAGCAAAGCCAAGGCCGGGAGACAGACTCTAGGTCTTCATGGAAGGAACTAGAAAGTCCTATCTCCAACAGGGTGGACAGAGAGAGGGGTAGAAATTGAGACTTTTTTGTAGTGAATCCTCTACCTAGGACAACAACCCTGGTAGAAATGGACATTGGGGACGGAGGGTGTAACTCAAGGCTGTGTTTTCTAAGCAAGCACCCTGCTTTTATGTAGATTCTGTATTAAAGGAGGTGTGATGCTATCTACTTTGTGGCTGTCACTATTGACAGTGTTTTATATTTTAAAACCCTATGGAAAAATCCGGAGAAGGCAATGGCACCCCACTTCAGTACTCTTGCCTGGAAAATCCCATGGACAGAGGAGCCTGGTGGGCTGCAGTCCATGGGGTCGCTAAGGGTCAGACACGACTGAGCAACTTCACTTTCACTTTTCACTTTCATGCATTGGAGAAGGAAATGGCAACCCACTCCAGTGTTCTTGCCTGGAGAATCCCAGGGATGGGGGAGCCTGGTGGGCTGCCGTCTATGGGGTTGCACAGAGTCAGACACGACTGAAGTGACTTAGCATAGCATGGAAAAATCAGACAAACCAGTTCAAGTTTTGGTACATTTTAGTAATTCAGGACTTCATTTATCTAAGCAAATTTATTCCAATATCCACAAACCTCATATTATGAGTCTTTAATTTCTTTTGTACATAAAAGTTAGGACTTTTTTTCCTTTAAAATTTCCATAGACAGTATGATTGATATCTCTCTTATACTTACTTGTGTGTATGTACTTCCACTATTACTAATTCCCCTTGGAGTTAAAATCTCTCTCTCTCTTTTTTTCTTCTTCCCTTAAGCATATATTCCTCCTCCTTACAATAGCAGCATTTTTTATTTCTATGGGGAATACCCCCTCTTCCATTTTGTGAAGGCCTTTCATGGCTGTCAAGATACAGGGACATAACTCAACTTGGGCAATGGCCCCTCTGCCCAGGGAATTTTAATACTTGGTGCCTTGGTGTCTCCTTTAATTCTGTGAATTACATCATAGCTTTCCAAGAAATTTCCTTTTGCAAGTTATCCAGAAGTGTTTTTTATTCCTTATAGTTAGAGAACACTGGGAAATGTATCCCTTAAATTTTACTACCTATGCACTTTTCCTTACCTGCAAAAATTTACAGTATATTGCTGTCACTCCAAGTTCTTATCTAAGGAGTATAACTTAGGTATTTTTACCTTAAAAAAAAGGCAGAAAGATATTAAATATTTAGATGGATGAGAAGCCATGGTGGAAAATATAGTGTCTATTTATATTTTTTGACAGTAAAATGAAGCTAGAGATAGTAGAAAGGATGTGACCTTTGAAACCTGACAGATCAGGGTTCTAATTATAGGTTAACTACATACTAGACTACAGTCTTGGATAAGGTAAAACATTTAGTTTCTTAACTATCAAAATGTGACTTATAAGACTATCATAATAATCCTAGGGAGAGTTAGAAATAATATATAAAGTGTTTGCCCTACTGCAGGTGCTCAATAATTTATAAATAATAGTATTTAGCATATACATAGTGAAGAACTAACTTTACCCAAAGAGCAGTCTGGCCTTTGTCCCTGCTTCTATGAGTTAAACTCTAAATCCATGGAATTTCCCATGAAATAGGAGCATTTTTGTTATTTATGGTGGGTTCCTCAGACCACACCTGATATTTTATGGTAATGACATGACTCCATGGGCCCCTGGATACTTTATGTTGCCAAGACGACTCAAGATGGGGGTGGACACACTCAAACACCATGTGGTAAGAGAGGATTGAGGCTTTGGCCAGGGTTATCAGCCTGAACTCTGGGGAGGGGAAAGGAGTAGACTTTGAGTACAACCACATGAACTTCAATTATAGTTAGGTAATAAAATGTCAGTAAAAACTGGAAACTGAGGCACAGATGAGCTTTATGGGTTGACAGTACTTCATGCAAAGATTAATTACCACAATTCAATGCTGATAAGGCCAAGGTGTCCCTAAGAAAACAAGCTTAGAATTTGAAGCCTGCCTAAACCCAGGTTCAACTATGTGCATCTCTTCTTTTGGCTGGTTTTGAGTTGTATCCTTTAGCTATCAGTTCAGTTCAGCCGTGTCCGACTCTTTGCGACCCCATGAATCGCAGCACGCCAGGCCTCCCTGTCCATCACCAACTCCCGGAGTTTACTCAAACTCATGTGCATGGAGTCAGTGATGCCATCCAGCCATCTCATCCTCTGTGGTCCCCTTCTCCTCCTGCCCCCAATACCTCCCAGCATCAGAGTCTTTTCAAATGAGTCAATTCTTCGCATGAGGTGGCCAAAGTATTGGAGTTTGAGCTTGAGCATCAGTCCTTCCAAAGAACACCCAGGACTGATCTCCTTTAGAATGGACTTGTTGGTTCTCCTTGCAGTCCAAGGGACTCTTAAGGGTCTTCTCCAACACCACAGTTCAAAAGCATCAATTCTTCAAGGCTCAGCTTTCTTCACAGTCCAGCTCTCACATGCATACATGACCACTAGAAAAACCATAGCCTTGACTAGATGGACCTTTGTTGGCAAAGTAATGTCTCTGCTTTTGAATATGCTATCTAGGTTGGTCATAACTTTCCTTCCAAGGAGTAAGTGTCTTTTAATTTCATGGCTGCAGTCACCATCTGCAGTGATTTTGGAGCCCAAAAAAATAAAGTCTGACACTGTTTCCACTGTTTCCCCATCTATTTCCCATGAAGTGATGGGACCAGAAACCATGATCTTCGTTTTCTGAATGTTGAATTTAAGCCAACTTTTTCACTCTTCTCTTTCACTTTCATCAAGAGGCTTTTAAGTTCTTCTTCACTTTCTGCCATAAGGGTGGTGTCATCTGCATATCTGAGGTTATTGATATTTCTCCTGGCAATCTTGATTCCAGCTTGTGCTTCCTCCAGCCCAGAATTTCTCATGATGTACTCTGCATATAAGTTAAATAAACAGGTGACAATATACAGCCTTGACATACTCCTCTTCCTATTTGGAACCAGTCTGTTGTTCCATGTCCAGTTCTAACCGTTGCTTCCTGACCTGCATATAGGTTTCTCAAGAGGCAGGTTAGGTGGTCTGGTATTTGCATCTCTTGAAGAATTGTCCACAGTTTATTGTGATCCACACAGTCAAAGGCTTTGGCATAGTCAATAAAGCAGAAATAGATGTTTTTCTGGAACTCTCTTGCTTTTTCTATGATCCATCGGATGATGGCAATTTGATCTCTGGTTCCTCTGCCTTTCTTAAAACCAGCTTGAACATCTGGAAGTTCACGGTTCATGTATTGCTGAAGCCTGGCTTGGAGAATTTTGAGCATTACTTAACTACTGTTGAGATGAGTGCAGTTGTGTGGTAGTTTGAGCATTCTTTGGCATTGCCTTTCTTTGGATTGGAATGAAAACTGACCTTTTCCAGTCCTGTGGCCACTGCTGAGTTTTCCAAATTTGCTGGCATATTGAGTGCAGTACTTTCACAGCATCATCTTTTGGGATTTGAAATAGCTTCACTGGAATTCCATCACCTCCACTAGCTTTGTTCATAATGATGCTTTCTAAGGCCCACTTGACTTCACATTCCAGGATGTCTGATTCTAGGTGAGTGATCACACCATCATGATTATCTTGGTTGTGAAGATCTTTTTTGTACAGTTCTTCTGTGTATTCTTGCCACCTCTTCTTAATAGCTTCTGTTAGGTCCGTACCATTTCTGTCTTTTATCGAGCCCATCTTTTCATGAAATGTTCCCTTGGTATGTCTAATTTTCTTGAAGAGATCTCTAGTCTTTCCCACTCTGTTGTTTTCTTTTATTTCTTTGCATTGATCGCTGAGGAAGGCTTTCTTATCTCTCCTTGCTATTCTTTGGAACTCTGCATTCAGATGCTTATATCTTTCCTTTTCTCCTTTGCTTTTTGCTTCTCTTCTTTTCACAGCTATTTGTAAGGCCTCCCCAGACAACCATTTTGCCTTTTTGCATTTCTTTTCCATGGGGATGGTCTTGATCCTTATCTCCTGTATAATGTCACGAACCTCTGTCCATAGTTCATCAAGCACTCTATCAGATCTAGTCCCTTAAATCTATTTCTCACTTCCACTGTATAATCATAAGGGATTTGATGTAGGTCATACCTGAATGGTCTAGTGGTTTTCCCTACTTTCTTCAATTTAAGTCTGAATTTTTCTATAAGGAGTTTATGATCTGAGCCACAATCAGCTCCCGGTCTTGTTTTTGCTGACTATATAGAGCTTCTGCATCTTTGGCTGCAAAGAATATAATCAGTCTGATTTCGGTGTTGACCACCTGGTGATGTCCATGTGTAGAGTCTTCTCTCGTGTTGTTGGAAGAGGGTGTTTGCTATGACCAGTGCATTCTCTTGGCAAAACTCTATTAGCCTTTGCCCTGCTTCATTCCGTATTCCAAGGCCAAATTTGCCTGATACTCCAGGTGTTTCTTGACTTCCTACTTTTGCATTCCAGTCCCCTATAATGAAAAGGACATCTTTTTTGGGTGTTAGTCCTAGAAGGTCTTGTAGGTCTTCATAGAACCGTTCAACTTCAGCTTCTTCAGCATTACTGGTTGGGGAATAGGCTTGGATTTCTGTGATATTGAATGGTTTGCCTTGGAAACGAACAGAGATCATTCTGTTGTTTTTGAGATTGCATCCAAGTACTGCATTTCAGACTCTTTTGTTGACTATGATGGCTACTCCATTTCTTCTAAGGGATTCCTGCCCACAGTAGTAGATATAATGGTCCTCTGAGTAAAATTCACCCATTCCAGTCCATTTTAGTTTGCTGATTCCTAGAATGTTGACACTCACTCTTGCCATCTCCTGTTTGACCACTTCCAATTTGCCTTGATTCATGGACCTGGCATTCCAGGTTCCTATGCAATATTTCTCTTTACAGCATCGGACCTTGCTTCTATCACTAGTCACATCCACAACTGGGTATTATTTTTGCTTTGGCTCCATTCCTTCATTCTTTCTGGAGTTATTTCTCCACTGATCTCCAGTAGCATATTGGGCACCTTCCAACCTGGGGAATTCATCTTTCAGTGTCCTATCTTTTTGCCTTTTCATACTGTTCATGAGGTTCTCAAGGAACTGAAGTGGTTTGCCATTCTCTTCTCCAGTGGACCACATTCTGTCAGACCTCTCCACCATGACCTGCCTGTCTTAGGTGGCCCCACACAGCATGGCTTAGTTTCACTGAGTTAGACAAGGCTGTGGTCCTAGTGTGATTAGATTGGCTAGTTTTCTGTGATTATGGCTTCAGTGTGTCTGCCCTCTGATGCCCTCTCACAACACCTACCATCTTACTTGGGTTTCTCTTACCTTAGACGTGCAGTATCTCTTCACGGCTGCTCCAGCAAAGCGCAGCCATTGCTCCTTACCTTGGACAAGGGGTATCTCCTCATGCTGCCCCTCCTGACCTTGAATAGTTCCTCTTGGCCCTCTTGCACCCGTGTAGCCACCGCTCCTTGGACCTATAACCACAGGTGTAGAATTTTCCTGAATTCTGTGTCATTCTAGTGAACTGTTGAAACTGATGATAGTTTTGGAAAATACTCAATCTTGTTATTGATGTCAAGTCTTGGACTGACTTGGCAGTCTGGAAGACTGTGTCCTTAACCTCAAATTTGGGTAATTCTGAATAACATATTGTATTCAACCAAGAAAAATGAATGTTACCTCCTTGAAACTGAGAAAGAAAACCTGATTTTTCTTCTAGGCAGGTGGGAATGGTTATTGGAAATTAATTACATTTAAAATTTGCAAATACAAGAACTACTCTTGTAATTAAAAGCATGTATTATATATTATCATTGTTTTATTTTGGCAAATGTAAAAAAATAGCATTTTTAAGGACTTTCAGATGTTCATATTAATCCCCAAGTCCTTTTGTTAATATCTTACAGTCTTATATCTGTAGATAGAAGGGATTTTCAGAAATATAACCCTTATATTTGGAAAGAAATATCTTTGCCTGTATTAGGCTGCTGAGCAGGATAGAATGTTTCTGAAACTTACTTATATTAATAATTACCACCATTTAAGGAGTCCTTGTCATATGCCAGACACTGTGCTCAGTATTTTGTTTGTATGTAACCAACCTGGAAGTTATTTATTATTTTCTTTTTTAAGATGTCAATTATTGAGCCCGAGAGACCTTTATAAAAACTTGTCAATCAAGTGAAGCCAAGTTTAATTTTAATAGACTGACTACAGTCGGGAGAACACCACTTTGACATAGTCTTGAAAGTGAAAGTGGCAGTTGCTCAGTCGTGTCCAGCTCTTTGAGATCCCGTGGATTGTAGCCTGCCAGGCTCCTCTGTCCATGGAATTCTTCAGGCAAGAATACTGGAGCAGGTTGCCATTCACTTCTCTGGGGATCTTCCCGACCCAGGGATTGAATCTGTGTCTTGTGCTTTGCAGGCAGATTCTTTACCATCTGAGCCACCAGAGAAGCCCTTGGCATAGTCTTAATGCCATCTTAAAAGAGCTGTAGTTCAGCTGCCCAGTCGTGTCCAACTCTTCGTGACCCCATGGACTGCAGCACGCCAGGCTTCCCTGTCCTTCACTATCTCCCGGAGTTTGCTCCAGATCATGTCCATTGAGTCGACGATGTCCTCCAACCATCTTATCCTCTGTCACTCTTTTCTCCTTAAAAGGGTGGGAACAGTATTCACAGGGTTTGGAGTCTGTGATTAAATGGTTAAGCATGGTCTTCCCTTGCAAGACATTTATTAGAATTGGGCAAAATTCATGATATAAGAGTTCAGAGTTAGAGGATGCAACAAGATGAAGGTTTTAACTCTCAGTGAAATTTTCTAATAACTGAGTTGTTAGCTCAGATGAGTAATTTATTGTCTGACAGAAGAACTGTTTCCCAGAATGAGAAAACTCTTTGCCCAAGAAAATTAATTTGCAAAAGTTTCTTAAAGCAAAAAGTGAAATAATGCATTAGTTTGCATTCTTATCTTTCTAGACATGAATTACCTGAAATTAATATTTAAGAAATGTTGACAAAGTTGATCTTAAGTTTCAAAAATGAGGAAATTTAGTAATTTTCAAGAATTACACCTAGAACTCAATGAATCCAAAGTCCCAGTTTATTTAACAGCATAAGATGCTCCTTCCAAATATGTTTATATATCCCTGAAAATAAGACTACATGTAGCCACATCACCACCAAGACTAAGAGCTATTAAAAATGATTAAAGAAGACAATTTAGGTGATACGAACAAACTTTAATACTTCATGAAGTGAACAGGCTCCATGTGGAGAACAGTGAAGCAGGGGGAAATGTGGCAAGCTTTTAAAGAGGAAAAAATAAGGAACAAGGAAGAGAAAGTTTTAAAAATGAATAAGGAACAAGGAAATAAGTAAAAAGCCCAGAATTGGCTTGATAATTGAGGATTGGCTTGTTATTGAACCAAACCCTGCTTGTCTGGGCACAGCAAAGCCAATCTACTGATGCCAGCTTGTTGTGAAGGGAAGTGTTTATTGCATTTGTCGACAAAAAAAAATGCACAGCCTTAAAGTTGAGAGCTATGTTTGACTTGGTGAACAAAACCGAGGACTTAAGCCTGGGACTCGGCACCCCAGGTAACTCTCAGAGACTGTTCTGAAGGGGCAAGAGAGGGAGCCAGGATGCATAGGAGTTTTTACAGTGAAGACCAGGTAGTTGGAAAGACCTAAAGACCTAAAGAAGACCAGATATCTCAAGTTAAGAAATGCAGCACTTTTCTGTGTATGGGAAGATAAGAGCCTAGGCTCCCTAAAATCATTCCTTTGATGTGCACTTCAGCTGTCAGTGGTGTATTTCTGTGCTTCTCATCCTGAGTCCCTCAGGGCTCACTCAGGGTGGCTGTGATGTGATGGCTTCATGGCTGCAACATTCTTTGTTTACTGATATGGCAGGTGGCAATTTTAGTTCACACAGAGCACCAAGCAAGGAGAATGGGCAGCTCATGTTCAAAAGACCCCAAATCCCTGGTAGCTTTCAGGCCAGGGTTTTTAAAAACAGCTTTAGAGGAGAGGGTCATAGGATATGTGATCAGCTTCTGAACAGCTTTTGGACTGCCTTATGGTGAGAGATAACAGTGTGGTGTTTCAAGAATCTCTATCATCAGCCTTCTGATTCCAACCAGTCTGGAATCTGTATATAGTCAGCATATAGTCATCATCCTCTTCCTAGTGGGGGTGGGCGGTTGGGGACAAGGGCAGTCTTAACTTCTGATGAACAACTTAAAGATATGCATCAGATTTCTATCTCTATCCCTTCAGGAGGAACCAGGAGTCCTATGACTATTAATCTAATATGCTTGAATCTGCTCTTTGGAATTCAGTGAAGGCCTTGGAGACTGAAGCTTTGGGAAAAAAAATCAAGAAATGGGGGACACAGAGGTGCTTTTGTACCTGGGAAGGCCCCACAGAGTCCTGCTCGGTTTCAATCCCCCCTTTTCTTTGCTACTCCTCAGTCCTGAGGGGAACAGGGACAGGACACGAAAGGAAATGAAGTTTTCTATAGAGAGATTAATCATATATTCATCAGGGGAACTCAGTTTTAGAGGGACTGAGTTTCAGGTTGGCCGGCTATAGTGTGTTTCTCGTCAAGCGGAGTATTTATAAGGACATAAACATTATCCAAATTTTAGTTTGCTGACATGGCATTCTTGGAAGGAGTGGCTCCATTTTGGACCTGGATGCAACAGAACTAGGGTTACCTGGATTGCAACAGAACTAAGGTTCCCTCCATCAATATGACATTACTATCTTTTACCAGGAAGATAAGGCTATAAACCAGTAAATTACGTCAGTGCTTTGTGGAGGAGGAAAATTAATTTTCCTTCTACCCTTCTGAGTTCTTGGCTGAGAACCCCTGTAATAAAAGACAGATTAAGAGGGAAAAAAATCTTTTTAATTGCATATGCACATAAGGGAGCCTCACAGAGATAGGAGACTGTAAAGGCAGCTAGGCGATTGAAGCTTATACATCATCCTGAGTGAAGGGAAGGGGTAGGGACTCAGGCTTTAAAGAGGGGAAGCCATTCCTGGGAAGGCGAGAGGACCAAATATTGAGTGAACAAAGGTTATCCTGCCAGGCAGGTAACTCTCAGATAAAAAGATTATCTCCAGTAATACGTCTCTTCCTGGTACAGACCCCCTTCTAATGTGAATTCTCTTCATAAATATAGATTTTTATTATGAAAGGGTAGCTTCTGTGTTTTCAGAGCTCCTCCAGGGCTTGCAGTTTCTTAAAAATAATCAGCTCAAAATAATCCTTATGCCAAAGATTATTTTGAGGTGGCACATTCTGCTACTTCTCAGCTTGCTTCAGGAACTTCAAGAAAATTCACTCAGCAAAATAAGCTATTCAACCAGTCACCTTCTTAGGACAATAGTTGCTCAAGCTGCTTGCTGATAAGTAATTGTTTACTCCTCAAGAATCACTTTAAGATCCTCACCTGTCTGTAACTACCAATCTTAAACTATTAGATTTATATCATGAATTTTTTCTAATCCCAAACAGATCCCTGCCTTGAAAGACTAAGATTAAACCACAGGAGCCCAGACCTTAAGCCCCTGTAAATACCTATCTCTGACCTCTTCTTTCAGAGACTTTATTAAAACTTTAGGGCTTCGCCCATGGCTCGGTGGTAAGGAATCTGCCTGCAATGCCAGGAGATGTGGGTACGATCCCTGAGTGGGGAAGAACCGCTGGAGAAGGAAATGTCAGTACACTCCAGTATTCTTGCCTGGAAAACCCCAGAGACAGAGAAGCCTAGCGGGCTATAGTCCATGGGGTTGCAAAGAGTCAGACATGACTGAGCATGCATGAATTCAATGTGATAGTCTCTCTAACAGTAGGGAAAAAATATTTTAAGAAAAGTAGGCAATTGTCCAGATTTGCTTGATCAGCCGGTTATTCTGGTGGTATCTAGGTCTTTTGAGAGTTGGCAGTTGACATCCTTTAGGATCTGACATTCTACCTTATAGGCAGGGTCTGCTTAAATGAATGAGAAATTATTATAAATAGGTACACCACTTGACATAGTGCATCAAGGGTTACAAAGCACTTCAACCTACATCATTTGGCTTAACCATCAGAGAGGTACTTAAGGTAGATATTGTAATTGCACTTCCCTTAATCCTTAACTTTCTTTTATAGGTCAGTAAACAAGCATTCAGAGAGAGAGGCCAAATGCCTTGGTAAAGATCAAATAGTAAGTAATCAAGATGGAACTTGCTAGATAGATAGCATTAAGCATAATTTTTTTCAAGTTGTGATCAAGGCTCTCATATTACTTAATCTCTTTTGTTTCAATATCCTTGCCCAGTTTTCCACTTCCAGATATCTTCCATGTTCCAGTTCAAAATTTCCTCACACTGATCTACTATTTCTGCTTCTTTGACTCTTCCAATCACCTGTTCTCTAGGAAGCATCCCAAGTGGATCATAGTGTAATCTTCCACTACTTGTAGTTAACAAGATAACAATGTCTTTGCTTTTTCATATTAATGTAGTTTATGCATGCACACTAAGGCGCGTTAGTCATGCTAACCCTTTGCAACCTATGGACAGTAGGCCAACAGGCTCCTCTGTCCATGGGATTCTCCAGGCAAGGATACTGGACTGAGTTGCCATGCCCTCCTCCAGGGGATCTTTCCCAGCCAGGGAACAAACCGGCATCTCTTGTATCTCTTGCATTGGCAGGCAGGTTCTTTACCACTGGTGCCACCTGAGTATTGCTTTTTAAAGGTAGTCTGTTTCTCCTAATCTGTTTGAGGTCCTTATCTTCTAAATGGCAGTCAGCCTAACTAAAGGACTGCTATAACTTCCTTGATAAAAAGTAAGTTCACGCTTGCTAAGTCTCTTGAAAGAAAACAACCTGTGTGTGAACAGGAGTTACTGAGCTATCGACTGACCCTGAGATTCAGCGTCCTCTTGAATGTCAGGACACATCATCATGCCCCTACTGTTATGAACTCAGGGGCCACTGCTTCAGCTTTGTGGGATTTTTTTCAGCCAGAGACATAGGAAATTGTTCTGTAGGCTGTGTTCTGTGCAAGGGCTTCTGACAAACTGGGCTAGTGTTGGTAAAAACGCAGTTCACATTCTCCTGGCCAGCTTTGCCTACCCAGAGGGGAGTCCTTTTTTCTCATTTACACAAATAATGACTTGTGCTCAGTCTCTCGGTCATGTCCGACTCTTTGTGACCCTATGGAAGGTAGACTTCTGGGCTACAGTCAGGCTCCTTTGTCTATGGGATTTTTCAGGTACTGGAGTGGGTTGCCATTTCTTCTCCAGGGACCGAATCCACGTCTTCTGTGTCTCCTGCATTGTAGACAGATTCTTTACTGCTGAGCCATTGGGGAAGTCCTAAATTGCACAAAGACAACAAGTAAATTAATGAAGCTCACCTGGCCTGAAATATTTGCCTAAGACTTAACTAAAGGGAAATACTAGAGAGAGTAACCTGCTACTGAACAATCTAGTACGTGAATGTATCTCCAGCTTGCACCCTCCTTCTGAATATCTTTCTCTTGATCTCTGGGCCAGGATTCCCAACAAAGACTACATGCTCCTAAAACAGAATAGCATTTCAAACCCTTCTAGAGTAAAGTGCTGCACTCAATATGCCAACAAATTCGGAAAACTCAGCAGTGGCCACAGGACTAGAAAAGGTCAGTTTTCATTCCAATCCCAAAGAAAGGCAATGCCAAAGAATGCTCAAACTACCGCACAATTGCACTCATCTCACACGCTAGTAAAGTAATGCTCAAAATTCTCCAAGAGAGGCTTCAG
>NW_011495084.1:3656351-3656650 GCF_000754665.1 Bison bison bison
TCCTAAAGGAGATCAGTCCTGGGTGTTCATTGGAAGCACTGATGCTGAAGCTGAAACTCCAATACTTTGGCCACCAACATGCGAAGAGTTGACTCATTGGAAAAGACCCTGATGCTGGGAGGTATTGGGGGCAGGAGGAGAAGGGGACAACAGAGGATGAGATGGCTGGATGGCATCACCGACTGGATGGACGTGAGTCTGAGTGAACTCTGGGAGTTGGTGATGGACAGGGAGGCCTGGCGTGCTGCGATTCATGGGGTTGCAAAGAGTCGGACACGACTCAGCGACTGAACTGAACT
>NW_011495084.1:3656873-3663957 GCF_000754665.1 Bison bison bison
TGAAGAATTGATGCTTTTGAACTGTGGTGTTGGAGAAGACTCTTGAGAGTCCTTTGGACTGCAAGGAGATCCAACCAGTCAATCCTAAAGGAAATCAGTCCTGAATATTCATTGGAAGGACTGATGCTGAGGCTGAAACTCCAATACGCTGGCCACCTCATGCGAAGAGTTGACTCATTGGAAAAGACCCTGATGCTGGGAGGTATTGGGGGCAGGAGGAGAAGGGGACAACAGAGGATGAGATGGCTGGATGGCATCACCGACTTGATGGACATGAATCTGAGTGAACACCAGGATGGGTTTCTGGTGATGGGCAGGGAGGCCTGGCATGCTGCAATTCATGGGGTCACAAAGAGTCGGACACAACTGAGCAACTGAACTGAACTGAAGAGTCCCTGGGTGAAGAAAATGGGAATAATAAAGATATATTGTAAAGATACTGTGAAAATATGCAGAGAGTTTTTAATACCATGCATGACACATAGTAAGTACTTGGTACTGGTGGCTATTATTATGATTCAATAGCCTTTGACTTCACTTTTCCTCTTTATTTTGTCCAACTCCATATTCAGACTCATCAGTGAAAAGATTAGACTTTGAACACTAAACAGAATTTACATGCCTTCAACCTGAATCTTGACCTTGAATCTTAAGGCAAAGAAATAAGCATATATTTCTTCTAAAGAAATATAACATGCATAATATTTATAAAATTTTATAGAATATTTATGATAGTGTATTTTCACATATAATGTTTGAGTGTATATACTAAAAGCACTTACTAGATACATCGTTCCAATGTTCATATCATACCTAAACAAAGTTTTGAGTGTGATAGATTTTTATTTTAAAAATAAAAGCTCTTATCTATATAATGCTGCTTTTTATAACTGACAGCTGTAATCCACCAAGAGTCAGGTTGGGCAGGATTCAGGCTCTCTTCAAATATATGCCTGTCCCCTTTGACTTCAAGAAGGCAGGCAATCCTCCCAGACATGTCACCAGCCTAGGACTGATTTCCTTTTCCTTCTTAGAAGGGCTGATAGCATCTTGCGGTTACATTTGCTTGTTAGTAAAGCCTTTTCTAAAGAACTAAAGTGTGCCACTGAGTGTCATTTAGACTCAGTCAAGCTGGATTGATACAAAGTAGAATGTTTTGGAGATAAGAATGGAGTGATATTTTTAGATCTTTTTAAACTTAAAAAGCCTTATGCCACCATTAGCACTTTCATTAAAGTAGCATTCAAATAGGAGATGGGTTTTTATGCATATATAATATATCAAATTAAGCAGAAGGAAATAATTTTAAGATTTCTTATGTTGACTGCCTTTGCAATTCACAGGTTTTGGAAAAGTAATTCTTATTTTTTCAATTAATCTTTTATTAAGGACTCCTGCAGAACGGGCAATTCAGTGAATACTTTTGAGAAAAACAGAGATTAGTCTAAAATAGTTAAGATATCCTGTGGGGTCTTTATTTAAGTATTCTACATGGAAGCAAGTCTGACCCCTCTTTTCTTCTTCATTCCTGTTATCTGCATGCTATGAGCAGAATCACTAACCTGAAAGCCCAGGGAAACCAGACAGGTAAATAAACAAAGGAACCAATGACCAGTGTAAGGTAATGGAAGTATGGAGACTGGAAAACTGGAGCCAGTGTGACTTAGCCCTTATCATAGGTGTTACTTAGTTCCAACCAATTGGAATTGTAGGCCCAGTATTGATAAATCTGCCTATTGATGGAAATCCTTTTCCATTTTTAAATGGCAGTTAATTCAAATTAAAAGGAAAGTGATTCGGTTGGCAAAAAAGCTTTTATTTTTTTGTAGCATCTTACGGAAAAACTCAAATGAACTTTCTGTCCAACCCAATTTATTCAATAGGTCTTTTCTGTGTGGGCCAACAAGAAAGTAGCTATAAGCTAGAATCAGGGCATAGCCTACCAAGTGCAACTCTCACTAGGAGTGAAATGAAATTAGAAGACAGAGCTGTTAGACACATTCTAACTCCTTGTTAGGAGATATCAGCTTTGATTGGATGCTTTGAGGAAGAGTCCAAGGAAGAGGGAATTTTCCCCTCTATTGGGTGCCGTCAGAAAGTTGCAACAAGTCTATGACTGAGTATCTCAGTTAATCTTACCTGGAGAGAGGGCAGATTAGAATGAGGCTAGAGCTGTAAATTAGTAAAAAAAAAAAAAAAAACAAAAAAAAAAAAAAAAAAAAAAACAAAAAAACCTGCAGCCAGTCTTATTAAATTGCAAGAGGGGCTGTTTGGTATTTTGTGGTGTTTGTACAGAGACCTTGTTTTTTATCAGTGCTGAGAAGAAATTATGAAGTAGCCTTGTTTAGACTAATTTTATCGCAGTTTCAGAGTGACCTTGTTTGATGCTGGCATTCCACAGATTGTGTATATCCAACAAGAGCACAGTGTGGTCCAGCTGTGAGTGCCACACCAGCTTCAAACAACAGAAAGCTGTCTGTGAGTCATGTCAAGGCTGCATTTTTCTTTCTCCAATCTGAAAGCTTTACTTTTACTTATACAGTTATTTATGTACAAAGATGTTCAATGTAGCAATATTTATAGCAAAACAGTCTAAGTATTTACCAGCAACAGAAAGGCTTAATCACTGATTATTATAGCATCTAATGGGTCATGATGCGACTTTGCTTTGCTAAAAGCAAAATATAAAATATCATTTGTTTCTCTTTGTGTTGATGGTCATTAGTGTTTTTTGGCAAATACTGTTTCATTCCCTTTCTAAGATAGGTATATATTTCCTGACCCCGTTGTGTTTAGACAAGGCTATGTTATTAGTTCTTGTAAAGGAGTTATATATGAGTTACTTCCAGATTTAATTGTTGATCTAAGATCCTTGTTTACTCTCTTCCTTTGACATGGCTACTGGCAATGATCCAGATGAAGGACTGGATCCCAGAATAAGAAAACCATGAAGCAGAGTCTCTAGTTGACGTGCAGTAGAGATACAACATGAGGAAGAAAAAAAACTTATTGTTTCAGTCACTGAGATTTTGTGATTGTTAGTAACTGCAGCATAATCTATCCTGGCTAATAGCACCAGAAATGGAGTGCTATAGCGAAAAGGAATATGTGGAGTTGGGTTAAAGGCTGGTGGTGGTTGATGAGTGAGAAAACTTCTATCTGTGGCTGTAAAGATGGGGATTCATATTAGGCAGTAACAAAACACATGGTAAAATGGTCACCAAAAAAAATTATAAAGCAGCTAATGTACCTATTAGAATTAGAGCTTTAAGAGAAGAAGTTGAAAGACAAAATATTAGTAGCAAGTCTTAGCTTCTAGTGGCTGTTTGACAAAATATTACAAGAAAGACACAAGCTATTAGAATTAGCTATTACATAAGCAAGGCTATGGTTTTTCCAGTGGTCATGTATGGATGTGAGAGTTGGACTGTGAAGAAAGCTGAGCGCCAAAGAATTGATGCTTTTGAACTGTGGTGTTGGAGAAGACTCTTGAGAGTCCCTTAGACTGCAAGGAGATCCAACCAGTCCATCCTAAAGGAGATCAGTCCTGGGTGTTCATTGGAAGCACTGATGCTGAAGCTGAAACTCCAATACTTTGGCCACCTCATGCGAAGAGTTGACTCATTGGAAAAGACTCTGATGCTGGGAGGGACTGAGGGCAGGAGGAGAAGGGGACGACAGAGGATGAGATGGCTGGATGGCATCACTGACTGGATGGACGTGAGTCTGAGTGAACTCTGGGAGTTGGTGATGGACAGGGAGGCCTGGCGTGCTGCGATTCATGGGGTTGCAAAGAGTCGGACACGACTCAGCGACTGAACTGAACTGAACTGAAGCAGGAATACAGTGGCCCTTTCACCAGGTAGTTTCAAGCCATCTTTTGTTTCAGAAAAGGCCTTTTGATGTATATATTCTGATATTTGTTCTCTTCTGTTGCTTTAGCTTCTGCCCTGAGGATCCCTTTATGTGTGTGCTTAGTCTTCCTTGCCTGTCAGCTTATACCTGTCACTGTTTTTCAAATACTTTTTAACATCCTACTTCTTTTTCATTTTTTATCATTTGCTTTCTATTTCTCTTAAGGCATTCAGTGTGTTTATTGATTTTCTCTTGTGTCCTTCCTGTTTGATTCTTCAATTCTGAAATGACATTTTCATTTATTAAAAATTTTCTACAATTGTAAGCTCAAATTTCAAATTTTTCTATTTCTTCTCCTGTTCTCCAATTATATAATTTCTAAAATTTTAAAATTAAGATTTATGTTATTTCCTGGTTATTAACATTTTCTTAAATCGTCTAATCTCACTTTGAAGAATTTGGTTATAGTTTTCCTCTATTTTTGCATTCAGATCATCCTGGCATGCCTTCATTATCTGTAAGGATATTATTTTGCTTCTCATTTTCTTTCTTATTATAAAATTTTCTCCTTATAAAATCCTCTTTTGTTATGCTTTTCATATGTTTTGCATTTTTCTGTATTACAGAGAGGGAAATCCAGATAGCTTTCCTAGAATCACAGCGCTAGATTTCCTCCTGTAATT
Source organism: Bison bison bison (assembly GCF_000754665.1). Taxonomy (NCBI): domain Eukaryota; kingdom Metazoa; phylum Chordata; class Mammalia; order Artiodactyla; family Bovidae; genus Bison; species Bison bison. The sequence goes on from NW_011495084.1 coordinate 3,661,412, forward strand.
TTCAAAATGTGTTCAATAATAAAAGTTGACATTTTTATAACATCTTCTAACTCTGATTCTTTCTCTCCAATATTTTCCTGAACCATTTTTTGTCTTTTTTTCCCCTAATTGGGAGTTCTATTTTCAGTATTTTATACTTGATGCAAGATTTGATACTGAAAGGGAATTTTAGCTGATTACTCTCAATGGCTTATGAAGACCAGATTTTTCTAGCACCACTTTACATACCATGGTCTCTTAGCTCACACTGTGAATTCAGGCCTGCTTCTCCCTCCTGATTCCAGCTGCTAGCCTTGAAATATCTTGATGAGTTTACCAGTGAGTACCTGCTGGCAATTTGGATACTTTTCAGCTCTGGAGACATCAGAAACTTTTGTCTTTCTTCTGCTTTCTCTCACAACGTTGTTGAAACTGTGTGATTCTTCTTGGTGATGGTGGTTGGTCTTCACCTGCTCATATTTGAAAGTTTATAGTTAACCTACTGATAGACGTTGTCCATGTAGGTTTTAGGTTTTGCTCCCCTATTCCCTGTACCTATTTACATGATGAGATTTGAGGAAATTTAAAAATTCTGCCACCAGGAATTCCCTGGCTGTCCAGAGGTTAGGACTTGATGCTTCCACACTGGGGGCCTGGGTTCAATCCCTGGTGGGGGAACTAAGGTCCCACTGCCACCACCTTCCCAGGAGTCTTCCACCTTAAATGTTTAAACACCTACTTTTTTTGGATTTATGCTTTTATATATTTTTATTCTCTCTTAAATACATACTTTATCATATTTTTACATATTCATATATATGTGTGTGTGTATCAGTGCAGTCATGTGACATGCTGAATGGAGAAAACCGCAGATTTGTGACATGTATTCCAGCTTTGGAACTATTGTCAGTGACCCGGATCTCATTATATGTTTCTAGCATCCATATTTTGATCTCTAATCTACACACACATGTGCACATATGCACACAATAAAGGCTCTTTGAAAGGTAGATGATGCCAAATTTTAGGGCAGAAAAAAGAATCTGTATGAACCTGGGCCAATCTATTTGTACTAATTTTATAAATAAGGAAACTGAACTCCAAAGGATGTTGCTGGACACAAGCATGCTTTAAAAATGTCAGCACAAGTGCTGAAATAAAGAAAGGGAAATTAAAGAGGCTCTTACTGGCCAAGTTTATTTGCAAAGGACAGGGAGGCCTGGCGTGCTGCAATTCATGGGGTCGCAAAGAGTCAGACATGACTGAGCGACTGAACTGAACTGAACTGAAAATAAGATTAATGATAATTTTTGTGACTAAAGTTAACTAAAGAAGTTGACTCTTAGAAAGGCTGGAAGTTCCTAATAATACTCAAACAAGAAAAGTTTGTATGAGATCCCCAAAAGGTATTACAATATAGAAGAGTGTATCTAATAGAATATGCTTCATATTTTATTGATCCAAATATATAAGGAATTGCTAATATATAAAAAAAATTACCTAAATATCTATCTATAAAGTTTAGGTATGTACTTTCTTTGATCCAGTGAGTCCATAAGGAAGCCAGGTTATCCCAGCAAAAGTAGATTCAGTAGCAAGAGAAGGAAAGCCTGATCAGCACATGTAATTGATCAAATTCAAAGGGTGTCTGCAGCTAATCAGCTTCACTGGTCACACACAATAATCAAGCAAAAGGAGGATTCAACAGAGTGTTCTAAATGATGAATTAACCAAATGTACAAAAGAGTAAAGCTGACTATGCAGACACTATCCCTCATCTCCTAGGAGTTGACAATTCTTGATGGTCCAACTAATTAAAATAAAATACTAATAAGAAATATATATGATTTTAATAGTACTGACAAACCACACTAATATATCAATGTGACAAGGCAGTGGATAGGATAAAACTTAGAAGAATTCCTTACCTCTTTGAAAGCCACTGTGTCCCAAAAAATTAAAACTTTTATATAAATAAAACAAAAAAGTTAAAAGCCTCACAATGCAATGATTAGAATTTTACTAGAAAAAGAAATTTACTACTGGTTAGCAGCCTAGAAATCATCTTAGACTGCTCAGTCAGGGCCGTGTCTCAACTAAGAATTAAAACTTTTCATGAAGTGAAAGTATTAGTCACTCAGTCATGTCCGACTTGTTATGACCCATGGACTGTATGTAGCCCATCAGGCTCCTCTGTCCATGGAATTCTCCAGGCAAGAATACTGGAGTGGGTTGCCATTCCTGTCTCCAGGGTATATTCCTGACTCGGGGATTGAACCTGGGTCTCCTGCATTGTAGGCAGATTCTTTACTGTCTGAGCCACTCAAAACCTGCTGCTGCTGCTGCTGCTAAGTCGCTTCAGTCGTGTCCGACTCTGTGTGAGCCCACAGACGGCAGCCCACCAGGCTCCCCTGTCTCTGGGATTCTCCAGGCAAGAACACTGGAGTGGGTTGCCATTTCCTTCTCCAATGCATGAAAGTGAAAAGTGAAAGTGAAGTCACTCAGTCGTGTCCGACTCTTAGTGACCCCATGGACTGCAGCCCACCAGGCTCCTCCATCCATGGGAT
>NW_011495084.1:3664057-3668819 GCF_000754665.1 Bison bison bison
TTCTCCGACTCAAAACCTAGTTAGGCTAAAATGATAGCATTTTCTTAAAGATCTGGTGAGATTAGCAAAACCCCGTGTAGGGTTCTTAATGGAAACCAAGGAAAATAAGAGAAGAAATAATAGAAAGACAAAATATAATATATATTACATATATAACTTTATTCTTGGTTTTAGAGTTAATGTGTTTATTAATTTTGTAATCATTATAGTAGTGTGCTGTCTATTTTCAAAAGGTGTTTAAAACATTAAAGTAACCTAAAACATAAAGTGTTTGTTCGGTAAGATATATTTAAAAGTTTGGGGAATTTCACTAAATTCTTGAACTTTGTTTTATTGATTTCTGTAAGTAGTTTTTAGAAGAATTTAAAAACTTACTATTTACTCTAATAATAAAATTAATAATAAATTAGATACTAATAAAGCCAAATGTTTGTGTTACTGTCTAACATAAAGGCCTATCATATAATAAAAACTATTGATAATACTCTAGTCAGGAGAAAGTAGAAATTTAAAAAGCAAACAAATAAATGAGCAAGAAAATTTCAGATAAGTTAAATGAAGCAAAGTAGAGTGATGCAGCAGAATGTCGGAAACGTGTTAATCTGGACTGGGGTCATGGAAGGTCTCAGTGCAGCTGTGATGTTTGGGGTGAGACTTAAATGATAAGCAAATACCAGTCCTATGAAAATCTGAGGGCCGAGAGTTCTGGCAAAAAACAATAAGAACCAGTGTCCTAAAGCAAATGTCCTTTGCTGTATCCAAGACTTAGAAAGAAGGCTGGAAAGTTCAGGATCTTTAGGTGAATGTCAGAATGGTAGGAGAAAAAACCCTCTCCTCTTACTATGGAAGGTGAGCCACAGTAAGAGGAAGGGATTTTATCCCCAGCATAGTGAAAAGTCACTGGAGAGCTGGGTACAAATGAGTAAAGAATGAATTAACTAATTGTATTTGGGGAATCCATTATTGGGAAGTGAGAGGGGATGATGGGAGACCTGTTTGTTCTTTACCTGGATCCTTGTTCTAGTATTTCCTTGTCCCATGAAGCCTTCCCTGCTCACCTGAATGGAGATAATTTCACTCTTCTTTGCACTTTTTAACACTGCATCACTACTGTCTTAGGACACTCATTATATACAGATTTGTACTTTAGGGACCTGTTATGTTTCATCTCCCCTTGAAAATCTTAGGATGTATAAGTTCCTACAAGGTAGTGACTATACCTTGTGTATCTTTGCATTTGTAATAGAGCTTAACTTAGTGGGTAATACAAAATTAATATTACATGAGGATGAAAAAGTAAAATTTTGTTTTGCTTATGGTAATTTGTTGTTGCTCTTCAGTCACTAAGTCGTGTCTGACTCTTTGCGACCCTATGGACTGCGGCATGCCAGGCTCCTCTGTCCTCCACAATCCCCTAGAGTTTGCTTAAATTCATGCCCATTGAGTCAGTGATGCTATCTAACCATCTCATCCTTTGCCACACCCTTCTCCTTTTGCCTTCAGTCTTTCTCAGCATTGGATCTTTTCCAATGAGCTGGCTCCTTGCTTCAGGTGGCCTATTGTGTATGGCAGTACATAGAATCAATTCAGCTCCAGTCTATATAACTATTGAAAGAATTAAAAAATAAATTATTATTGGTATCTACATTAAAAAAGCATGAGTAAGGTGGGCACAAAAGTTGTCTCAAATGTTTATTCAAGGCCAATTCAATGGCTGTTCTGGAGAAAATATATCTGAATAAAACAGAGAAAACTTTTTGAAAACTTTAAGTTTTCTAACAGTTTAAAAAATATCTGGGTGGGGAAAATTGGGTTGAAAACATTACTAGCAGTTTGACAAGGTTCCTTTGGAAAACAAAAATAAAGAAGCAAATAACTTCTGTATTCTACTGATTATACTATTGGTAGAAAAAGAAACTAAGAAAGCATTTCATAGACAGTATTAAAGAGATGCAATATCATACATCAGAAGAGAATGGGCTGTGCTAGTGAAGGCCAGGACTAAGGAGAGGTATTGGGGTCAGCACAGAACGGTGAGCACTGGTGAGAAGGAAGATTTCAAAGATGTGAGACACGAGGGTTGCTCATCCATGAACAATGCTCTGAATGGAAGCAGAGGAAATGCTTCTGGTCTATGAAACCACTAAAGTACAAACTACTTACTGAGGAGAACTCTGTGAAGTTGGAAAAACAGTTTTAGGAACAACAACAACAAAAGGAATATTAATTATCATCTGTCTAAGCTTCGTATTTTGTCAATGAGAAACCTGAATTGTAGAAATATGAAATGGCACACTGGTTGTTTCACACAGTCACACAGCTAAGTAGCAGAAACAGTTCCAGCTCATTGCTCTTGCCAGTATACTCTGCAAACTGGGTGATTGCAACCCATTTCCCCCTAATTTTTGACATAGTGCTTTAAGTGTGGGGGAGGGGTGTTCATTCTTGCCGTTGTCCGCCATCTTAGGGAACTGAGGAGCACGTTGGCCCCCAGCGAGGGCTTGAGTAGAGGACACAATGCTGACAAAGTCCACTCACTCTCTGGGACTCTGAATTCTGAACACAGAATCTAGGACAAAACCTTCATCTCGGATGAAGCTGAGTCATCTCAGCAGTGGCAAGCTGACAAGCCTATCAGTTAAATTCAGCTCTTGGATCCCTGGAGCCACCTCATTTTTTGCTCCTTGTGAGTCTGTTTCTTTTACCTTTCCTTCTATTTTCAAATTATCCCATATTATGCACATTTATTTATTTTTTAATATATTTTTAAAGTTTTTTGTTTAGTATTCTGCTGCTGCTAAGTCACTTCAGTTGTGTCCGACTCTGTGCGACCTCATAGACGGAAGTCCACCAGGCTCCCCCGTCCTTGGGATTCTCCAGGCAAGAACACTGGAGTGGGTTGCCATTTCCTTCTCCTCGCTTGGTGTAGCAGAGTCAATTTCTTTTGTTCACTATCCAAAAGTTCTAATTACTGCACTGCTTCTACGAATATAAACATGTCAGGACATAAGACGAGAAATTAAAGAAACAGTGAAAAAGAAAAGGCAATGCCTCAAGTTGTTATAAGTAAGACTGAAACAGAATTTCAGATTAGGGTGTACATGTAGGTTTAATACAGTTTTAGTAAATAGCTAATCTGTGTCCAGCAGTGGTGAGATAACAACCTGTGGACATTTGAATGAATGAATGGAAATAAAAAGATCCCATAACACACGTCAAGACTCAACAGGTGAGTTGGACAGCCTGATGCAAAGAAAGTGGGACCCAAGAATGAGAATGAATAAATTGGAGCTGAGAGCAGTCAGGAACAGAATCTACAAGATGACTGAGCTACCTGGATGCCCAGGGCCACCTCTTTCTTACTCCTGAGCCTGGTTCTTTCCCTCTTCCTTTGAGTCTGGAAATTCTGAAATTGATTTCTGTACCTGTGTTCATAGGTAATTGAGTCCATAGGTAGCGCTAAGAACAGACGGCCCAGAGATTCCTTTAGTGTCTTTCCATCTTCTACCTGGGCCTTCAAACTCTATTAAAATGCCACTGAAAAAAATTCTCCAAGACGTATAACTGGAATTCTTGCCTGATGTTGCATTTAGTACCCATGAGCCAGACAGTTTAATCTTGCAGCCTCAATTTCCTCTTCTATGCAATGAAGAAACAACACTCGCTCTGTTTACCTCCTGAGTTGTGAGAAACACATGAGTAAGTGGATGCAATAGCTTAGTAAATTGAGAAAAAAGAACAAGAGAAAAATGTTACTTTCCCTTCGGCATCATTTCCAGCCTGTGTTATGAACAGTCATTTCTCAGCCATGTCAGAGAGAGAAGCTTTAAAAAACAGTTAGTTAAAGATAAGGAGATTGAGACTCTGTTGCCACCTTCAAAGGCCAACCTTCAGGTTATGCAACTCCCTAGAAATAAGGACAGAACAGAGGAGTTTTGACAAAAATTAAAGTACATGAGACTTCACTTTCACTTTTCACTTTCATGCATTGGAGAAGGCAATGGCAACCCACTCCAGTGTTCTTGCCTGGAGAATCCCAGGGACGGGGGAGCCTGGTGGGCTGTTGTCTACAGGGTCGCACAGAGTCGGACACGACTGAAGTGACTTAGCATCAGCAGCAGCAGCAGAAGTGACTTAGCAAATGACTTAGCAAAGTATATGACAGGTATACCACGACTGAGAAATTGCCAGAGTATTCGTTCAGAAAATAGGTATATTTCCATGAAAAATCATCAGAGTATGAGAATGTATCGTGTATTTCTGAATCCCATGCATCTGGCATAGGTTTATCAGATATGCACTGAGTAAATGATTGAATGAAAACTCTTCTTGCCTTGGCCCCAATACATGTACTTGCCCAGTGCGACATGCCTATCTCCTAAGCTAGTGACAGTGACATGCCATTCAGAATGGTAAACTAGTCATAAAAGTTTGCCTACTGTCCCTCTGGAGTCTTGTAATTTTACATCACTGATGTTAAATTTTAGAAATATAGAAAAAGAGGACAAGGATGGGCTTAGCTCGTAATAGTAAAGTAAGGCGCCGACTCTTTATTAGGAAGTCCAATTCCATGAAAGCGAGAAAGAGCGGGGGGAAGAGAGGAATAAAGTAGAAAAGGAGGAGTAGAAAATTAAAGTGGTACTTCTTTGAGCTGGCCAAATGTTTTTAATTTGGGCAACCAATTCTTGGGTTTGGAAAGGCCATATAAACTTCTACGTTCCAGAATGTTCCATAATCAAGGAAGAAGAACTTAGAATCTTTA
>NW_011495084.1:3668919-3679677 GCF_000754665.1 Bison bison bison
AGGTCTCTTATTGTTCAAATCTAACCCACATCATAGCAGCTCATGATTGTGTTGCCCATCTCTTTGGGAAGATTCTGGAAGCTGTACAGGTCCAGTGAAGCTACTTGGTCAGGTTCTTCTTTCCATCACTGGCACCCTGGTTGGGTCTCTTCATAATGCAGTTGTGGCAGCAACTACAAAAAATTGGCTCCATGACTGTGGGAATGGATTGAGCCATTGGTAGAACTGCTGTGGGCAAGATGCCAAGTGGAGAGCTGAGGCACTCAGGGAGAGCAGAACAGTTGCATGAATCTGAGGGAGTACTTATACTGAGTCTGGAAAAACTCCCAAATACCTTTTTAAGGACTTGACTTTAGCCCAGCAAAATAAGGGAGTAAATGAGAGAGTCAGAAAATAGAGAAGCAAAACTGAGGATAAAAGAAAGGCAGAATGACAGCTATGGAGCAAGGCTGGACAGCAAATGAAGCATTTTAGGGCAGAAAAGTGGGGGTCTTTCTATGAAAGATATTTGTAAAAACAAAAATGGTATGTTTAATAATGACAAAATCAAACTGTTCAAGAAAAAATAAAGGCAATTATAAATTCCAGAAAGCAAACCAAATCAAACAGTAAATTCCAATAATTGTAGAGCCAGTTATATATTCTAATAACCTTGAACATCTAAAAGTGAAAAGTATAAGTATTAAAGGTAAGCTAAGATAGAGATTTGAAGACATGATAGAAAAGCTAGAGGCACTCATACTTCCACCTTAGAAAATAGGCATTTGAGATGTTGGTGATCAAAAAAAAAAGTGAGATGAATGAACATTGAGAAGAATTATTTCAAGTGACTTTAACACATAGCAATTTGTACATTCCTAGTACTCTTGCCTGGAAAATCCCATGGACGGAGGAGCCTGGAAGGCTGCAGTCCATGGGGTCGCTGAGGGTCGGACACAACTGAGCAACTTCACTTTCACTTTTCACTTTCATGCATTGGAGAAGGAAATGGCAACCCACTCCAGTGTTCTTGCCTGGAGAATCCCAGGGATGGGGGAGCCTGGTGGAGGCCATCTATGGGGTCGCACAGAGTCGGACACGACTGAAGCGACTTAGCAGCAGCAGCAGCAGTATTTAGTTTAAGAACAAAAGAATATCAAAAAATATTTAACTGCATTGTGCAATGATATTTTAAACTAATTATATGTTGGAAAATAGAAAAAATAAACAATTGTGGTAATGTTTTTAGGAACATTTGTAAAATAAAGAGAAATGCAAAATCAGTGAAATTAACTAAAAGTCATCTAATGACTTTATGTTTCCATTGGAATATCAGTACAGCTTATTTATTTTTATCTTGCTAATATAACAAAATTTAATAGCCTATTTCATACCTTTGTATACTGAAAAGGCCTTCAGATAGTGCAACCTAGTATAAATAAGCAACTCTAGTGCACAGATTTTGGTCTCTATTATTTCTCATGAAAAAGATCTAGAGATCCTTTTTAAACTAGTTCCAGGTCTCTGACAGGAAATAAAAAGATGATTCTAGTATGTGTTGTTGAACTAAAGACAGGGAAGCTATTGCAAGATTATAGGAGTCAGGTCAAAAGGTCTCAGGAGCCAACTTGAAGTTCTCACTGGCATAAAAATGAAAAATTTAGCACTGAAAAGAATGACCATGCTGTATAAAACAGATTACATATATAAAGAAAAATCTGAATTCTTCATGATACTAAAAACAAAAAAGGCAGCCTCATTGATTTGCTAGAGCAGCATCTTATTATTCTGAAAACCGGTAAAGGAAATAAATCAAGCACTTCTGCCTTTCCTATACAAACCACATTTCAAGGTAACAAATAGTTAATGTGGAAAAATTATTTATAGTAGAACAGATAATTCAGAAGACATGGTAAAATTAAGTATGTCAACATTTTATAATCCTTAGTTGAATAACGGATTTGGCAAAAGATCATCAGTGGCTGTTAAAACCATTAGGTAAATGTTGACAAGGAACTTGATGGATGAGACAAACTCACTAATTAATCTTCTCATCACTCAGAAAGGAACAACCAGGTCTGATGTCTCTTATGCTAACATGATACTGTAGAAAGTACACAGCACCATCCATGAAATATTATTGCAAAAATTATTTTAATATGAATTTAATTCAGCCTCTAGTTCTAACTACCAATTTTGTCAGTTCAGTTCAGTCGATCAGTCGTGTCTGACTCTTTACGACCCCATGAATTGCAGCATGCCAGGCCTCCCTTTCCATCACCAACTCCCAGAATTCACCCAAACTCATGTCCATCAAGTCGGTGATGCCATCCAGCCATCTGATCCTGTGTTGTCCCCTTTTCCTCCTGCCCCCAATCCCTCCCAGCATCAGAGTCTTTTCCATTGAGTCAACTCTTCGCATGAGGTGGCCAAAGTACTGGAGTTTCAGCTTTAGCATCATTCCTTCCAAAGAAATCCCAGGGCTGATCTCCTTCAGAATGGACTGGTTGGATCTCCTTGCAGTCCAAGGGACTCTCAAGAGTCTTTTCCAACACCACAGTTCAAAAGCATCAATTCTTTGGCTCTCAGCCTTCTTCACAGTCCAACTCTCACATCCATACATGACCACAGGAAAAACCATAGCCTTAACTAGATGGACCTTTGTTGGCAAAGTAATGTCTCTGTTTTTGAATATGCTATCTAGGTTGGCCATAACTTTTCTTCCAAGGAGTAAGCATCTTTTAATTCCATGGCTGCAGTCACCATCTGCAGTGATTTTGGAGCCCCAAAATAAAGTCTGACACTGTTTCCACTGCTTCCCCATCTATTTCCCATGAAGTGATGGGACCAGATGCCATGATTTTTGTTTTCTGAATGTTGAGCTTTAAGCCAACTTTTTCACTCTCCTCTTTCACTCTCATCAAGAGGCTTTTCTTTGTAGAAAGCATTTAAAATATCACATATTAACAACATTATGACATAACACACACAATTCAGCTATTACACATTTCTGTTTTCTCTTTCTTCATATGAGAAAAAACTGCAGGTTTGAACTACCATGGAAACTATAATTAGTATTCCCAAGGATTACAGATACATTGCTCTTGAAGTGTGAAGTTCTCAAGAAGGGTTTCTCACTTTCATCCATTTCTTATTCAACCAAGGTTTATTGGCCATCTTCTGTAGGTCCAGGGATGTGTTAAGTGATATTGATTGAGAAATGCACATTAGAGTCTCTGACCTGGATTTGATCACAATTCCCTCAAAATTTAGGACTCCATTCCTAGAGGTAAATTACCTGGGCAGAGATATTTGGAAGGGAGTAATGGAGTGAGCTCTGACCTAGTTATCTAAACATCATAATTGGTAAAGCAGATATCAGACATGACCCAGGGCCATATTAATGAGAATGTTAAGAGTTCTAATTTTGGAAATTAAGATATACCTTTCTGAGAGTTGGACTGTGAAGAAGGCTGAGCACTGAAGAATTGATGCTTTTGAACTGTGGTGTTGGAGAAGACTCTTGAGAGTCCCTTGGACTGCAAGGAGATCCAACCAGTCCATTCTGAAAGAGATCAAGCCCTGGGATTTCTTTGGAAGGAATGATGCTAAAGCTGAAACTCCAGTACTTTGGCCACCTCATGTGAAGAGTTGACTCATTGGAAAAGACTCTGATGATGGGAGGGATTGGGGGCAGGAGGAGAAGGGGACTACAGGATGAAATGCCTGGATGGCATCACTGACTCGATGGACCTGAGTCTGAGTGAACTCCGGGAGTTGGTGATGGACAGGGAGGCCTGGCGTGCTGTGATTCATGGGGTCACAAAGAGTCGGACACGACTGAGCGACTGATCTGATCTTATCATAACATGGCCTATTCTCAATTTTTTTCTTGGTTTCTTTGAAAGTCAAGTTTATATAGAATTGTTGGAATAAAGAATAAAGAAAGTCTTTAGCATTTAAACACAAATTCTTTTGAATTGTGTGGCAAGTATTTTACTCACAGATTTTTTGTTTTAAAGAAACTAGTGCACATAAATGGTTTGGGGATGAAAGTCAATGAGACGAGCATTAAATATTTTGTGTCATTAATCAAAAATGGATTTCTAGGAGAGGCAGCTGATTCTTAAAAAAATTTTTTTTAATTCTTCAAAAGAAGAATAACAGAATCTCTGGAATTTTATTTTCATATGACAGAATTCAACAAAGAGCTTCCTGTGGTGGTTGCTTTCTTCATATCAAACAGAGAAATTATATGCAGGTTTGTCATGTAATTGGAATAATATGTCACCTTTGTAGAGGGACTTGAATTGCATCATTCTGTCCAGTAAGCATTTTTCTATCATCCTGGCTGGGAAGAAAGCTCAGGAGAGTCCCTAGCCTTTGAAATAATTTTGATAAAGAACCTTTCATATTTTATAGAATACATTTTTCAGCAAATTAACTACAGTTATGAGAGCTTGGAAAAATAAGTCCTCTGAACTTCCTGGGGTTAGTGAAAGTTTAACTTACTTTCAAAAGGAATCTTTCTGTTTTATTGGCCCTCCCTGGGCAGCTTGAAAGACTACTTCTTCGTTTAAACTTGTGTCAAAGTCTCACTTTGAGAGGAAGAAATCAATCTAGTCATTTGAATCTGGCAACACTCTTTAATTTGCATCGAGGACAGTGGCAAGAAGCTAGAATGGAAAGAAAGCAATCAGGACACCAGGAGACAGACTTCCTGGAGATACCCTGAGCACCCATATGGGAAACTCTCTCAAGGGAGAAGTCTAATCAGGGGATGTGACTGTGACAATATAGAAGTAATCTTGAGATCATCTCCCAGCATCCCTGTTCTGGGAGTTTTTGCTTATTTCAGTTCATCCCCTTGACGCTAGCACAGTAGTACTATCTTTGAATGCCTCGATTATAAATTGTGAGTCTTAAAACTTCTTGGTATCCATATTTTTTGCAACACACATAAAAACTCAGAGATAACTGGCCAGTAGGGAAAAAGGAGGAATAGTGAAGCAGAGGTATGAAAGGATGAGAGAAAAAGACATTGGAAATAAAGACAGAGACAGTCCTGAATGTTGGTATGCTGGACAATGTTTAACAATCAGTTCCCTACTTAAAAAACAAGGGCTATTTGTAGCATTGGCCAGTTTCTGCGGTACACATTTTTCTGTGTGTGTGTGTGTGTGTGTGTTTTAGCCACTCAGTCATGTCTGACTCTTTGCAAACTTTTAAATGGTAACCTGCCAGGCTCCTCTGTCTGTGGGATTCTCCAGGCAAGAATACTGGAGTGGGTAGCCAGTTGCTTCTCCAGGGGATCTTTCTGACCCAGGGATTGAACCTGGGTCTCCCACATTGCAGATCATCTGAACCACCAGAGAAGCCTATGGCTGATTTCAGACTAACTAATGGGATGTTACCAAATGTGAATTGGAAAGAGATTCCTCGTACCACATTGTTATACAGTTTTTCCAACATACAGACAATAAATCTGAATAATTTCTGGAGCCTATATAATACTAAAATACCAAATAGAGAATATTAAAGTAAATAATAGTAAAAAAAAATTAAGAATTGGTGAGACCTGATAAATTAGTACCTAAATAATATAACTTAACTAACTGTAAGTTTAATTTTTAATGATGATTGTGTTTTACAACCAGCTTATAAAATTCTTGAATTTAATAATTGACTGAAATGGCAACCCACTCCAGTGTTCTTGCCTGGAGAATCCCAGGGATGGGGGAGCCTGGTGGACTGCCGTCTATGGGGTCGCACAGAGTCGGACACGACTGAAGTGACTTAGCAGCAGCAGAGCTGGTTCCAGTACGCCAATGGTCTTGATGATGTTACATGCCTGGTGTCAGCTGTATTGTAAGCTGAGCAACCTCATTTTTATCCCTGGATTACTTGAGATAGCTCAGTACCTTTATAAATCTCTATCTCTGTTACTCATAGCTAACTCAACTGGATTTTGACCATTTGTACTGCAGGCAGCTATTTTACTAGGAATCGCATCTCACTAAAATTTTAAAGATGATAGGAAAAGAAAAATATATAAAAGAAACCTTTAGTAGCACTTCCTTTTTGCTGATGCCTTGTGTAAAGTATTGTGGTTAACATTTTGATGTAAACTAACTTCAGCTTATTTTCCTCTTGGTGTCTGGTACAGATTAGCCTCCTGCCATCCAGATAGCCACTAGATCTTTGCTTATGAATTCCCTCAGGGCCACTGAGACTGTAACTGCGAAGAAGACAAGGCTCATCTTCAAGTTTCAAATCAGGCTTCACAAGGAAAAAAAAAAGTAAAAGCAAACCTTTCTATTATAGAAGCTCAGCTTTTTTGAGTGATACAACGTCTTGATGATTTCCAAAGCCTGAGATCCTTAGAGGTCTCAGAGTACAGTGTTTATGCATAAATCAGAGAGTGAGGGGGAAATCTATGACAGTCTATTTCAAAAAGATTGGCAGACTTCCCTTGCAGTTTAATGCCTAAGACTCTGAGCTTCCATTGTAGGGGGAGCTAAGATCCTGGTCTGGGAACTAAGATCCTGTATGCTGTGTGGCCAAATAATAAATAAATGTTAAAAAAAAAAAAAAAGATCAGGAAGTTAGGACAGTGAATAATAAGGGAGAATTACTAGGACATAGCTCAACCTTGGATTGTGGATCCCTCATGGGTCCACATTTCTGGAATGGGAGTGTGTGGGTAGCAGCATAAGGAAAACAGTGATACATCCTTTACTATTGTGATTATGTAACTGTTACTCATACAATATGATTGTATCATGATTAGTCAACAGAAAAAGAATAGAATTCTATATCACCAAAACTACCATCTAATTAAAAAAAAGAAACTATAATCACTTTATAAAATCCAGATGAATATCAGAATTATCTTGGAATTTTTTGAAAAATACAAATGCCCAGGTATTTCTGTTTTTTCTCCAGAGCTCCAGATATGTTTCTAATGAGCAGCCATGTTTAAAAACAACTGGATTATATGATGATCTTTTGCTTTTATCTAGTTTGTTTCAATTTTTCTGTTTCATAGTCAGTGTTCCCATTTCATTTAGTTTATGTTTTCCAATTTCTCCATCTCTTCTTTTTTTATGTTCTTTCTGAAGCCTTTACCAAGTGTAGTAGAAAAGCTTTTGTATACATATATATAAATTATATGTATAATATATATATATTGGAAAACTTATGAATTTTTGCCTAAAAAATGTATGACATTTTGATTCTACTTGTTTGACTTAGTATGAATGGAATGCTTGATTTCTAATTTTAAAAATAGATATGTAATAAGCAACAAAGGTTTACTGTATAGCACAGGGACCTATAGTCAATATCTTACAATAACTTGTAGTGGAAAATAATCTGAAAAAGAATATATGTGTATTTGTATAACTGAATCACCTTGCTATGAACCTGAAACATTGTAAGTCATTGATACTTCAATTTTATATGTGTGTGTGTGTGTGTGTGTGTGTGTGTGTGTGTGTAATTAGAAAACAGTGATAGAAATCCAGAATATATTTGAGAGGCTCCCAGAATATAAAAGACTACAGGCTTCTGCAAGGTACTACTGCATGTTTCTAACATGGACGCTGAGCAGTAAGCTTCCCTGGTGGCTCAGCTGGTAAAGAATCCGCCTGCAATGCGGGAGACCTGGGTTTGATCCCTGGATTGGGAAGATTCCCTGGAGAAGGGAAAAGCTACCCACTCCAGTATTCTGGCTTAGAGCATTCCATGGATTAGTCCACAGGGTTGCAAATAGTTGGACACGACTGAGCGACTTTCACTGAGCAGTAAAGTAGAATGCCTGAGAGGATGTACCAATGTCTGGGTCTAAAGACAGCCTCAGAGACTCGCCGAGTTCCAAGGAGAAGAGAAGAGATGCTGGGACGAGTGGAATGGGAGAAGCCTGGGGAAAAGGAGGCTATTGCAGCGCTGGGTCTTGTGACACTGAGTGTTACAGAGGCCAGCTGCTGTTTGCAGACACATTGGATTGCCCTCAGCAGAGGCCAGGAAGAACAGAAGACGATAGTAGGGTCAGGGGTGGCAACTTGGCAGGATTGGCACGGCCCCCCTGAGAACCCACAGTCCTTCTCCAGAGAACAGGAGAAAGAGAAAGAGATGAGAAACACAGACTGAATTAACTGAGTAACCTCCAGGTGAGTGTATTTCGCAGTGGGAGTGATTGAAGTCCCCTGAATTGGTAAAATTTTTATTATTTACCTTTAGCAGACACAGGCCTTGTGAACAAAATTACCTTGCGTTGTATATAGAGAAACTTTAATAGTCACTTTTTTCACAGTTGAAAGTCTTCAAAAATACTTTTTATAAGTACTTCCCACTAAAAACTTATGGTTCAGTTTAGGGTTATGAATAGGGATCAGAAGATTTGAGGTGTGGGGTTTTTTTTTTCTTTTTGTTTTTTTCAATTGAGCTATAGTTGATTTACAATGTTGTGTTAGAATCAGGTGTTCAGCAAAGTGATTCAGTTATATATCTATATCATCTATATCTGTATCTATCTATCTATCTATATATCTATATCTATATATATATATAAAAATCAAAGGGTAAGCCAGGCTCTGGGGTAGACCCCTTCTTTGTCTTTCGAGTGACTCCAAGCACCCCTTGGCTACATAACTCCGACCTATGGCTGCATCTTCACATGGCCTTCTTCCCTGTGCCTCGGTGCATCTGTCAGTTCTCTCTTTGGCTTTTCCCTTACAAGACTCTGGAGTTACAGAACTATGAACTATAAACAGGTGAAAATTTAAACCTGATTTTGTGGTAATTTGTTATAGCAGCAATAGAAAACAGATACAGCCAACTTCAGGAACATTCTATTAGATCATGGAGCTGAGGTCAGGGTCTCTCTAAAAGACAGATTGTGCAGTGTGGTCTACAGCTGCAGTAAGGCCAGGCCCCCTTTCCTTTATCCTCCTCTGGAACTCTATCTTCAGTTCCCTCTTACTCTTTCCCATGTTCCTGATCAAAGATGATAGTAGCTTCTTCCATCCTAAAATGTCCTGAGATGGGCTGCCCAGACCTTGGAAGTGCTAGGCACTAAGGCATATCTCCTTGCCTTTTCTGCTTCCTGAGGGCTGGAATATGCAAAGATGTACTGTTAGTCGCTCAGTCGTGTCTGACTCTTTGTAAGACCGTGGAGTGTAGCCCACCAGGCTCCTCTGTCCATGGAATTCTTCAGGCAAGAATACTGGAGAGGTTTGCCATGACCTTCTCCAGGGGATCTTCCTGACCCAGCAATCGAACCCAGCTCTCTCACTTTGCAGGCAGATTCTTTACCATTTGAGCTGTGCAAGAAGCCCTTGCAAAGATATAAGCACTCTCTTTTTCTACTCAATTTTTGAATGTCTTAACAAATGAGATAACAAATTGGTAGATAGAGAAACTAAATATCCTTTTTTTTTAGAGTTCATGTATAAAAGATTTGATAATCTCTATAGTAATATAAATCAGTATTTAAAACAAAGTTCCTTTTAGTTTCTAAATATACAATATATTGTAAAATCCTAAATAATGATATCCTATAGTATAAATCAGTGATCAAATAATTCCAATAATTTCTAAATTACTTGTTAATTTGTATAATGTTTTTAATATATAATTTTGTTTGATAGACTTGTAACAACTTGTCTAAGCCATGATCTTGGAGTTTCATCAACCTTTTCAGCTTCCCAATTAAAGTTATACATTTTAGATGACATATAATTTAATAAGGAATATCCATTAATTTGTTCACAGTGCTACTTTCTCAGATTTTGCTCTTATTTCAATAATACAAACTAAACTTTTTTAAAATTTAGCCTTTTAACTGTGAAAATCTCTAATCTGTATAGTAATATAAATTAATATCTAAATCAATATTAAGATCAATTCCCTTTGTTATCTGAATCCTCTTTGAAATTTTTATATATTCAGTATCTCTATTATTGACTGAGTCATAAAATAATTTATTGAAATATTTGTTTAATAGGCTTAATTTCACTGATTTCATTCCCCTACTTCATTGAACAAAGTTTGCAAGTTTATTTGGACAATTTTCAGGAATCAATAAAATGAAAGATTTGTTTTCTTCAGTGATCAAAACAATCGCATTTTCGTTTGATTGGTGGACACCTGACTAATTTCGATTGAAATGGTATCTTATTTTATTTTACTTAAAATATGATTTTTACAATAATTTCATTTGTTTCATTATCATACTTTTCTTTATGTAATTTTATATATGCAATCATTTTAATCATTTATTAACATCAGCATTTGTAACCAAGATATATTTTTTGATTGTAAAGTTAAAGGCTGTATTGCATCTTTATTAAACTATTAGAAGTTAAAGCCAAATCTCTGTAAACATCCCATTTCACAATTTCTACTAAATGCATAAATGAAGCCTTTGCAATCTTGGCACAAAACATCATCCACTGAAGTAAAAATATTCTTCCAATTTTCATTATTTTAATCCAAGGTCTTATGATTGTTATTTGACTCCATACAAAGTTTATTTGATGAATGGGAGTAAATAAGTTTATCAAGAAAATACTGGTTCCAAATAGGTAAAGGAGTATGTCAAGGCTGTATATTGTCACCCTGCTTCTTTAATTTATATGCAGAATCAGTTCAGTTCAGTTGCTCAGTCATGTCCGATTCTTTGCAACCCCATGAATTGCAGCATGCCAGGACTCCCTGTCCATCACCAACACCCGGAGTTCACTCAAACTCATGTTCATTGCATCAGTGATGCCATCC
>NW_011495084.1:3679938-3712571 GCF_000754665.1 Bison bison bison
CATAACTTTCCTTCCAAGGAGTAAGCGTCTTTTAATTTCATGGCTGCAGTCACCATCTGCAGTGATTTTGGAGCCCAAACAAATAAAGTCTGACACTGTTACCACTGTTTCCCCATCTATTTCCCATGAAGTGATGCAGCTATACAGAATATATCACATGAAATGCCGGGCTGGATGAAGCACAAGCTGGAATCCAGATTGCCAGGAGAAAGATCAATAACCTCAGATATGCAGATGACATCACCCTTATGACAGAAAGCGAAGAAGAACTAAAGAGCCTCCTGATGTAAGTGAAAGAAGAGAGTGAAAAGTTGGCTTAAAACTAAACATTCAGAAAATGAAGATCATGGCATCTGGTCCCATCACTTCATGGCAAATAGATGGGGAAACAATGAAAACAGTGAGAGACTTTGTTTTTTGGTGGGGCTCCAAAATCACTGCAGATGGTGGCTGCAGTCATCAAATTAAAAGACACTTGCTCCTTGGAGAAAAGTTATGACCAACCTAGACAGCATATTAAAAAGCAGAGACATTACTTTGCCAATGAATGTCCTTCTAGTCAAAGCTACAGTTTTTCCAGTAGTCATGTATGTATGTAAGAGTTGGACTATAAAAAAAACCTGAGCACCAAAGAATTGATGCTTTTGAACTGTGCTGTTGGAGAAGACTCTTGAGAGTCCCTTGGACTACAAGACGGTCCAACCTGTCCATCCTAAAGGAAATCAATCCTGAATATTCATTGGAAGTTTGATGCTGAAGCTGAAGCTCCAATATTTTGGCCACCTGATGCAAAGAACTGACTCATTTGGAAAAGACCCTGATGTTGGGAAAGATTGAAGGCAGGAGGAGAAGGGGACAACACAAGATGAGTTGCGTGGCGTCACCATCTCAATGGACATGAGTTTGAGTAAGCTCCGGGAGTTGGTGTTGAACAGGGAAGCCTGGCATGCTGCAGTCCGTGGGGGCACAAAGAGTCCAACACAACTGAGTGACTGAACTAAAGAAAATACTTAAAATGATTTATATCATCCAGTGACAATTAAATACAGTGATTAAGTCAGTGCTAAATTAAAACGTCTGTAAATTCTTCTAAAATGTTACCTGGAGCTCTCAACTTTTTCCCTAACTTTCCTCCAACATAATATGCACAAAATTCAAGAAGTATTAAAAGTCATTTTTCTCATCAAAACAACTATTTTATTTTTCAGGCAACAAAATTATGTTATTTTAGCTCTTATTCTTTCTCGCTTTACAAGATTAACAAAGTACAACATTTTAAACATAAACTTCAGATTTTAAATAAATTATTAAAATATTTTTATGTGAAACAGTTGAAGCCTCATTAATAAATTAAAAAATTGAAATTCCACTATCTCAATATCTATTTCTGAGCAGATATTGTTAATTTATATACACACATTATTCACTTAAGTTTGGATTCAAAATAAACCTCTCCTATTATGAATTTCCTGAGGGAAAAGTTTAAAGATTAAATCTCACCAAAAGTTATAAGCTAAAGACTAAATTTAGAAATCAAATTGTCTTCTCAGTGAGGTAAATTTCCTAAAGAAACAAAAGTTCAAAACCTGTAAGTTAAAGTAATTAAAAACTTTAAATCAAATGTACTTTTTCCTATGAATTAAAATTCAAGTAAGTGAAAACCCAGGGCCTCAGAGTCCAAAGGTTAATAAGAAACAGAATATTCTAACAGTTCTATACCCCCAAAATTTAGAAGATAAGCCAGTCATCAGGCTTGATGCAGTCCTCCAGACCTAGGATTTAGTGTTATCAAAGACCATAGCAGAAACTAAGCACTCTCTTGTACATTTAAACCTCACCAAAAAATAAAATAAACCTCACCAGGTGTGAATCAAACCAAGGTCAGCTGCCCAAGATCTCCATCTTTGGGACCTTAAATATAGTTGCAAGAGATGTCCCACCTAGAGATTAATTTTGGCAATATGATTATACCACAAGTGGCAGAAAGTTCACCTATGCATATGATTTTCTTTCTCAGAGAGTGACATTTTTGACATCCTTGCCTTTTGCAAGTTTAGCAATTTCTTGTGGTGGTAGCCCCAATTATCAGGTCTTAAGCTGAGGTATCTTTTGCATATTTAATTGAATGATGACTGCAGATACAACATTAAAAGACGCTTGCTCCTTGAAAGAAAAGCTATGATCAACTTAGCAAATAAAAAAGCAGAGACATCACTTTGCTGACAGAAATCCATCTAGTCAAAGCTATGGTTTTTCCAGTAGCCACAAATGGATGTATGAGTTGGACCATAAAGAAGGCTAAGCACCAAAGAATTGATGCTTTTGAATTGTGGTGCTGGAGAAGACTCTTGATAGTCCCTTAGATTGCAGGGAGATCAAGCCAGTCAATCCTAAAGGAAGTCAACTCTGAGTATTCATTGGAAGGACTGATGCTGAAGCTCCAATACCTTGGCCACCTGATATGAAGAGCTGACTCATTGGAAAAGACCCCAATGCTGGGAAAGATGGAAGATGGAGGAGAAGGGAGTGGCAGATTGAAATAGTTAGATAGCATCACTGACTCAATGGACATCAGTTCAGTTCAGTTGCTCAATCGTGTCTGACTCTTTTCGACCCCATGAACTGCAGCACACCAGGCCTCCCTGTCCATCACCAACTCCCAGAGTCCACTCAAACTCATGTCCATTGAGTTGGTGATGCTATCCAACCATCTTATCCTCTGTAATCTCCTTCTCCTCCTGCCCTCAATCTTTCCCAGCATCAGAGTCTTTTCAAATGAATCAGCTCTTTGCATCAAGTGGCCAAAATATTGAGCAAATTCCAGGAGATAGTGACGGACAGAGGAGCCTGGCATGCTACAGTCTATAGGGTAGCTAAGAGTCCAAAACGACTTATCAACTGAACAACAACAAAATATTTCTTAATTTCTGTTTGCTTATCCATCCTAGTGTTTCTGGTCCTCCACTGCTGAACTGAATATACTGTTAATTGAATCTACCCACAAAGACTCTACTTGATATCCAGTAGTTTCAGTCCTGCTGCAGAAGATTTTGACAATGCCTTTTGGTGTGAAATTGTTTAAGTTGAAGATACCTGCCTCCTGGGTAATTTCTCTTTCATCTCCACATTTATTTCAGCAGAAAAGTCCTCCTCAACCTATTCAAATACTGAAGCTTCTCTCGAGTCTTTAATATGTACCTCTGGGGTCCAGGGTAGACTGATACCCTGCCATGTGCTCCTAAGACATGGAAATTTCTCACATTTGTAATTTGCTGAACATGAATAGCATTTCTCTTGTTATTATATCTTTTTCTGCCTCAGTCATCTCTCAATACTTTTCAGAAACTTGAATCTGCTTCTTAAATGGACCCTTTGCTTCCCTAATCAGTATAAAATCAGTACCATTTACAAAATCTTAAGATCTTGGTTTTTTTTTTTTTCATTGTTACTTTGCTTTCTGGACAGATTTATTTGTGTAACCATTTTTCATAAATTTGGCTCAGTGAGGATCTTTCATAATAAGAAATAGGAAATGAGTGAGCTCTGGTGCTCCGAAAGCAACTATTTTTCAAACAAATTTTGGCCACCTTCAAGTCTATGGATTGGATATTCTCACTCAGGAGGAATTCTCCCAACAGACCAACCTCTGTCCAAAGCCTGACCTTGATCTATTATTCTCCAATTTGGCATCCCTTGAATATCTTTGTTGCACCTTCTCTTGGAATCTCAATTACATAAATTTCTTAATCTGGCTCCCTCAGGACACACGCAATAGCTGTTCCTCCCCCTCAACACAGTAAGAGTTTCATTTCGCTTTGATCCTCTGTAATCCTTTGAATATTTTATGCTGGTCCTCTGGACTTCCTTTTGCAGACCAGTCCAATTTATTTAACTATTTCAAACAGCTGTCACAATCTTTAAGGCGATAATTTCCAGATAACTCCTCGTATAGATGCTAATTGTGATTTTAACAGATTTCTTTCTGGGGAACTCCCCCTCCACCACCACCACCATTTTGGGGAAGTTTATTCCATGAAGCTTTCTGAGACCTTGTCTCTCTTTTTCTTGGCTAGATTCTGTCAGAACCCAGTGCGGTTTTCAATTAAACAGTAAGTCAAACATGAAACCTATTTCTAAATCACGTTTTCAGGAAGGTTAAAACCATATTTATCTCCTTTGTGATTTTCTCTCTTTCTGTTTTAGCATTCATGATCTAATTTTTCCATGCATATCTCTCTGGTCTGCCTTTAAAATTTCAACTTCCACCTAAGGAAGAAGGAATTCTCCCTCTTGCTTACTTCTTGGTTCTTATCCTGCTGCTCCTTTTCTGACAATAAGACTGAAGGATGTTTTTCAAACTATTCTGGTTTCTCCTTCATCTCCTAAACAAAACTAATTTCTGGAACCAGAACATCCCAGGAACAAGACTACTAGTTATTTTAGTCATTTTAGAACCTTAAAGTTTAATATGGGTACCAAGTACCCCTTCATGTGTGAGTTAACTCTTTATATCTCCAAAATCTAAAGGCAAAGTCAGGAAACGTATCTTCAAATCCAAAGCAAAGCTGTGTGTGTGTTAGTCGCTCAGTCATGTCCGACTCTTTATGACCCCATGGATTATAGCTTGCCTGGCTCCTCTGTTTATGGGATTCTCTGGGCGAGAATACCGAAGTGGATTGTCAGTTCCTTCTCCAGAGGATCTTTCTGATCCAGGGATCAAACCTGGCTCTCCTGCATTGCAGGCAGATTCTTTACCATCTGAGCCACCAGGGAAGCCGGAAGCAAATTTGGTACTGCATAACTGAAGAAACATTTAAGGGTCTGTAAACAAATGAAGGCAGGGAGTTAGCCCATCTACCTGGGGCAAAGATCAGGTTTTATAGGTTCGAAGCTTTATACAAAGGGGAAAATAACACATAATTTTGAATACAAAATTAGATATGAAAAATATATAGTGACTGAGAATGATAGAAAAAAACACAGTAAATTATAAACTTTTAAAATCTGACAAATGTTACCATATCTATAAAAATAATATATTTTATTAATTGTTTAAATATCTAGGTAGTGATTTTCTCCTACATTTTTAGTTGCATGCTTTTTGATCTTCTTATACTGATGACACTCCCTATATAGTGTGCTGTAGAGAGTATAAGAAGGTATCTAGCTTAGTCTTAGGTTGATTGAATTGTTATTAATAGTGTGTGCTCAGTGCTCAGTTGTGTCCAACTCTCTGCAACCCCATGGACTGTAAGTCCTCCAGGCTCTTATGTCCGTGCCATTTTCTAGGTAAGAATACTGGAGTGGGTTGCCATTTACTACTCCAAGGAATCTTCCTGACCCAGGGATCAAATTCGCGTCTCACGTCTCCTGCATTGGCAGGCAGATTCTTTACCAACTCTGCCACCTGCTAATGGCCATAGGAACCCATCAAATATTTTATTTCACAGACATATATATATTTAGAATTCATCATACTGCTACGGAGCTGTGGTTCAAAGAGGAATTCTATTAGTTTCTACCTGAATGCCATCAACAAAAGAAATACAATGAATTCTAGGTATATTCATGAAATGTATTTTCTGTTCTTTGGCAACCTCCATTTGGACCAGGAATTAATGAAAAAGGAATAACCACATCTAGTTTTGTGTGTTTATAGGTAGGAGAATAGTTCACATGTCAGGCCTTGTTTATCTTCCTCTGCTCATATGTTTCTGTTCTATCAGGACATGGACTTTGGGCCTGCACCTTTGTATATGATTTCTCAGTGAGGCAAGACAGTGAGCACTGATGAACTCCCAGAAACTATTCCCACTCAGGGATGACAAGCAATAACTTTTCTGAAAGGGACTGTGAACCACATAAATATATGTCACTGAATCCAGTTCCATTGTATCTCCAAATCAGTTACCCTAAGCAAGACTCCACGGCAGCCTGCAGCCATTTGTCAAAAGAAGCAGTCTCTAAGCAACTGCAGTGAAAATGTCTTAATTCTCAGATTCCATGAAAACATAGTCGCATGAGCATATTGGAAGGGACCCATGCAACGCAGGTGCCTTGAAACCAAAACTTATTTAGCTTTAGGATGAATCTGCCTCTGTCCTCAGCAGAGTCCTCTTCCTCCCTGAGTCCTAAAAGCAGTTGAAAGCACAAAACAATGGCCCAGAATCTGAGGCAGCACAGCATTTCTCCTGACCCAGGTCTGGCACAAATGACTTGAAGCTAGAAGCTTGCACAATAGAACTCCTGTAAACTCTCAGAAAACTCAGCTGCTGTCTAAAGCCCTGGTTTACCTAATTGATTGAAGTGAAAGTATTGCTCAATCATGTCTGACTCTTTGTGAGCCCATGGACTATACTCCACCAGGCTCCTCTGTCCATGGGATTTCCCAGAAAGTATACTGGAGTGAGTTACCATTCCCTTCTCCAGAGGATCTTCCCAACCCTGGGATCAAACCTGGGTCTCCTGCATTGCAGGCAGATTCTTTACTGTCTGAGCCATCAGGGAAACCCAATTTATCTAATAACATAGTTAAATAGAAAATATTTCTTTGGCCTACCTCTGTTATTCAAAAGTTACTCATCAAAACTCTGCCCAGCCCGTACCATCTTAGGGAAATTGGTACCTGCTCATTTCAAGGTTAAAACCAAAGCAGCCTGAGACTTGAGTGCACTCTCCTGAGGCTGGCTTGGCCAATATTAAAACTCCCTTTGCTGGTGGATAAAGCAACAGAGGTTGAGTGATGAGCCAAAGTAGGGGGAAAATTCCTGATCCAAATTCTCGTGCTCAGTGTCATTTTGATCCTCAGATTCCACTGAATTCTGTTTCTTAAGCTCCCTGGTCATTATCAGATGCTCAGTTGTGTCTGACTCTTTGAGACCCCATGGACAGTAGCCTGTCAGTCTCCTCTGTCCATGGGGATTCTCCAGGCAAGAATCCCGGAGTGGGTTGCCATGCCCTCCTCCAGGGGATCCTCTCAACCCATGAATCAAACCCAGATCTCCAGCATTACCAGCAGATTCTTCAGCATCTGAGCCACCAGGGAAGCCCAAGAATACTGGAGTAGGTAGCCTATCTCCTCTCCAGGGAATCTTCCTGACCCAGGAATTGAAACAGAGTCTCATACATTGCAGGCAGATTTTTTTTTTTTTTTTTTTTAACCAGATGAGTTACCAGGGGAAGCCAAGAATACTGGAGAGGGGTGTTTCTCCTCCAGGGTATCTTCCTGACCATGGATCAAACCCATGTCTCTTACATCTCCTGCCTTGACAGGCAGATTATTTAGCACTGGTGCCACCTGGGAAGCCCCTTAGCCTAGGTTGCCCCCTGACAGAGAGCTTGACACGTGGGTTTGCAGGCAGATAGTTCATTCCTAGGAGATGATTCCAGAGAATGGTAGTGAAGGGTGGAAACTGAGCCCATGACAAAAGAAAGCCAGTACAACAGTGACTTCTTGAGAAGCTCATGACTGGGAGCAAATGGGTCTTTATCTCATTTGGGAATGTTTTCAGGTCTATGTAATATATACCTTGGAACTGTGCCCAGCGAGAAGAAAGTGTTTATCCACCAGCTCCTGTTCCTGTGTTGTTCAAGGAGTGTTATTAATAACTCCCTTGCAGATCCGGGTTATGCATGCATGAAGGCAGGGCATGTGTCAATGCCATGCAAGCGTGAGCGCTGGGAAAGATTTCTTAGGCATCCAAAGCTGTAGCGTTTGAAAAGCCCTGTGGCAGAGAGTGAGAGAGAGGTCCGGTGAGGTGAACTGCTGTCAGGGACACAGAGTTGGTTACTGCAGCATGGCTGGTGTGAAAGGGAGACCAAAAGAATATGAGGCTGACCACAAGAGGTGTCTGACTCACTGCAGAAGCTTTGAATCAAAAAGGAGATTAGAGAAATTGGCCCAAGGTGGGAGAACAGCGCCTTATTAACATTAAATATTGGGAAATATGTCTTGGGTGCATGGCAACAATGTACTTCCTTATATTGAACCTCAGACGCTCTGAGGTGACACCTGGCCACCACTGAATGTCCCATGGGGAGGGGGGGTTGCCCCTACAAAATGCAGCAAGAAGGAGCAAAGGAGAAGGTCTGCCTCCTGCAAGCAGCTGACTCTCATAAAGAAGAGTGGGAAGTCAGAATTGATTGAGCTGCATATGCTGGACCCTTTGCCCCAAAGTCTTATGCAGAAGAGGGAGGTAGGGGTTGAAAGAGGCAGAGAGTTTCTGTTAGTGGCCCTTTCTTCATGAGTGGAGAAGGAGCATTCCATAGCAGGGTTATTATTCTTGTTTAAGAATTTTCTCCACCAAAAGGAGAGCCAGATTCACATAGGATTTAGGAGAAAAAGCTCTGGACCTTGGAGAGCAGTCATCCGTGTGGCTCAGTTTAGCTCAGCTCGGGTGTGGTGCGCTGTATTTTAGGGCAAAGCCTCAGAGTGAAAAGGGGTATACACAGCATGGCCTTATCTTCTTGGTGACTTCTAGAAACAAGAAAGATAAGATGGGGGTATTCAGAGTCTCAGGTCCTTCCCATCTCTTTCTCCATCACCAACTTTAAAATTAATTACAGCCATCTGATTATCTATGAGTGGTCAGGATTTCTGGATTAAGGGGATAAACTCAGAATTATCCTTTAAGAAAGAAAGAAGGAAAATCACATATATTTCTTGGCCTAATAGGCATCAAGAATAATATCATTTCATAGATTTTCTCCTTTAATCCTTATAATTAATAAAAGTGAAAGTGAAGTAGCTCAGTCGTGTCTGACTCTTTGCGACCCTGTGGACTGTAGCATACCAGGCTCCTCCCTCCATGGGATTCTCCAGGCAAGAATACTGGAGTGGGTTGCCATTTCCTTCTCCAGGGGATCTACCCCGACCCAGGGATAGAACCCTGATTTCCTGCGTTGCAGGCAGATGCTTTAACCTCTGAACTACCAGGGAAGCCCTGTGTATTATCAATTTAATTTTACAAATGAGGAAACTTCTACCAGGAGATATTGGAAAACTTAATAAGAGCTAAAATATTTCTTAAGTTTTATTATATCTTATATAGGAACACTAAACAGTATTAGTATGACCTTTTCCCTATTAAAAAAATTCCCAATTGGATTCATTATGAAGGAAAATATCTTTTCCTTTCACTCTCCTCAAATTGCAATATCAAATAAGCTTTTTGACAAATCTGGAACTCCATTGCATGGGGTTGTTTCCATTTGCAAGAGTCTGGGCTTAACATGCTATGTAATTATTTTCAGGTTCTCAAAATAAAAATCTCATGCCAGTAAAGTACATAGGGGGAAGTTTCAGTCTTTAGCCAAAGCAAAGAGCCTGAGCACATGAGTAACATCTCCAAAGTTCTTAATATTTCCAGACAGCCAAAATGCTAGTTTATACAGCTCATTTCTAGCTGTCAAGATTTCACATTGCCATTAACAAGAGGCAATGAATGCAAGATTCTTTTCTGAAAATGCCTTCATGTGTTAAGAATCACTCAAGAATTCATGTCATAGTATGCCCTTATGCTTTTCCCTCCATAGAAAGAAAACAAATTGAATTGTAATGGTAACTAAAGCTATCTCTAGCTACATTATAAGCTTGTCTGCCCTTCTCCAAGAAGTGTTCATGTTGCAAGAAGTTTTCCAATTTACTTTACTGAATTGGTCAAGCAAAAACAAGCATATGTGAGCTTTTTTTTAAATCAAAGTTGAAGGAAATTGATCTTTTTAAAAAGAGAAGGAAAAAATATTGCTATGAACCTATATTCTCAGAAAGAACCCAAGAAGACAAAATAACAGAGCAAAGGCCAAGGAAACAAAACAAAAAGGCTCAGAAAAAGTAAAAAAAAAAAAAAAAAAAAAAAAAAAAAAAAAAAAAAAAAAAAAGGCCCAGGTCCAAACGCGTGATGGAAAGGCAAATTTATCCCATTCAAAAAATGAGAAAAACAATAGTTAATCCTCAGTTTCCTTTTTCTGACCTGGAGATAAGGAATCACACAAGAATCAGAAAGACAATTGATAGAAGACCAAGATTCATCCCACGCTTCCCCTTCTCTCTGCCCTTTCCTGACCTCCCTAAGCAGAATGCACATACCTCCACAGTTGCCAAGAAACATTTTAAGACCACCAAGGCCCTGGGCACTGGTACATTTGATGATCACACCCCACATGGTAAACAAACACTAAAACCCATCCACATCCTGAAAAGTTGACATGGTTTAATAATAGTTACCTTTTCAGAGCATTTACTTGCTAATACCCACAGTCAGAACACTTTATGTCTGTTTCATTGTCACAGCCATCCTATATGTAAGGATTACCCGTGTTCCATAAGCAAGGGAAAAAAATGATTAACTTGCCCAGGGTCACGTAACTGGTAAATAACAGAACCAGGATTTAACCCCAGGCAGTATTATTCAAAATGTCATAAACTTTCACCAAACTATCGTGACATAATGGTATGTTCTATAGGGATTTAAATAAATATTCATGCATTTTAGTTGTCTTTTCATATGTGGGAGCCAGTGTATTATTTTTCCCTAAGCATCATAGTGTTTAATGATCCCTTTAAAAAAGGATATGTTCCCTATGTTCTGTTCCAATGGTGACTATTAAGTAAAATAACACTACTTCCCTTATCATATTGTTTTTCTTCCTAACCTGACTCTTTTTCTACAATGTCAGAAGTTAAATAGTTAAAATGCTCTATACAGAGAGGCATTCAATATGCGTTTAACAGCCAAACTGGAGTGGTAATAGAAGGGAGAAGAACATAAAACTAAGTCATTGGCTAAAAACAATTTGCTAAAGATTAACTCAGGGCTGGGTATTTGGAGAAAGGAAGTATCATAAGAAAGTGGCCAATTACCTAATAATGAAGTAATAGGGTATGCTAAGTCGCTTCAGTCATGTCTGACTCTATATGGCCCTATGGACTGTAGCCTACCAGCCTCCTCTGTCCATGAGATTGTCCAGGCAAGAATCCTGGAGTGGGTTGTCATTTCCTCTTCCAGGGGATCCTCCTCACCCAGGGATCAAACCTGTGTCTCTTATGTCTCCTGCCTGGTAGGCTACAGTCCATGGAGTCACAAAGAGTCAGACACGTCTGAGCGATTTTACTTCAGTACTTTAGTAAGGTATAATAGCCCTAATGTTTTGTTGTAATATGCTTTGAAATTTATATTATTTGTAAAATACAGACATGTAAGTCTAGAATTATATTATATCAATTATAAGTATTTCATTGAGCCCACAGAATGTTATATATTATTTATAAGAAGTCATTGTCTTTTCATTTATTTGACACCGGATCTCATGCTTTTAAATTCAAAGGATGCTGTGAAAAGTAATTTGGCTACTTTGTTAAAGTAATCATAGAGATTCAATAGTCTACTGAAGTCTTGTTTATTCAGCTTTATCTATATGCTTATCATTAGCTGAGAAGTAGAGAAATATACTTCCTACTATTTCGATGAATGAAAATGTATATGCATGTCATTCAGTAAAATAACAAAGTTAAAACATACCATCATTGTTTATATGAATGCTATAGAAACTGAGGTCATAGAGAAAAAAGTATTAAATTAGTACAACTGAAATTATTAAGGATGATTTCCCTGGACAGAGCAGCATCAGAGTTTTTAAGCATGTGAATTTTAAAGCCCAAAAGACTTTAAATCATATTAATTCCCATCACCTATTTTCTTTGTGACTTTGGACAAAGTTATTTAGTATCTTGCACCTTAATTTCTTCATCCATTGAAACAGAAACAATAGTCAGTCATGGAGTTGCGATAAAGATTCAAATGAGACAATTATTGTAAAGTGTTCAGAACAGAGTCAAGCTCATCCAAGGCACTGGTTAATGATGCAGAGATAATTGATGATTAATGATTTTGAAGGAGTAGTTGCTGTCATAGTCCCAGTCTTAGCAGTAGCACTGATAGTATTAGGAGCAGGAGTGGTAGTAATAGTCATAGCAGTCGTAACAATTAGTTGAGTTGATTTGTATCAGCAAAGAGCAGAAGAGTGAGCACTTCAATGGTGGCAATAGAACAGACAGGGATTGGGAAATAATTATGAGTGCTTATTTATTTTTAAATTTTATTGAAATATAGTTGATTTACAATGTTATTAGTTTCAGATGTAGAGCAGAGTGATTCGGTTCTACATATATATGTGTGTGTACATATATATATATATACACATATATGTATATGTATGTATGTGTGTTGACTAAAAAAAAAGATGTACAACTTGAGAGTTGTAAGTTAAGTTTTATTTGGGGCAAAATGAGGACTGCGGTCCAGGAGGCAGCATCTCAGATAACTCTGAGAGACTGCTCCAAAGCGGCAGTAGGGGAAAGACAATATATAAGGTTTTGGTGAAGGGGGAGTTCAATACCATGAAGCATTCATTTTACAAAAGGCCTTTTGTTAGTCATGAGGATCTGACATCACCGTGAAGGGATTTGGTGCTTCTCTAGATATGAGGAGATGCAAGGATTGAGACCATAAAATCTATCCCTAAAAACATCCAACTATCTAAAGACCTGTGCCACCAGATTTCCTGGAGCACAGAGTGCCTTCCTCCACCCTGAACTTCCTCAGGGGTTGTTGAAGGTCAGCAGCTATAGCAGCATGGGGTTCAATCTCCGTAGAAAGTGAAAGTGAAGTCGCTCAGTCGTGTCCGACTCTTTGCGACCCCATGGACTGTAGCCTACCAGGCTCCTCCCTCCATGGGATTCTCCAGGCAAGAACACTGGAGTGGGTTGCCATTTCCTTTTCCAATTTCAATCTCCATAGAGACAGATGGCAAATGCCTTTGTTGTTCAGTCCTTGGCAGTGTTCTTGGTAAGTGCCAATTTGTAGTTAACAGTATATATATATATGTATATTTCTTTTTAGATTCTTTTCCATTATAGCTTATTATAAGATATTGAGTAGAGTTCCCTGTGGTATAGTGTAGGTCCTTGTTGGTTATATATTCTATATATAGTACTGTGCATATTTTAATCCCAAACTCCTAATTTACCATCCCCCTCTCCCATTTGATAACTGTAAATTGGGAAAAACTAGAGATCTCTTCAAGAAAATTAGAGATACCAAGGGAACATTTCATGCAAAGATGGGCACAGTAAAGGACAGAAATGGTATGGACCTAACAGAAGCAGAAGATATTAAGAAGAGGTGGCAAGAATACACAGAAGAACTGTACAAAAAAGATCTTCATGACCCAGATAATCACGATGGTGTGATCACTCACCTAGAGCTAGACATCCTGGAATGAGAAGTAAAGTGGGCCTTAGGAAGCATTACTACGAACGGTTAGTGGAGGTGATGGAATTCCATTTGAGTTATTTCAAATCCTAAAAGATGATGCTTTAAAATGTTACACTCAATATGCCAGCAAATTTAGAAAATTCAACAGTGACCGCAGGGCTTGAAAGGTCAGTTTTCATTCTAATCCCAAAGAAAGGCAGTGCCAAAGAATGCTCACACTACTGCACAACTGCATTCATTTCACATGCTATTAAAGTAATGCTCAAAATTCTCCACGCCAGGCTTCAACAGTATGTGAACTTCCAGATGTTCAAGCTGGTTTTAGAAAAGGCAGAGAAATCAGAGATCATATTGCCAACATCTGCTGGATCATCAAAAAAGCAAGAGAGTTCCAAAAAAACATCTACTTCTGCTTTATTGACTATGCCAAAGCCTTTGAGTGTGAAGATCACAATAAACTGGAAAATTCTGAAAGAGATGGCAATACCAGACCACCTAACCTGCCTCTTGAGAAACCTATATGCAGGTCAGGAAGCAGCAGTTAGAACTGGACATGGAATAGCCAACTGGTTCCAAATTGGGAAAGGAGTACGTCAAGGCTGTACATTGTCACCCTGCTTATTTTATATGCAGAGTACACCATGAGAAATGCTTGGCTGGATGAAGTACAAGCTGGAATCAAGATTGCCGGAAGAAATATCAATCACTTCAGATATGCAGATGATACCACCCTTATGGCAGAAATTGAAGAACTAAAGAGCCTCTTGATGAAAGTGAAAGAGGAGAGTGAAAATGTTGCATTAAAACTCAACATTCAGAAAACTAAGATCACGGTATCTGGTCCCATCACTTCATGGCAGATAGATGGGGAAACAGTGGAAATAGACTTTATTTTGGGGGCTCCAAATTCACTGCAGATGGTGATTGCAGCCATGAAATTAAAAGACACTTGTTCCATGGAAGGAAAGTTATGACCAACCTAGACAGCATATTAAAAAGCAGACATTACTTTGCCAACAAAGGTCCGTCTAGTCAAGGCTATGGTTTTCCTAGTGGTCATTTATTATGGATGTGAGAGTTGGACCATAAAGAAAGCTGAGTACTGTAGGATTGATGCTTTTGAACTGTGGTATTGGAGAAGACTCCTGAGAGTCCCTTGGACTGCAAGGAGATCCAACCAGTCCATCCTAAAGGAGATCAGTCCTGAATATTCATTGGAAGGACTGATGCTGAAGCTGAAGCTCTAATATTTTGGCCACCTGATGTGAAGAACTGACTCATTGCAAAAGACCCTGATGCTGGGAAAGATTGAAGGTGGGAGGAGAAGGGGATGACAGAGAATGAGATGGTTGGATGGCATCACCAACTCAGTGTACATGAATTTGAGTAAACTCCAGGAGTTGGTGATGGACAGGGAGGCAAAGAGTTGGACATGACTTGGTGGCAGAACTGAATTGAACTAAGCTGAAGTAAATTAACAGTACACAGCAAATTGTGAAGGCCAGTAATTTCCTTTTGTTTGGAGGTGAGAATGGGTGGGTAATCACTAAACACTTCCTCTAGTAATCTTCAACTGTCATTGTGATGCCTCTAAGTGGCTGAATGGATCGGATGGAGAATGAGCTTTTATCTTGAATGGGTGGGAAATAATATTTGAGTGCAGTTTTGTTCTGTCATTTAGTAGTCGAAGGAATAAGAAATCACCTCCAGTAATTTAGCCGGAGAATGCAGGGACATTCTCAACCACTTAGAAGTGTGTTAAAAGGTATTTCCTATTATTCATGTGATATCTTCAAATCTCTTTTGGATTGTAAAGATTCTGGAGAGAGAGAAAAAATCTGTAAGAAAGCAAGACTTGCAGGGGATTGGAAGTTTCCAACCCAGTTAACAAATAAGTTTATGCAAAATAACTTTTACAGTAACAGGCAGCCTCAAAAGCAGCCAGCAGTGGTTGCCACGCTACCAAAAGTGAACTCTCTGCCTGTCTTCAGTTATTTCTGCTTTGAAGGGTACTTTGTGCCATTTGTGCCTCAAGGAAGAACCAGGCAGTCAAGGCTAGTGTGGGCTCTTTGATTCTCTGGGAAAGGAAGAAAAGCATAGATCATAGATCACTGCCCCGAGGAACAGGCTTATTAGGAGACAGAGGTGACAGGTGTTTACTCTCTGAAAAGCCTAGTGGCTATAGAAAAACTTGGTTGTGATGGACTTTCTGTACCTCAAAGCTGTTAGGGGTGGGCAGATAGAACAGACTGAGAAGGGAGGGTCTAAATAGGATGACCGAACATCCTCATTTGCCTGAGACTAAAAGATTTCCCAGGATGGCGGACTTTTGGTTTTAACACTAAGACAGTCATGGGCAATTGGAATGGTTGGTCACTTAAGTACAAGCTGAGCCTTATTTTCTGGGCAGGCTAAAGTCTTATTTGATGGGCAACAAAACCATATGCTGAACATAAATGTACTCGCAGAACTCAGAAATGATCCATCAATCTAGCTCTTAAACACAAGCCATCAATGGGTTAACTCATAAATAGTCCACCCAGAGTCACCAGTCACTTCCTACCTAAGAATAAGGAAATGTGTAACATTTAAGAAATACAGATACTGATCAGTAATAATGAATCTGAGATAGTATTCAAGAGCATAATAAATTTTTATATCTTGATCTTGACAAAATTGCCCTCAATCACAACCTGCCAAGTTGCTGAGAGTGACTCAGCTTTCCTTTTCACTGGGGAGGCTTAACATCTCAGTGACTGAGCTCATGGGACTTAATATAACACAGAGCTGGCTTCAAATCATGACTTTATTGTTTTTACACTATGTGACCCAAGGTAAATTTCTTCACCTCTTTGTGAATTTCTTCACCTCTTTATTTCCTTTTTTGTAAAATTATAATACCTACTCCACAGTGTTGTTCTAGAAATTGAAATTAAGTTAGAACAGTAAATGGGAAATGAATAATCAACAAATATTAAAGGCTCTCTTGTTTAATTTACTTTTCTCTTGGCTTTTCTTTAAGTTTCTTTTCTCTTGACTCTTCTTTAAGTTTCAATCACAGATAAAAAGATCCCTCAGCTTGCAGGTTTATTTCAGTGAAAGGGGTTTATTTCAGGGAACTGAGTGCTTATAATTTCTTTAGCTGGACTGAAGGAACAGGCTGCGTGCTGAGCACACAGACGACAGCCCCAATCTGCAGAACAGTTTTCCTTCTACTATAATCAGAAAAGTTACCTTCACTTTGGTAGGATTGCTAGGTAGCACGTTGTCTGCTAAACTGGGAAGGTGTCCCTAGGTCTGTCGGGTCCACAACCAGTCACTTCTGCCACAATCTGTGCCTGAAAACTGGCTGCCTTACACCCTGGTTCTCTTCCCAGAGAATTCCATCTGACTTAGTATTGGATGAAGACATGTCATTGGTGAAACAGAGTCATGTGAAAAGTCCGAGCTACAAGGTTGTCTAAGAAATGTGAGTTTTTCTTCATGCTCTTAGGGGTTGGGAAATTATTTCAGCTGAGCTAATCCATAGCTTCCACCACTGCCCTTATGAAATGGATGGTTTAATGCATCAATTTGACTGGGCTTCAGATCAGTCACTCAGTTGTGTCCAACTCTTTGCGACCCCATGGATCGCAGCACACCAGGCCTCCCTGTCCATCATCAACTCCTGGAGTTCACTCAGACTCACATCCATCGAGTCAGTGATGCCATCCAGCCATCTCATCCTCTGTCGTCCCCTTCTCCTCTTGCCCCCAATCCCTCCCAGCATCAGAGTCTTTTCCAATGAGTCAACTCTTCGCATGAGGTGGCCAAAGTACTGGACTTTCAGCTTTAGCATCATTCCTTCCAAAGAAATCCCAGGGCTGATCTCCTTCATAGCTGGTAAAAGCTTTAGTTCTAGGTGTATCTATGTGAGGGTGTTTCTGGAAGAGATTAGCATGTGAGTCAGTAGACTAAGTAAAGAAATTCCATCCTCACCCATGTGAATGCACATCATTCAGTCCACTGAGGGCCTGAACAAATTAAAAAAAAAAAAAAAAAAAAAGGCAGATAAAGGATAAATTTGCTGTCTGTATTGGCTTGAGAAAAAATGTCTATCCTCCCTTGCCTTTGACAGGGGGCCTCCTGTTCTTAAGGCCTTTGTACTCAGACAGGGACCTATGTCACTGATTTCCCCAGTTCTCAGGCCTTAGGACTCAGACTGAATTACATCACTGATTTTTCTGGTTCTTCAGCTTGCAAGTGACAGATTGTAGGACTTCTCAGCTTCCATAATTGCGTGAGCCAATTCCAATAATAACCCTCCTTTTGCATATGTCTATATATGTATATTTCCTATTGATTCTCTTCTTTGGTGAACTCTAACACACCTTCAATTTTCCATAGTCAGTTATACAAATGGGATAAAAAAAAAAAAAAAACTTATAACAATGTATTGAACTTGAGTAGAACATTTCCTAAATAAAGCACTCCTTGGGTCATTTGATTTAAATAGGAGAGATTCTTACTCCAAAAACATGCTATTTTGCACTCTAATAATATGTGCACATGTCCTTCTGTGATATGGGTTTAGCTTAATGACTTCAGTGGTGTCTTTCTTCCTTGGTGTTTATCTGAGTTATGAGTATGTCAAATTCAAAATTAGGGGCAGGATAGAACTTAAGGGCCTTCTGGGAACCAGTCATACGCTCCCAGTTGCCAGAGTCTTGGTCCATGATAAACAAGAACTCATGTAAAGGGAATGTAAACATGTCTCTGAAAACCATTTATTTGACTTCTGTTGGCATGAGTAAAAGTGTTAGCCACTTTTACTGACTGAAATGGCCTTATCTACAACACACATTCATGCTGCTCAGCTCAGCAGAAATTATCATACAAAAGTATTTCAAAGTAAAGAGAAATTTTTGTTTAGGGGATGAAGCATCAGAACTTTGTAGAGTTATTTCTAGAGGCAGGGGGTCCTTAGAGACTTGTTGCCAATAGCAGAAACCTCATACAGCAGTCAGAGAGCTCAATGATAGTGATTAGCACCATTTTTTATTTGTAGATTAGAGGAGTGTGATGTGAAGTGAAAGAGCCTTTATGGGTGCAGCTCCAAATCTGAAAAGCAGGGGCTGAGTTGTGGGGGTAATTCAATTCAGTTCAGTTCAGTCACTCAGTCATTTCCAACTCTTTGTGACCCCATGGACTGCAGCACGCCAGGCTTCCCTGTCCATTACCAGCTCCCAGAGCTTGCTCAAACTCAGGTCCATGGAGTCAATGATGTCATCCAACCATCTCATCCTCTGTTGTCCCCTTCTCCTAATGTCTTCAATCTTTCCCAGCATCAGGGTCTTTTCTAATGGGTCAGCTCTTCACATCAAGTGGCCAAAGTATTGGAGCTTCAGCTTCAGCATCAGTTCTTGCAATGAATATTCAGGACTGATTTCCTTTAGGATTGACTGGTTGGATCTCCTTGCAGTCCAAGGAACTCTCAAGAGTCTTCTTCAACACCACAGTTCAAAAGCATCAATTCTTTGGTGTTCAGCTTTCTTTATAGTCCAACTCTCACATTCATACATGCTGCTGTTGCTGCTGCTAAGTCGCTTCAGTTGTGACTGACTCTGTGCGACCCCATAGATGGCAGCCCACCAGGCTCCCCCATCCCTGGGATTCTCCAGGCAAGAACACTAGAGTGGGTTGCCATTGCCTTCTGCATTCATACATGACTACTGGAAAAACCATGGCTTTGACTATTTGACTTTTGTTAGCAAAATAATGTCTCTGCTTCTTAATATGCTGTCTAGGTTGGTAATAGCTTTTCCTCCAAGAAACAAGCGTCTTAATTTTATGGCTGCAGTCACCATCTGCAGTGATTTTGGAGCCCCAAAAGTAAAGTCTGTCACTGTTTCCATTGTTTCCCCATCTATTTGCCATGAAATGATGGGACCAGATGCCATGATCTTAGTTCTTTGCTGAGTTTTAAGCCAGCTTTTTCACTCTCTTCAAGAAGCTTTTTAGCTCCTCTTCACTTTCTGCCTAAGGGTGGTATCATCTGCATATCTGAGGTGATTGATAGTTCTCCCGGCAATCTTGATTCAAGCTTGTGCTTCATCCAGCCCTGCATTTTGCATGATGTACTCTGAATAGACATTAAATAAGTAGGGTGACAATATCCAGCCTTGACATACTCTTTTCCTGATTTGGAACCAGTCCTTTGTTCCGTGTCAGTTCTAACTGTTGCTTCTTGACGTGTATGCAGTTTTCTCATGAGGCGGGTGAGGTGGTCTGGTATTTCCATCTTTTTAAGAATATTCCACAGTTTGTTGTGATCCACACAGTCAAAAGCTTTAGCGTAGTCAATGAAGCAGAAGTAGATATTTCTCTGGAATTCTCTGTCTTTTTCTATGATAAACGAATGCTGGAGATTTGATCTCTGGTTCCTCTGCCTTTTCTAAATCTAGCTTGAACATCTGAAAGTTCACAGTTCATGTATTGTTGAAACTTAGCTTGGAAAATTTTCAGCATTACTTTGCTAGCCTGTGAAATGAGTGCAATTGTGTGGTAGTTTGAACATTCTTTGGCATTGCCTTTCTTTGAGATTGGAATGAAAACTGACTATTTCCAGGATTGTGACCACTGCTGAGTTTTCCAAATTGGCTGGCATATTGAGTGAAGCACTTTAAAGCATCATCTTTTAGGATTTGAAATAGCTCAGCTGGAATTCCATCACCTCCACTAGCTTTGTTTGTAGTGATGCTTCGTAAGGCCTTCTTGACTTCACGTTCCACGATGTCTGGCTCTAGGTGAGTGATCACACCATCATGGTTATCTGAGTCATGAAGATCTTTTTTATATAGTTTTTCTGAATATTCTTGCCACCTCTTCTTAATATATTCTGGGGATAACTGGAGAGCAGTAAATGTCTTTGGGAGTCCAATCAAGAACAACATTTCTATTTGAATTAGGAGTCTAGAAGGTACCATTGGTGTATGTTAGCCATCTTCCTGTCTCACAGCCTTCATTATTTTCCTTTCTTTCCGTTATCCTTCTTCATCAGCTCCTAGAAACTTGAATATCAAGTGCAAAACTGTATAGTTGATCAGTGTTTATTTCCTGACCATTGTCTGTATTTGAGTTGAAAGGTCCCTCATTGTCCAGAGAACTGTGTAACTCTTCAGCCAAGTAATTGCCTCGCTAAAGGAGAAGATGTGAAGAAAGAAGCAGAGAAATTTACTTTACTTTTTCTGAATAGACTGCGATCATCATGTAGAAATCTAAGGAAGGAAAAAAATTTTTTTAATTTATATATATTTGAGTGACAGTTTCATTTGGAGCAGAGGCATGCATTTGACATTCTAAATCACAGTGAGATATGATAATTACCGATTAATTAAGCTTCATCAGTCAAAATAAAAGCAATAGGAACTAAAAAAAAATCTTTAAGGTTATGCATATCTTCAGTTAATAAACTTCTTTGTAGTGTTATCTATTTAAATAGGTACTGAGTCTTTCCTTTGAATTCAAAAGAGTCAGCATTTAGAAATAATGACTCTACAATGCCGTGGCTCTTGAGTGCATGGAAATGTGATGTGTTCTTGCACCAAAGAACCCTCATACCAGGTGCAAATGACAGACACAACAGGCATGATGACAGAGAGGTTTTGTAAATAGGGACAGGAGGGTTACTTTATTAAGAGTTTCAGCATCCACAGCTGTTACCCTTCAGCGGATCTGACTGAGTTACTTAGTTAATAGACCTTATAATACTCTTTGACTATGTTACTTTCTCTCCTGCGTTTTTCAGTATCAGTTGATACAGCATGTAAAGGAAATTGGAAGGTTCTGATGAATCCTAAGAAGATTTCAAATTCAATGACATTTGCTAGATCCTACGCTTTCCACTGTTGGTTGCTTTAATTTAAATGACTCTGCCCCATGAACATGAAAGTCCTTCAAGTGTTATTTTTTACTGTGGAGTGAATGGAATTTTATTTGAAACCTGCAAAGCATATGCCTCAACTGAATTTGACAGTGATACAGTCTTTGTTCAGGGAGTTGAGTCAAATCATTTTCATCTCACAGATTGTATTTATGACTGATATTATTTGAGTTTGCTCATATTTCAATATTTGATAGCACACATGCTGACATGATCTCTAGGAGGGTTATTGCTGACTGTTGAAACCTGGTTCAACACTAACAATAACAGACCTCTCTGCACGCATGGTTGGGTGTGCTGATTCACCATCTGAGCTGGTAGAGGCTCTTCCCATCCCTAGGACAGCACTCATATATTCAAAATAGTACAAAGAAAAGAGTCCATTTAAAAGCAGCATTTATCATCAGCCAGTTAACAGAATAAAACACCTAATATATCAGCATTGACTAAAGCAAATTGCAATAGGACCTGCTGGATATGATTCAGTGACATTTTCCCATGCCATGGTGATGAGCTATTTCTTCACTAATTTTATTAAGATTAATAATAAAGTGAGCAAAAAAAAAACTAGCTTCTGAAATAATGTGAGCATATATATTATTCTTTCCTCAGTAAATGCACATGTTTCAATTAATCAAAATACCCCCAAAATATTCTTCTTGAATTTAAGCTATTCTAGGATTAAATTCAGTAATCTGATCTTTAGGGAAAATTAAAAAGTGAACTCAGAAATTCTGGAATATTAAGAAAAGATCAGTTAAGTGGTGACCAAGGATGACTGATTTGTTAAAGACATGTGGGGATATCTACCTTCAGTTATATAGTCTTAGTTGTTGGCATAATACTAAAAAAAAATTAAGTTTAAGTGGTTACTAAGTGTGGTGTCAAGGTATGCATTTAATATTTTTAAGGATTATAAGGAAATTTTGGACTTCAAGCTTATTCTAAGCTCAAAAGAAGGTAGTAAACTCTAATAACAGTTTAAGCTTTAAGAAACCATTGACGTGCTACAGACATTTTCTAATACTTTATTTAGGTTGTCTATAAATTTCTTTGTGACCAGCAGGTTCCAAATCCACTATAAAATGCTCTGCCTGCTTCACAGACTCATTCTTTCAAAACCAGAACTCACCATCTTGCTCTCTAAAAACATCCTTCCTTTAAGTTCCCCAGCCTGGTAAAAGCTATTCAAGTCAGAAATCTAGACAGTACTCCCAATTCCACCCTCAATTCCTCCAGCACCTACAATCTACCACCAACTCCTGTCAGTTTAACTCTTAGGTATCTTTTTAGTTTATCCACTTCTCTTAATACCAATGTCTCTACTCTGGGCCACCACCAAGCACTCCTGGATTAGTGCCACAACCACTTAACAGATCTTTTTGCTCTCAAATATTTATTTATCCCTTTGATTTTGTGATTACATGCTAATCAAAGGGACTTTCATAATACGCAAATCATCCTTCTGTTTAAATTCCTTTGCTAGTTTCCATGTTTCTCAGGACAAGGTCTAAACTCATTGTAAAACAAAACATGTCCAGTACACCCTGATAACTTGCCTATGAAAATGACTTTTGACCTCCAGATTCTTGTCCATGCAATTTCTTCTGCACAGAACTCATCTCCTCCTTTAGAATAACCTCCACTAGTCCTTCAGTGAGAGGTGCCATCTGCATCATTTTTCTAGGAATCCATTTGTAACTCTCCCTCCAGACCCAAGTCAGGTCATGTGTCCTTCCACTGTGTATCCACAGCACTCTGCTTATTGTTCTCAAGACACTGCCTAGTAATTACCAGTTTGTCTGTCTTTGTCTGTTAGATATAATCTCTCCAAAGAGAGATTATCTCCTTCTCTATATAGCTCCAGGGCAAAGACATATCTTACACAAAGTAGGTGCCTAATCAACAATTGTGGAATGAATTAATAGTGTGGAAATTGAGGTGAAGCAATTTGTGGTATATAATCATCTCAATAATCTTTTAAAGTCACTATAAATGCATGACGGAGCAGAATAATGCAGACTCTTTGTACAAGGGAATTGGGAATAAATGGTGTCCACCTCTAGGGGTTTACATTCTGAAGTAAAATTCAATGGTTAGACATTCCAAAATTTTGTACTTGATAACAAAGGCATCTGTGAATATGGAGTTAAGCGTATCTAACCAACAGTTCCATGAAACTTAGCAGGGGGCCAAGAAAAGCAATAAACAATCATTAGAGCACAATATTATCAGAACAACCTGAGTTCACGTCTGGGGCTCTGTTCCTTGCCAAGCATGTGATATTTAGCAAATTATTTAATCTCTCTCTCTTTTTTTAAACAAAGATAATGTGGTCCCTATCGTGGATTGTGTGCTGTGCTGTGCTAAATCGCTTCAGTTGCGTCTGATTCTGTGACCCTATGGACCTTAGCCCTGGGTAGTATTACATCTGTATTCTGCTTGTAGTATCTTCTATGCTAGGAATTTATGGTATTTATGTCATAGCACTCTACTTTCTACCTCTAGCACTTAGCACATAATAGATATCTATTAAATTTTTGAATAATATTAAGACAACTAAGTATTGACTTACACAGAATCCTAAAATTGGTATAAAAATGACAAAATGGGGAAGAAGTCATTTAGTCAGATACACAAAGAAAAGTTTCCAAAGAAAGTTATAAAAATTCTTGCCATGAATGTGAATGACGGTATTTGAAATTCTTATTTAAAATTTTTTCCATTAATTTTTGAGCAATATTTTGATTCCAAAGGTTTTCAAATTATTGGAACCTTCCAATCCATGGACTTCCCTAATAATGCAGAATTGAAGAACAAGCATATACCTGAAAGGCTAGCTATACAATACAGAAACCTTTATAAAAGAAACATACTCCTTTCTTAAAATGCATCCATTGAACATTTCCTTGTCCTTCCGGTTGGTTCCAAGCACTGCATTGGCATTAAGAACACTGAAGCGAATACTAAGCATTCTTGTTTGCAGGAGCTAAGAGTTATGTGGTAGAGATGGACAGATGTACTGAGAAGCTCTGCACTGCAACAAGTCCAGTGATGCGGTTACACACAGATGGAGCTGTGATGGCCAAAGGGACGTTGGGCAAGACTTCCCTGGGGACATGATTCTAAAGCAGAGTCCCACTATGGCCTGATTTTGTGGAGGGGCGTGAGGGAAAGATAGTCCAGGCACAGGGCAAGGTGAAAATAGTGTGGTGTGTGCACGTGGACTCCAAACTGTACAATGTTAACGGAGTGGCAAGAGATGAGACTGCAGAGAAGACAGGGTCAAATCCGGGCGCCCTCCAAACGCCACGCTGGAAACCTTCGACTTTATTCTGAAGGCAGTGGGGAATAGTGATATATTTTATGCAAAGGAGGCACACCAAGGACATCTGTGCATTTTAGATAGAGCATGTATTATCTAAAGCAAATGTAGAAGAGATTAGAAGCTTCCTCCTCTCTGCTCCAGCAGGAATTTATACATAACTCTTATTCATCTTACCAAAATGTTTTGTAAATCTATTTACTTAGATTTTTTTCCCTAGACCAGTTGTTCTCAATCCTTAATATAGATCAGAATTCCCTGGAGGAAATTGTTGTTAAGACAAATTGTTAGGTAAAGTTGGGAGCCTGATTTTGCATTTTGAATGAGTTCTGGGCTGATCTAATGATTTTTACCTTTGTACCATACATCTGTACCATTGTACTATTCATACATATTATGAATACCCCTATTTTATACTAGGATTTTGGCTTACTTATTATTTATCTTTGTTTCCCAAACATCTAGTCCAGAGTCTGTTCTTTAACAAATACTCACTATTTTTAAAGAAAGGAATGAAAGGATGAAAACATTCCAGGAACGGGAGAAATAAGTACATTAAGCAGAATAATTTTGTTTCTCCTCTTCATCAGAAATGACCATAAATGATAAAGGTGCTTATGTTAGTATAAATTGTGGGAGAAAAAACAAAGAGCCACAATAATAATGGTAAAGATGAGAGCTGAGAATCTGAAGATTTTCACTTGCTTTCCATTTTTTCATGAATAGAGTAGCCTTGAGCAAACCCTTTTACTTTCCACAGTACTATATCCATGCCTTAGTTGAATGATTAAGTGGCCATTAGCAATACTTCATTGAATAGGCCCTTTGAAAAAAAAACAACTCAGAAAGAATTTGTTCATATAAAGCCTATTGAATTTAACTCTCATATAATGAATACTACAAATAGAATAAAAGTTCCAAATGTACTACAGCAAGTGTTCTCTTACATCATGTCCATAAATTCTTTTCTACCTGATAAATTGTCTTACAAAGAAACTCTGTATTCTTTGTACCACTGTGCTCTGCTTCCTAGGTGAATGCCTCAGTTATAGACTATACTTCACCTGGGTGGATTCTGTTTTGATTCAGAGGGTGAAGGACCCACGCTTAGAGTTTCTTTTTCCAGGATGGGTCATTATTTATGTCAACTAAGCTTTCCTTTCTGACTTCATACACAGTGACTAAATTTTCAAGATGGCAGGGATGCTTCACAGCTGCTATATATAGCTGGGATTTTTTACTTGGTTAAGAATGAAATCTGCTTCTCTCTTAGTCTATTCCAACTAACTGGAATCAATAAGCAGAGCTGCCTACCCAGATAGTAGAAATTCCAACTTAGTCTGTTTCCAAAAGACATTTCCTCTTCTCTTAAAATTATTAAAGAACAGGATGATTTATAAAATCTAGAAGAAGAGGGAAGAGTTTGGGTATTCATTCCATAATAGTCACCACTTGAGATTCTTTTCAGACCACTGAAGTGAAAGTGAAGTCGCTCAGTCGTGCCCGACTCTTAGCGACCCCATGGACTGCAGCCCACAAGGCTCCTCCGTCCATGGGATTTTCCAGGCAAGAGTACTGGAGTGGGTTGCCATTGCCTTCTCCGTTAGACCACTGAAGAATGGTCCAAAACTATCTCCTCCTGTAACAGCATCCATTCCTGGGTGCCAAGCTCAACCACTGATCCTAACATCTACAGAGCTGTCCATAGCTTCCCTACACCTTGAGGTCCTGGCGTGTCCAGTATTTCCACAACAGAACTGGCATGCCATCTCTGCCACATCCTGCAAGTCTCAGGAAATACATTCTACCACCTAGGCTTATTGGAGAAGGCAATGGCACCCCACTCCAGTACTCTTGCCTGGAAAATCCCATGGACAGAGGAGCCTGCTAGGCTGCAGACCATGGGGTCATGAAGAGTTGGA
Source organism: Bison bison bison (assembly GCF_000754665.1). NCBI lineage: Eukaryota > Metazoa > Chordata > Mammalia > Artiodactyla > Bovidae > Bison > Bison bison. The sequence continues at coordinate 3,706,381 of NW_011495084.1, forward strand.
CATGACTGAACGACTTCACTTTCACTTTTCCCTTTCATGCATTGGAGAAGGAAATGGCCACCCATTCCAGTGTTCTTGCCTGGAGAATTCCAGGGACGGGGGAGCCTGGTGGGCTGCCGTCTATGGGGTCGCACCGAGTCGGACACGACTGAAGTGACTTAGCAGTAGCAGCAGCAACCTAGGCTTATATCATTCCCTCTTTCCAACTTGAATCACCAACCTCCATCTGGCCCTTTCTCCAATTACTCCAAGTTAATTCTTTGATAGGCCTAACTCTATAACAAAGGGTACCTCATCACCTAGTTCACGGTTCTCCTCCCTTAAGATATGAAGACTTACATTTCAAGACTTTCAATTTCTCATTTACAGTGAACCAACTTCAATCTGGATTAGTGCAATGGTCTCCTAATAGCTCTCCTTGCTGCCTCTCTTTTTAATCTACTGCTCCTTTTGTATGTGTTTTAGGTAATCCGGAAACGTAGAACTGATCATTTTAGAGTAGGAGTCAGCAAAACGATGACCAGGTATACAGGCCAAACCTGGCCCACCTCTTTTTAGTTTTTTTTGTTTTTAACCATCCTAAGCTAAGACTTTGTTTTTACATGTTTCAGTGATTGAAAAACATTTAGTTAAAGAATAATATTTCCTTCCTTTAATGTAAAAATTATATGGAATACAAATTTCAGTGTCCATAAGTCCAGTTTTCTTGGCATATAGCCATGCTCCCTTGTTTATGTATTGCCTGTGGCTGCTTCCACACAGCAATGGCCATGATGAGTAGTAGACAACATATGGCATTAAAAAAAAAAAAACCTTGTATAGTCACTAACTGGCCCTCTACACAAAAAGCTTACCAACTCTTGTCTTGAAGCACTGTTTGAAAACCTTCAGTGAACCACTTCACTCAGTAATTGAAGCCCAGAGCCAGGATCCTCCCCATGAAGTGACCATAGGTTGCTTATTGCTCAGTCCTCCCCACTCCTTCCCCCTGCCTCTGACAATCTTAACACTTGGTTTTCCCCTCACACACTCTTCACCATTCCAAACAATTACCCTGATTTTTCATTTCAACTCACTGCTACAACTTTTCCTTTTCTCCCCTTTTTCCTCATTTCCACCTATCTTCAAGGCTTAGCTCAAATATTATATTTAATCAAGTTAGAAACTTCCTACTCTTTGACGTTAGAAACTTCCTGGTTTTACTCCATTGTAATTCTGTTAGACGACTCATCACATTGAAATAATTACTTGTATATGGGTGGCAAACATTTGTTTTGTCACTTAAGGTTCATTCTCTGCCTGTGACATTAAGATTCCAGTTTTGGTTTATCTAGTCTCTACCTCCTTGCCTCCTTTGCTAAGCCCACCCCTTGGCTAAGCCAGTGGATGCATTCCCTCTGCTTAACCATAGTGACTGCTTCATGCTTGAATACACCTAAGCCAGGTAAATCAGAGCTAATAAGTTTTAATTCCAGTACTTTTGTCCTCCTATGAGGTTATTTGGGCTTCCCTGTGGCTCAGATAATAAAGAATCTGCCTGCAATGCAGGAGACCAAGGTTTGATCCCTTGGTCGCAGAGATCCCCTAGAGAAGGAAGTGGCAACTCACTCCTATATTCTTGCCTGGAGAATCCCATGGACAGAAGAGCCTAGTGGACTTCAGTTCATAGGGTCACAAAGAGTCAGACATGGCTGAGTGGCTAACACTTTCACCTTCATGAGGTTATTTGGTTTCTGTCAACCTCTCACCTGTAGGACAAAGTAAGGCAAATAAAAGCCTGAAATCACTGGGGGTAGTAAAACGTCTGGTGACACTGTTTGAGCCCCAAATGAAGCCATGTCTGAAACCAGATGGCCTCTTGAATATCTGGATGATCTCAGTTAAGATTTCAATAGTAGTCTCTTTGCTTGGACTAATTTGGGTTAGGTATTCCATCATCTGTAACCAAAGGAGTCCTAACTGACATGCTATCTGCTTTTCCCCATAAGACTCATCTCTGTATCCCTGGCAGATAGGATACACTCAATACCTGTTTTTGAAATAAATTAATTTTACTTTCTTATGTTCCTGACCTGCTCGGAAGTCAGGTGGAAATGTCTCATTTCCTGGAGTTACTTGCCCTCACTGCCTTCACTTTGCCTCTTAGTCTACTTCAGTGGTTTTGTCTGGGTTTGGAAAGCTGAACTGCTCCTCAGTACTCCCTTAGCTTGAACTTGAACTGTGATGAGTTCAGTCTTACTGACATAGCCACAAGGTTCCTCTTGCAAATATCATTGCTTTGAAAGAGATGCTATACCTTTCAAGTATCGTTCTTTCATTTCTGGCCTCGATGCTATGCTCATACCAAAGCTGTAAAATGCCTAACATAAGAATGTGGCCAAAGTCTGTTCTCTATGTCCGCATCTCTATTCCTACCCTGCAAATAGGTTGATCGGTACCATTTTTCTAGATTCTGTATATATGCATCAATATACGAAATCTGTTTTTCTCTTTCTGACTTCACTTCACTCTCTATAACAAATGCACCTCACTAGAACTGACTTAAATGCACTCCTTTTATGGCTGAGTAATACTCCATTGTATATATGTACCACACTTCTTATCCATTCATCTGCTGATGGACATATAGGTTGCTTTCACGTCCTAGCTACTATAAATAGAGCTGCTATGAACATTGGGGTACATGTGTCTTTTTAAGTTATGATTTTCTCAGGATATATACCCAGTAGTGGGATTGCTGGGTCATATAGTAGTTTTGTTCCTAGTTGTTTTTTTGTTTGTTTGTTTTAAAGGAATCTCCATAGGGGGGAAGAAGAGGGTGGGACAGATTGAGAGAGTGGCATTGATATATGCTTCTACCTTGTGTAAAATGCTACTACCATGACATATACACTACCATGTGTAAAACAGACATCCGGGGAAGCTGCTGCATGTTCACAGGGAGCCCAGCCCAGTGCTCTGTGACAACCTAGAGCGGCGGGATGGGGTGGGTTCAGGAGGGAGGGGACACTGTCTACTTGTGGCTGATTCACATTGTTGTATGGCAGAAGCCAACAAAATATTGTAACGCAATTATCCTCCAATTGAAAATATTTTTTTTTAGAAAGGAAAAAAAAAGTCTTTAAAGTTGTGTGGCCCTAGGCTAGGACTCTAGATTGACTGTTAGATAATATTCCTGAGACTTTAGAGATTTCTGGCACCTCCTTGTAAAGTGAAGGGAACGGTATCTCTCTTAGGCTGTAACAATGAAGGGAAGATTGGTACAGACCTCAGTATAATCAGAACTCAATATATAGTTTTATTATTTTAATTTAAAAACCCCAAAACCTTGCTTTTTATGTTTTAGATGCAGAGCTTATGGCATGCATTTAGATTTTTATAAAGAATTAGATTTCCTTTTGCTTTGAGAAGTGGATGTTTTTAATTATTGAGAATGATTTTGAAAAGAAAAATCTGATCCACTTCAGCTTCACTGTATTCACTCTAGGTCATTTTGACACAGGTTGATTAATATGCTTATGCATGCAAATTAATATTCCAGGCTCTTATGTGAAATTGTAGGCTTTTAGAGTCAAAATAAGCTTCTAAAAATGTAAGTAGTATCATAAATCTAACCCCAAATTATACATATTTATGCATTGATGCCTTATGAAAATACCTAGAAAAGTTCATTGTACAGTACATGTTTAATCACATAAAGCTCAACATTCAGAAAACTAAGATCATGGCATCTGGTCCCATCACTTCACGGGAAATAGATGGGGAAACAGTGGAAACAGTGTCAGACTTTATTTTTTGGGGGGGCTCCAAAATCACTGCAGATGGTGATTGCAGCCAGGAAATTAAAAGACGCTTACTCCTTGGAAGGAAAGTTATGACTAACCAAGATAGCATATTCAGAAGCAGAGACATTATTTTGCCAACAAAGGTCCATCTAATCAAGGCTATGGTTTTTCCAGTGGTCATGTATGGATGTGAGAGTTGGACTGTGAAGAAAGCTGAGCGCTGAGGAATTGATGCTTTTGAACTGTGGTATTGGAGAAGACTCTTGGGAGTCCCTTGGACTGCAAGGAGATCCAACCAGTCCATCCTAAAGGAGATCAGTCCTGAGTGTTCTTTGGAAGGACTGATGCTAAAGCTGAAACTCCAATACTTCGGCCACCTCATGTGATGAGTTGACTCATTGGAAAAGACCCTGATGCTGGGAGGTATTGGGGGCAGGAGGAGAAGGGGACGACAGAGGATGAGATGGCTGGATGGCAACACCGACTCGATGGACATGAGTTTGGGCAAACTCCGGGAGTTGGTGATGGACAGGGAGGCCTGGCGTGCTGCAATTCATGGGGTCACCAAGAGTTGGACACAACTGAGTGACTGAACTGAACTGACTGAACTGATTCCTCTTTCTGTCCTCTCATCCTCTGATTTCTTCTTTCTTTCTTTCTTTCTACAAAGGATCTGAGGAAGAAGAAATACTGTTAAATTCTTTAGAAATATAAACAGTTTCAAGTAGTATTACTTAAATACTCCATAGGCCAGATTCCAGCAAAAACTGATTCTCAGAAGTACTTCACTGGTAGTAAAGTGACCACTACCCCTGATCTGGAACACCTGTGCTACTGCTAAATTTACAGAAGACCAAATCAGCCACTCCACCCCATCCTTTTCTGTTCGCCACCATGGCAGAGACAGAGTTGTAGATTTTCTTCTTAAAGCTCATATCCAGATAAATGTAAATGATTAGCATACAAATAATTCCAAAGCAAATACATGATTTCCATAGAAATCTTATTTAAAAAGAGAACTCTTAAGCATTTGCCTTCCAGGGTAACAAATCTTTGAACTTACCGAATCTCTTAGCCAGAATGCATTAAAGGCATTTTTGTTTCATTTTCATATATATTACTCTCTCAGTGTGTAGTACTGGAAATGAAAGATGCGTTCCCACCGAGGGTTGCAGGGATGGGGCTTGTATGGGGCACAGAGAGGTAAGAAGACAAGGAAGTGTTTCAGGTGAGGGTGGCAGGGAGTAGAGAAAGGGCAAGAATACATTGTTTTCCAGAAAGAGATATCTACTGCCTGTACAAGGCTTTCTTCTGAACCAGAAACTGGCAAAAAAGATAAATAGAAGAGAATATATGTAATTTAGGATTTGAGTAATCAGTAGTCACCCTAAAGTTCAGAAATGCCAAAGCTGTCCAAAGTCAAAGTTAAAAGGTATTATATATTCCATGAAAGTAGCTGTGAAGATGATTTAGAAAATTGGGCAAATTATAGAGTTTATGCCTCCTCGTTTATTTGCACCGCTATTTATTCCATTCCAAGGCCAAATTATATTCCTTCTCACATCAGCTCATTGATGTCTAGACTTTCAAATAAGTGCTGGCTTCAAAACCCCAAAGTTTAGCTTTTGATTCTCTAAGAGCTAAACTACCAGAGACTGCCTTGAGTATCATGCATTCTTAAAATTTCCTCTGATGTGTTTGATTTTCCTTTCACTCAGTGACTGAATATCCTATTCCTACCTGAGATGGAAATGAAGTAGATATGATGTCTTTTTTGCAGGAGTAACTATGAATGTTGTTCTCTTACTTTCAGTTGTTTTGATCCCTAATAACTGCATTAAATATGTCCAGGTTATAGAGAATCCATAAAGAATAAAGGATGTAGGAAGCTTCAATAGGAAAAATAGACTTTTAAAAGTCCAGAATATTTCTGGTTCATCTATTTTTTTGTTTAGATCAGATTACAGAGATAAGATTTAGAATCACACAAATATTAGAACCTAGATAAAACTCTTGAGTCAGTCAGTCAGTTCAGTTACTCAGTCGTGTCTGACTCTTTGCGACCCCATGAATTGCAGCACGCCAGGCCTCCCTGTCCATCACCATCTCCCGGAGTTCACTCAAACTGACGTCCATCGAGTCAGTGTTGCCTTCCAGCCATCTCATCCTCTGTCGTCCCCTTTTCCTCCTGCCCCCAATCCCTCCCAGCACCAGAGTCTTATCCAATGAGTCAACTCCTCGCATGAGGTGGCCAAAGTATTAGAGTTTCAGCTTCAGCATCAGTCCTTCCAAAGAACACCAGGACTGATCTCTTTTAGAATGGACTAGTTGGATCTCTTGCAGTCCAAGGGATTCTCAAGAGTCTTCTCCAACACCGCAGTTCAAAAGCATCAATTCTTCGGTGCT
>NW_011495084.1:3712675-3718862 GCF_000754665.1 Bison bison bison
TCTATTTGCCATGAAGTGATGGGACCAGATGCCATGATCTTCGTTTTCTGAATGTTGAGCTTTAAGCCAACTTTTTCACTCTCCTCTTTCACGACTTGACCTTAAATCCTTTCACCTCTTGCAAAAATAAACTCAGTTTCATAAAGGTCAGATTGAACTTGTAAAAAGAAAATATTTCTGGAAAGCCAAAGGTGAACAGGTTTTGGGAAAGTAAGGCCTTTCTAAGACCCCACCACACTTCCCTCAATGTTTGTTATTGTCATATAAACTTATGTTTCTTTCTCCTTCCTTACCTTCCCACTGCACCCTTTCTTCCAAGCCAGAATTTTGTGCCAGCTTGCTAGAGAGGAGGTTTGTGTTAGAGGACAAAAAGCAAATGTTGTTTACAGATAATGTGTTTTCTGGCCTTTGGAAACATACTGGAGGAAGAGTTGGCAAGAGCGTGTTTGGTATACAATGAGGAGGAGGAAGAGAGAAAAGATGAGTAAGAGACAGGGTGGAAGTAATATCTGGAGCAAGCAAAGCCTTAGTGGAGGATGCTTGAAAAGCAGACTTACAGGAGCTGGACCTTGGCCTCAGGTCACCCAGCATCAGCAAACCCACCAGCATTGGAGCCACAGAGCTACCTGCCTGGAAAGGACCAAGGGCGTCTGGATGGTGGTGCCTAGCTCACTGATGTGTCCTTAGTGCCTGGAACAATGCCTGTCCGTTAGTAAGTTTTCAGTATTTGTTGAATGAATGAAATCAATGGAAAACTTTTTGAACTGAAGTGCCCTCTTTCATTTCTGAGGCATTATATAAGTTTCTTGAAATTTTGTGGGATTCTGAGAAATGACAACTCCCCCACCTCCTCCCCACAACAATTAAGTGTCTTATATTGACTTTCTGCTGTTCTGGCAAGATGGAAGATCAGAGTGAGATTTAATTTGATTCCTTTCACAACTACGGTTTAGGAGTGGAATGCATATCCATACAAAAATGTGGCTGTGATTGCTTCCATGTCTTGGCTATTGTAAATAGTGCTGCAATAAATATTGGGGGTGCATATATCTTTTTGAATTACGGTTTCCTGCAGATATATGCCCAGGAATGGGATTGCAGGATCATATGTAGCTCTATTTTTAGTTTTCTAAGGAACCTCCATGCTGTCATCCATGATGGCTGCACCAGTTTACATTCCTGCCAAGAGAATGGCAGAGCTCCCTTTTCTCCACATCTTCTCCAGTGTTCATTATTTGTAGCCTTTTTGATGATGGTCATTCTGAAATAATGTCATTTGCAGCAACACAGATGGACCTAGAGATTATCATGCTAAGTGAAGTAAGCCAGACAGAGAAAAACAAATATCATATGGTATCACTTACATGTGAAACTTTAAAAAATGATGAAGTGAACTTGTTTATTAATACGAAATGCTAATAGACCCACAGATGTAGAAAACAAAGTTATTGTTACCAAAGGAGAAAATAGGGAGTTGGGGTTTAGGATAACTTAGGAGTTGGGGTTTAACATATACTCTCTACTAAATGTAAAATAGATAACCAACGAGCACCTACTGTACAGCACAAGGAACTAACTATACTCAAAATTTTGTAATAACATATAAGTATTAACTGTGTTATTTCCCCTTTGAGGATATAGTCTTGCTAAAGCCAACTGTGGGTCAAAAATCAGAAGAATTGGAGTCTGTAAACATCTTTTAAATGGACACACATAGATTGTTGGCATTCCAGAACGATGACGTAAGGTCTAAGTATAGAACACTGTTATACTGTTCAGTTCAGTTCAGTTTCTCAGTCCTGTCCGACTCTTTGCAACCCTATGAATCACAGCACGCCAGGCCTCCCTGTCCATCACCAACTCCCGGAGTTCACTCAGACTCACGTCCATCGAGTCAGTGATGCCATCCAGCCATCTCATCCTCTGTCGTCCCCTTCTCCTCCTGCCCCCAATCCGTCCCAGCATCAGAGTCTTTTCCAATGAGTCAACTCTTTGCATCAGGTGGCCAAAGTACTGGAGTTTCAGCTTTAGCATCCATCCTTCAAATGAGTATTCAGGACTGATTTCCTTTAGGATTGACTGGTTGGATCTCCTTGCAGTCCAAGAGACTCTCAAGAGTCTTCTCCAACACCACAGTTCAAAACCATCAGTTCTTCGGTGCTTAGCTTTCTTTATGTTCCAACTCTCACATCCATACATGACTACTGGAAAAACCATAGCTTTGACTAGACGGACCTTTGTCAGCAAATAGAATCCATAAAATATATACAAATGATCATTTCTCAAGTATTTGAAAAATCTTGTTCTATTTATATTTTATAAATCTCTCTGCCACTTTGAAAATATTTTTCATAGGTAGCTCAAATCACCATCTTAATTTTGACCACCAATTCTCCATCCAGAATAAGTAAATGAATTTCCATTAATTTAATGTTAAAATTAATACCCAGAATAGTAAATGAAGAACTGAGAGTCACTGAGTCTTGAACCAAATGTGGTTATCTTCAGCTTCTACTATATGTCAACATTTTAAACATTTATTGGAAAGCATGCTTCTGAATATTCCATTCGTATTAAGAAATCTGCACATTAACACACATGAATACTAGTCAACCTCGAAGCCACTGAAAGAGTTTATGTTGTGCTGTTAGGTAACCTTTTTTAAAATTATAATTTCCAAATAACATAGAGTAACACCAGATACAAAAGACAAAGCTTACTCCATCACAATCTTATAACCTTTGTAGAACTGTGGCTCTCTCTCCTATTATGTAATAGTTATGAGATGATAATTTAATGATTTACAAGGACACATGCAATAGATAGACAGATACATTATGTATTCTTTGCTTAAAAGGCTAGAGGAAACCCAGTCTAGAATGTGTAACTGTTATTTATAAATAGCAGTAACAAAAATTCAAAAGCAACATGTACTGGTATATGGAGACTTTTAAAATAGCCAAATTTAGACACTTTCTAGTACATACATTTTTGTTTCCATAAAAGGAAATCTGGAAACACATAAAAATAGGAAGAAAAAGAGAAAGAAGAAGGATGTTCATAGGCCTACTAATCTAAACATATCCGGTGTTAATATTTTGATTAATTTCCTTTGCCTTTTATATATATTCTAACATATATTTGTACTGTGTTATATCTTTAAAATGTTTCTATGATATTATAAGCACTTTCACATTATTTATGTTTTTCATCACATTTTAAGGGTTTGATCTCTGGGATGGGAATATCCCCTGGAGTAGGAAATGGTTTCCTGCTCCAGTGTTCTAGCCTGGAGAATCCCATGGACAGAGGAGTCTGGCAGGCCACAGTCCATGGGATTGCAAAAGAGTTAGACATGACTGACTGAGCACATAATGTTCTATTTAGTTAATGTATCATAGATTGAACAACTATTAAGTCTTTAGCACCCCATAAGCCTATGGAGTTAAATGTTTCATGTTAAGACGACGTTCTCTCTTTCTCTCTCTTTCTTTCCCCTCCCTTTCTTCCTCTCTCCCTGTCTCCTGTCTCTGTCTCTCTCCCTCTCTATTAACGAAAAAATTTTTGTTCTATTTTTGTTGCCTGCATTTTGGTTTTCTCATTTGTAAAATGGAAAAGGAATGATGTATTTCCTTAGACGAGAGCTTAACAAACCACAGTACATAATAGGTGTTCTCTAAAGATTGTAGAATAAATAACTGAATGAATGAACAAATTATAACAGGAAATTCCTACTGGGTTTTAATTGTTTGGATTAGGAGATTAGGGAGGGACGAGCATATCAATGTACTTCCCTTATTCCCATCTTGACTCCACTCCATCCTCAACCCTGTCCCACGGCTGGTCAGCATCCATCTCTGTACTCACCTCTGGCTTTTTCTGCATTCACTTTGGATTTTAGATACATCAAAGAGGAACCGTCCAGAGCAGCATACTTGTACTCAGAAATGATGGAGTAAAATGAATATTGTCCAATCCCTTAAAAAATGAGCCATATCCTGTCTCTTCTCTTTCCTCTTACTTGAAATCTAAATTCTATTACTTTCCCACTGCAGGGAACACGCACAGCTTTCCACTCGTTCTGTGCTCCCCAAACTAAGATAGCAAAGGTTTCCCTGATCCTGGCTAAATATCTTTCAGCTAGAGATATTAGACAGGTGATCTGAGTTATTATTCTAAGTTCATAACACATGTTTCATCACAGTCGCCACTTTCCCTCTTTTTAAGATTGTTAAATTATAGCTCAGCATCTTCAGCTTCGTATTATGAGTCACGTTTATCATAAGCTCTTGTATTTAAAATATGCCATCATCTTCACTATTTATTACTTCTAAGAAATTCATGTGTAGGAATTTGGGCAATCCTTCAAGATGAATTTCCTCATTAGACTGTGGTTATAAAATGCAATCCATTAACAGAGCCCCCTGTCATCCAATCATTAAAACATGATGCCCAAGGCTTTTAGCTTTGCTCATTATTATTTTTTGATTCCTTTGTAAATACAGTTTGCCATTTGAACTGCTTTGCTAATTACTGGGAACCGTGTTCCATTTCTGCAACCTGGTGGAATATACTGTACTTCGCTGAAACAGAAAGAGGGTAAATTTGACCCTTTGGCATTAGGATAAATTGGTGGGAAGAATGAATTGATGGGCTAATTGCAGCACAGAGACTCTACAGACTAACAGATACTATGCCTTTTCTTCTACATAGACCATGCTTCTGGAGTCTTATCAAGGGAACAGCTCTCACAAATTCATCGAGTGCTTTTAATAACATACATTTAGTATTTCTGATGCTGACCTGCTGAATCAGAATCTCTCTCATGAACACAAGGGTTGAAGAATTATTAGTAAAGGATTATAAGCTTACATTCAATCCTAAAGGAAATCAATCCTGAATATTCATTGGAAGGACTGAAGCTGTAGCTCCAATACTTTGGTCACCTGATATGAAGAGCTGACTCATTGGAAAAGACACTGATGCTGGGAAAGATTCAGGGCAGGAGGAGAAGGGGACAACAGAGGATGAGATGGTTGGATGGCATCACCCACTCAATGGACAAGAGTTTGAACAAACGCTGGTAGATGGTGAAGGACAGGGAAGACAGACTGGCATGCTGCAGTCCAAGGGGTCGCAAAGAGTCGAACATGACTGAGTGACTGAACAACAAAACAAGCTTACAGGTTCTAACTTTTTAAAATAAAATAAGATAAAGCAAAACAAAAAAAACTATGTTAAAGGCCTGTGGTTTTTCTGCACAACTTTCTGATGAAAGCTGTTTGAAGATCACAAACTTATTTTTAGACTCAATTTACCAATGATTCATTAATGATTTTTACCAACCTAGAAGGCAAGTGATTGTACTATTCAACTGGTATAAATATTAATGGAGTTTATGCACACATATGCAGATATTAAAAATATCTTCAAATACCAAGAGAAGGAAAATGCCATATATTTCCTTCTGCTACATATTTTCATGCTCTGTGACCTCAGCTGGGATCTCAGAGCAGCTCAGAAATATTTTCAGCCATCTGAAGGATTACCTACCACTTCTCCACAGCTGTTTCTGCAGACTGATCCTCCATTTCTCAGGGCATCTGTTTCTCTGAGAAAATGGAGGCTGTACCACATGAATCCTCCCATCCCTCTCCACCTGAACATTCCTCTATATGATAGTATTGCCTCTATACCTTGCATGCATGAAAAAGAAGTACCTTCTTTCTTTCCTAAGGATAATCCTGCCAGAATCCTAAAACTTTAAGTCTTTTTCAGATAATAACATATATTAATAGATTACAGGAGGAAGAATGATTCCTGCTGTCCATGGGCAGATGGAGGCTGGAGACAGATGATAGAGAATAATTGTAGGGTAAGATGATTAAGATCTCAAAGAAGAGGAGCTGAGGGACAGTTGTGGTTGACAGGGTACCTAGAAACCAGGATAGATCAAAGGATCAAGAGGGCTAGGATTTGAGAGACCAGGAGAGATACCAAGTTTGAAGTCATGGAAAGAGCACAGAGCTGTAAATAGCTGAATTTATAGCCAAGTGGAAAGATATTAAAACTCAAGGATGGAAATAGGTTTAGTCAGAGCAGCCAAGGGATCAAAGGACATAAGTGTAAAGTGTGCTGAAAGCTTTCTTTTTTTTTTTGTCTATTGGTTGACCCAGAGGTTTTTGCT
>NW_011495084.1:3718962-3736056 GCF_000754665.1 Bison bison bison
CATCCTCCACTGTCACTTTGAGGATGCTACACCATGTCTGTTCGTAGAATGTGAAGAGGATGCTTAGACTACAGGAGGATCTCTTGTTGATGCCGCATCCCCTTTGCATAATCCCCAGCCTTTGTGGATGTGGTTTGAATAAAATGACTTGAGCCCCTGACTCCTTGAATGAGTAGACAACTCGAGTCTGACCAAAGTACCACATTCCTGTGGTCCAGTGATTGGTTCAAGTTTGGTGCATGACTCAAGTTGTGCCCATCAGAGATGATGCACTTCTGCCTCAGGACACTTCTAAATCCAGTAAAGAGAAAGTAGATCTGAGGTATGGAGAGAAATAAAATCCACATAACATTTGAGCCTAAGATCTAGTTCTGCCTGAAACCAAGCCCTGTTCTTTTCTGTTACAATAGCTCCTTTGTTTAATTAGTTTTTTAAAAAAACTCGAAATAGGAAGTGATCTAATCAAAATTTAAATGAGGTATAATCATAGTAAACAGTAATGTGTTTTCGGGGGATGAATAGAGTCACAGGCTCTCTGGATAATATTGTGTTTCTGTGATTATTCAGGATTATTTAATGTTCAGCCCTCTGTCTTGCAGCCTGATCTCTTTTAGATTAGAAGGTTTCTTCCTTCCCCTGGGTGATATGTGAAATTTGCATATTGTTTGTTTAATGTTGTGCTGTACATGAGAGACAACCCAAACTACAAGCTGTTTGGTGCATGTTTTATTAATACTCAGTGTCTCTTTGTGGAATTATTCTTCCTTCATTTTTTGCCCAGTTGTTTTGGGTGGTACTGAATGCATTCCAAGCTCCAGGGGTGTGTGGGGCACATGACTCAGATCAATTAGAGGTTTCCCTAAGACTCTGTGGAAGAAAGAATTACCCCATTCTGTCTACAGCCATACTACCCTGAACGCACCTGATCTCGGAAGTTAAGCAGGGTTGGAACCGGTTAGTATTTGGATGGGAGAATTACCCCCTGTTCTCTGGGATTCTAGTTCCAAGTATGCATCCTATGTCACTTCAGTGTTCGACTCTTTGCGACCGTATGGACGGTAGCCCACCAGGTTCCTCTGTCCATGGGATTCTCCAGGCAAAAATACTGGAGTGGGTTGCCATGCCCTTCTCCAGGAGTAAGTATATGTAAGTCTAAAGCTGCCAGTGTTAAACCTGCTAGGATGTTAGGTTTTTTTTTTCTTTTCTAAGATTGTTACTTTCACATAAGTAGGTATAGAATTCTTATTGAGAGACCAAAGGAGAGATTCAAATTTATTCTCAATTTTTAAAAATTACCAAACAAGGATACCCTGAATTAAATATAAAATATCATTTGTGAAAATTCCAAGTCTCTATAGAGTTTAGATGTTGTTAAATTTCTTAGAGCAGACTTACAGCTCATCTTTTTCATAAGATCACATCTGAGATGGTTTAGTTCTTTGGAAATCACCTATTCAAGTGGTAATTTTTATAACGAAAGCTATCATAATAAACTCTGAAATATCATACCCCTGGTGGGGTAAATTTTCTGAAACTAAGAACCCACTTTACCTTTTATAAAATAGCAATTATATTAGGAATTAAGAGATAAGTCTTGTCCTTGTTCTACCACCAGCTAAACCTGGAGGAGAGACTTTACATCTGAGAGCACTGGCTCACAGAGGTAAAACAAGATGAGCTCTCTGGTCTTTTCCAACTTTGAGTCTGTAATTTTACATAACATTAGCAATTCTTGCAAATAGGAATTTGCTTAGCAGATTTTTTTTTTAATTTTATTTTATTTTTAAACTTTACATAATTGTATTAGTTTTGCCAAATATCAAAATGAATCCGCCACAGGTATACATGTGTTCCCCATCCTGAACCCTCCTCCCTCCTCCCTCCCCATACCATCCCTCTGGGTCGTCCCAGTACACTAGCCCCAAGCATCCAGTATCGTGCATCGAACCTGGACTGGCATCTCATTTCATACATGATATTTTACATGTTTCAATGCCATTCTCCCAAATCTTCCCACCCTCTGCCTCTCCCATAGAGTCCATAAGACTGTTCTATATATTTTTTAAAGTATCCCTATGCTGTAGATACAAAGATTCAGTTCTAAAACTACAAGATAAACAAGTTATTAAAGCAATTAACTAGAAGGAAGATGCAAGAGCAAATTTGAATGTACTTTGTTGAATGTTACACATAACCTAGTGCAGAAGGCAATGGCACCCCACTCCAGTACTCTTGCCTGGAAAATCCCACGGATAGAGGAGCCTGGTAGGCTGCAGTCCATGGGGTCGCTGGGAGTTGGACACGACTGAGCGACTTCACTTTCACTTTTCACTTTCATGCATTGGAGAAGGAAATGGCAACCCACTCCAGTGTTCTTGCCTGGAGAATCCCAGGGACGGGGGAGCCTGGTGGGCTGCCGTCTATGGGGTCGCACAGAGTTGGACACGACTGAAGCGACTTAGCAGCAGCAGCAGCACACATAACCTGGGCTTCCCAGGTGGCGGCAGTCCTGAAGAAACTGCCTGCCAGTGCAGGAGTCATAAGAGACACTGGTTTGATCCCTGGGTTGGGAAGATCTCCTGGAGGAGGGCATGGCAACCCACTCCACTGTTCTTGCCTGGAGAATCTCATAGACAGCGGAGCCTGGCGGGGTATATTTCATGGGGTTGCAAAGAGCCAGGCATGAGTGTAGAGACTTCGCACACAGGCGTACATAAGCTACTTTTAAGAGATTATTTAATTCTTGGGCTTGATGACACCACTAGAAGAGTTGGTTCCTTGGCCAAGCTTTTACAAGTAGACTGGAATAGTCTTCTGCTGTGGTGGACATGGAGACATTCTGCCCAGATCCAGCTCCAAGGAAGGACTCACTGCCCAGCTGACAGGGAGGGATGTCATCAACAGATAGCCTGAGGCCCCCAGCTCCATCGAGGACAGCCACAGCGGCATGGAGAACCCATGCCTGTGTCACACTCCTGCTGGGGCCAGAGCGCCTTCCCTCATGGAGTGGACTTCTGAGGGCTTCAAGCAGGACCCTCCTCAGGCACCACTTGCCCTAGGATTCCCTGCTGGGTTGGCCAAGGCTTTCCCTAGGCATCCTCCACAATGGAACTTCTCTGCTTGATGCCTCTTCTTCCCCTTTCCCTTCATGTGTGCTGATCCCTGAGAAATATGTTGCTCCTCAAATGCCATCTTAGTATTTGGTTCCAGGGAACCCAGTTTTATAGACGTGTAACTAATTTAGAAATAATGAAGTAATATATTGAACTTTCCTTGTCACAAGAGATGGTGGGGTTAATTCCCATTTCAATATTAATAATGGTTATTTCTAGGCTATTGGGATTAAAAAATGTACTTGTACTGCTATAAGTTTTCAAAAATGATAAACAATTTTTACAAAAAAATGAAGTTATTATAAGACAAGAATAATAAATATGTTATTGATAAAATCATGGGATTAGAAAGGTAAAGGATGAATACATAAAGAGAGAATCTGCAGTGTATATAAATCAGAATTGAATAGTATTTATCTCTGACTGTTACTACAACTAGACACTTTTTAAGGTTACTGTAAGCTGTTCCCCATATTTGTATCTCATGTTAAGTTTCCTTATAGAAATTAATACTAAAGGTAGGCTTTGAAAAAATTATATACACTGAAACAGTTTACCAAGATATAAAGTAATCATACACACAGTGTTGCTATGGATTTAAAAATTTTAAAGCTTAACAAAGTACACATTCTTTCTTCTATTTATTAGTCAAATTTTGCCCATGCTCATGTTGGTAACTAGACACATTCTACCCAGTGTGCTTGAAAGTGAAGTCGCTCAGTCGTGTCCGATTCTTTGCGACCCCGTGGACTGTAGCCTACCAGGCTCCTCCGTCCATGGGATTCTCCAGGCAAGAATACTGGAGTGGGTTGCCATTTCCTTCTCCAGGGGATCTTCCTAACCCAGGGATTGAACCCGGGTCTCCCACATTGGTGGCAGACGCTTTAAACTCTGAGCCACCAGGGAAGCCCAGTGTGCTTGGGCATGTCTAATAATTTGAACAGGCAATCATTTTTAGATTCTACTCATGTAAAGCAACCCTGAGTATTCATTGGAAGGACTGATGCTAAAGCTGAAGCTCCAATACTTTGGCCACCTGATGCAAAGAACTGACTCATTGGAAAAGAGGGCAAGAAGAGAAGTAGGCATCAGAGGATGAGATGATTGGATGGCATCACTGACTCAATGGACATGAGTTTGAGTAAACTCCAGGAGATAGTGAAGGACAAGGAAGCCTGGTGTGTGCAGTCCATATGGTCATAAAGAGATGTACAAGACTTAGTGACTGAACAACACCACTTGTCTCACATATTATGGAAAGAAGTTGAACAGAAATAGGTATAGGGATTATATAACATAAAAGTCTTCCTCAAGCAAATCTCAGATGTTTAAACTTTTCATTAGAATCATATGTGGTAACTGATGGCCAGTTGGTTCTCATGGCTGTGATCATGGTCCTATAATATTCTGGATTTCCAGAATCTTAGCTGCTGTAGTCTCGATCCTACAAGGTCCAATTTTTAGCATGCCATCTGAGTGTTTTCTTCTCTGCTAAACCAAACATTGCAACTGGCAAATGAAATCCTTTGGTCTTAGGTAAGAGTAAGAAATAAAAGTATCTCCTCAGCTCTAGCCTGCTGCCTAGAGTGTTACAGTTCCCATTTATGGAATCTGCTTATTAATAGAAAACAAACAACAAACACCAAAACTGTTTTCCAAGGATTACAATGTAGAATTCCGGCAATAGTTTGGTAACCTATACCCTAACCGCAGGGACTACCCACTTGATTCAGTAGTAAAGAGTCTGCCTGCCAAGCAGGAAATGCGGGTTTGATCAAGAAGATGTCCTGGAGAAGAAAATTGTAACCCAGTCCAGTATTCTTGCCTGGGAGATCCATGGACAGACAAGCCTGGTGGGCTACAGTTCATGGGGTCGCAGAGTCGGACACTACTTAGTGAATAAAACAATAACAACCCTAACCCTAATCCCAACCATCATATAAATTTCCTTTCTCCCTTATATCACAGACACAATGACCAGTGTAGTCTTTCTCTCTCCTCTCAACCTCCAACATCCCTCTCCCCAAATGTCAAGGACACTCTAAAGAATCAGATTCCTTTATGATGAAATCTTCTGTACAAACACACACACACTCACTTGTTTGAAATCACATTTGTTGAATGGACACTCCCACTACAAAGAATGCAAACTTTCTTCATATTCATTTATATATGGTTTTTAGCTGCTTGTTAAAAATAGACCAAGTGAGAAATGAAATCTCACTAAATGAAGTAGATGGGCTTGGAGCAAGTGTCCATGCTCAGAAACACTTTTTCCAAAGGCAGGATTTGTTAATGTCTCACTGTAGTCACATTTACTGGGCTGCAGCATATATGGAACAGCTTCCCATCTTTACAAAGTCAGAGCAAAGATATGCCCAGTAGGGAAGAACAGAAATAACTCCAAGAAGTGGCATTCTGAAGCTTTAAAGTGTATTTGAGATTTCAATTAAAAGTCCCTACCCACAGGTGGATTTCTTCTTCTTTGGGTCTTTGCTCTTTGCACAAGCCAGGAAAACCACCAACCATCTACGGGGCTTTGTTTTCTGGGTGTGTTGTAAGACAATGGAATAATGAATAGCAAACTCAGTTGGTGCCAGATCTCTGTCACACAAGCTTGGCATCTGGGAGTCTGGTGTTTTCACTCAGAGCAGCTGTGTAAGTTTGGAAAGACATTCCAGTTAGAAGATCCATTAACCCCTGCTTAGGGCTGCATTTTAGTATGAACATTTTTTAAGGGATGAATAAGTGTTGAATCCTGTTGACTCCAAGCCCAGATTGTGCTTTAAAAAAGAGTGGCACTAAATAATCTCCGGGATCTCACAGGCTCATGTGCTTCGAAGCTGACATTTTGAGAGGTGTTGGCAGTTATCTCGATAATGAAGTTAGAGTGGCTTGTGATGCTATGCTTTCTTCTTGTGACATGTTTGGGGAAGACGTTTAAATAATGTCTTCACTTAGGATGTGCCTGATCCTAATATGAATGAGTGAATAGTTGTATAGTTCCTGTGAACTATGATATGAAGACTGTGCCTCATTAGTTCATTTAACAAGTATTTGCTGAGCACCCACCATGCCAAGCACATTATTAGGTATCTTGGTTTGTGCAGTAAGCAAAGCAAAGTCCCTAATTATCCTATCATTGCACATACACTGGAGGTATCACTTTTGCACTAGTTACAAGTCTTGGGTGTATAAATAGCAACTGGGGCTCTTAAAATTTTACTTAAGTCCTTGAATTCTTTGGACCCATTATAAAGAGTAAATTTCTCATCTTTTTTAAAATTTATTTTTAATCAAAGGATAATTGTTTTATAGTGTTGTATGGTTTTTGCCATACAGCGTGAATCAGGCATAAGTAGACACATGTCCCCTCCCTCTTGAACCTCCCTCTCAGCCTTCCCCCCCAGGCACCCCTCTAGGTTGTCAGAGAGCTCTGGGTTGAGCTCCCTGTGTGATGCAGCAACTTCCCACCAGCTATCCGCTTTACAGATGGCGATACGTATGTTGCAGCGCTGCTCTCTCAGCTTGTCCCAGCCTGTCCTTCCCCTGCTGTGTCCGCAAGTCTGTGTCTCTATTCCAACCCTGAAGAGGTTCATCAGTACCATTTTTCTGGATTCCACATGTATGCGTTCAGTCGGTTCAGTCACCAGTCATGTCTGACTTTTTGCGATCCCATGAATCGCAGCATGCCAGGCCTCCCTGTCCATCACCAACTCCCGGAGTCCACCCAAACCCATGTCCATCGAGTCAGTGATGCCATCCAACCATATCATCCTCTGTTGTCCCCTTCTCCTCCCACCTTCAATCTTTCCCAACATCAGCGTCTTTTCAAATGAGTCAGCTCTTCGCATCAGGTGGCCAAAATATTGGAGTTTCAGCTTCAACATCAGTCCTTCCAGTGAGTTAATATACAATATTTGTTTTTCTCTTTCTGACTTACTTCAATTTGTATAATAGACTCTAGGTTCATCTACCCATCCCCTCCCCCCACCTTTTTTTTTTAACTTTTGAAGTTTGCAACTGTTCTTCCTGGAATATTGTCATCCCCATCTTTAATTTTCAAGATCTGTTCATCCATCAAGGCCCTATTCAGACTCCCAGCTCTGTAGCTACCATCCAGCTTCCTGAAGGTACACCATGTTCTTCTTGCTCTGGACCCTTAGAGCAACTTGCCTGGACATGTTCATGGCACACTGTTTTATTCTATCAATATCTGGCCTATTATCCTTCTCCCCTTCCTGTCCTCCCAAACATTCAGCAAATTCCATGGAAATGTGAACGTTGAAACTCAGTGGGAGGTGGGGTAGTCCAATTCTTTTTGGTGTGACCTTTACATAATTATTCTACCTGATTTTAGACTCGGAGAAGGCAATGGCAACCCACTCCAGTACTCTTGCCTAGAAAATCCCACGGATGGAGGAGCCTGGTGGGCTGCAGTCCATGGGGTCGCTAAGAGTTGGACATGACTGAGTGATTTCACTTTCACTTTTTACTTTCCTGCATTGGAGAAGGAAATGACAACCCACTCCAGTGTTCTTGCCTGGAGAATCCCAGGGACAGGGGAGCCTGGTGGGTTGCCATCTATGAGGTCTCACAGAGTCGAACATGACTGAAGCAAATTAGCAGCAGCAGCAGCAATTTTAGACTGATATTTTGTGCCACAGTTAGAGCAAAACTTGGGCCATTTATGACCTGTTCTTTACCATTATCAGTCAGACTAAGTCAGAAAAACAGAGCCCACATCACCTATCTTAGCTTGGGAGTGGATGCTGGAAGAACTGGGTGGTCTACTGGCAATAGTGAGGCAATCCTGAAGATGACCATAGCAAGAAGCCCTGGGAAGGAGATCCGGTTAACGAGGCCTGAGAGGCACAGTCTCCTCATGAGAGCCAGACCTTGACAGACCTTGTCCAGTGGGAGCTCCTACCACAGAGGGAGCAGCTGTCTGGAGGGAGTTAGAAATGTGGAGAGGAGGCAATTATTGCTGGAGAAGCTGCGTGAAGTAGAGAGGAAAGGGGAAAAATACCTTGACTTCTTTGCCCCATATATACTAGTCTGTAGCCAATGCCTCCCATTGGTAGAAAGCAGCCAGAGGCAAGGGAATCTGAGAATAAAGTCTACAGGGTTCAGTTACTTGTAACACAGAGCAAGGGAGAAAGAAGTGGCAACCCATTCCAGTATTCTTGCCTGGGAAATCCCATGGGTGAGGAACCTGATGTGTCCATGGGGTTACAATGAGCCAGACACAACTTACCAATTAAAACAACAACAACAAATGCAAAGCAAAGGAAGGGTGGATAACATATTTGGAAACAGTAAAATCATTAGCACAGCTGCCAGAATCAAATATTTACAGCATATGCTCTCTTCAAATGATAGTTAATTGTTTAGTTTATGAATATTGTATCTTCAAGTAGAAGCGCACTTTGATTACAAGGTCTTTGAACATGGACCACTTTTGAGCTTTTTGTGAGCTAGACTAATCTCAGAAAACCATGCCATCTGGTGTGAGTTATTTCCACTGTTCCCTGTTCCTCTATCTTCTTTTTTAAGGTTTTTTTCTACGATTTGGTTTGCTTTCTCTTCTTAGGGATCCTCTTGTCTTGGGTTCCTTGCGATGCAGTACATGTAAGTCTTACATCGGGCAGATTTGAGTTTCCTCTCTCCTTTCCATGTCTCTATCTGAGAGCGCTTGATGGTCTAGCGTGTAGAAAAATATAAACAGCTAAGTGTTGGTAGTAAGCATAGAGAGCCTGGATGGCTCTCAGCGATTCTCATCTACTGGAACTCACACTCTTCTATGGTACCAGCTGCTTTGAATCAGAGTTCAAAGAGGAAGTGATCATGGGTCACTTCCAAGATTTGGTCACAAATGGTAATGCAGCTTCACCACGGTCTCTTGGATTGCTTGCTATGCGGATGCCAACTGTCAGACTGTCAGGACATTCAAGCAACCCAGTGGCCCATTTGTAAAGGGGCAGAGGCTGATAGCCAGTGCCAACTTGCCAACCCTGAGCGAATCAACTTGAGTAAATTCTCCAACCCCAGTTATGCCTTCAGAAGACTGAATAAGCTTCAACAGAAATGACTGCAGCCATTAGAAAGCTTCAGTGAAAAGTGCCTGGCTGAGTCGTTCCCAAATTTCCTAATCCTGATTTTATGAGTATAATAAAGTTTGGGGATAATTTGTTATGCAGCATTAGGTAACTGATGACTTTTGTTACTATTTTCATGATAGTTCTTCAAGGTTTATAAAGTTGATGCCTGAATAAGGCTGATAGTCCCCCATCTCACAGTACTTTGGAAGCTGCACATCAAATTTCTTCTAAACAAATTATTTCTTTCCTATATTAAACTTGAGAGTTAGGTGCGGTCAATTTTAAAATTAATTTTGTCTTACATTTGAGGACAATTATACTCAGATTTTGAAAAACTTGTCCAAGTTTCCTTAGCTGTGCTGTGCTTAGTCGCTCAGTCATGTCCAACTCTTTGATACCCCATGGACTGTGGCCTACCGGACTCCTCTGTCCATGGAATTCTCCAGGCAAGAATACTGGAGTGGGTTGCCAAGCCCTCCTCCAGGGGATCTTCCCAACCCAGGGACCAAACCCAGGTCTCCCACATTGCAGGAGGATTTTTAGCCTCTGAGCCACCAGGCAAGACCAAGAATATTGGAGTGGGTAGCCTATCCCTTCTCCAGGGGATCTTCCCGACCCAGGAATCAAACTGAGGCGTCCTGCATTGCAGAGGGATTCTTTACCAGCTGAGCTACCAGGGAAGCCCCTGAGTTACCAGCCACTGGTTAGCAGCAAGCCCTGAAACCAAATCTGTCTTCCAATCCTTGTTGTACATTGCTGGAGATTCTCAGCAGTCCAGCAAGGCAAATATGGAGAGCTGGGGCTGGGACTTTCTGCTGAGGCTCAGAATTTAGGATGTGCGTACTTGGCTGGGTCACTCCTGCAAGTAAACAGTCAGAAGTGACAAGACAACATGCAGCTATGGAGCTGACCTAGGTGGCCAGCTAGGCAGGAGTGAACTCCAGCTGTTACTATACACAACCATTCTTGTTCACTTCCCTGTTGCCTAACACTTTCCAGACCCCCAAATCTAGGCATCTTGAAAATCTAGTTGCAACTTTTTTCTTCCAAGAATTTGGTTAAGATTATAGACATATGCGCTTGGAACGTCCAGACTCTGTGTGTGTTACAATGTGTTTCTCATTTGTGACTTTACTGAAGATTTCTAATATCTAGAACAGTCCCATAGGCTCCAAAATACTTAACACCGAGGCCTGGTTGGTAATGAAGACATTCTTTTTCTCTGACAGCCCACAGTAAATGCACACACCACGATTTTATGCCCGTTATTCCCTTATTTCATAAATATGAGAAATTGCAGTCCCTGCCATATGTTTAGTCTCATGTTCTTTATCACTTTCCAACTTTCAATAACTAATGTCCTGATTTGTTACAAGTTGGGCGCTTTGGTCACAAGCGCCTTTGCCACGAGTTTGTGAATTCAGTTCAGTGTGGACAACACAATTATACTCCGCTGCCTCTTCTCCCAATATCCTGAATGTTGTTACTTATAGAAATTCAGATTCAAATAAACATCAAGGGTAGCATTCGAGGGAAAATGTCACAAAGTGATAGCTTGAAAGGATTTTTTAAAGATCAAGGCTTGGCTCAACGCCTTGACTTGAGAATGCCAGTCTTATATATCTTTGCCTAGAACAGTGATTAACCACCTTACCTGCATATTAGAATGACCTGGGAAAGCCAGCATTAGTCAGTGACCTGGGTCCTACGGCAAAACAATTAAATTCACTCAGAATCTTAGTGATGGAGCTCAGGTATCAGAATTTTTAACCAATTCTCTGGTTAAAAATATACAACCGGTTCCAATATACAACCATGGTAGGCAGCACTAGCCCTAAATTTGGTTTGGTGGGGAGTGACTGAAGATAACAGAAACTTCCCATTTTCCTCCAACCAGCTTGATTTCCGGAGAAGTTTTGCTCTGGTAGCAAGAGACACCAGAGTTAGAAATGATCGGATAAGTCTCCTAAGTGTGCTTTATGGGAGGGCCAGTACTGAGCAACACACTAGTGGTTTATGTTTTCTACTTTACGCTGATAAAACTTGATCTTTACCTGAAATAAATAGATGGCCAGATATTTCTCCGGCAAAGATGGTTTATTCAGGATCAGCAAAGAATTGCAATGTGGGTCTATAACTATGGTGGGCCACATGCAAGTTCCCCAACCTCCCCCACCCCACCCATGGCAAGGAAAGGAGAAAGTTTGAGTCTGTGGCTTTTCACTGGCTGAGTTCCTGCCAGGAAAGAAGAGTCTTTCTTCTTACCAAGAGTCGTTGGATTCTGCAATCCTCACGGCGTGTAAGAGCTGTATTTAATTGAAGTTTCTGTTTATTAATTTTTTACAGTCTCAGATTTCAGGACACTGTACACATTTCACTGGCTCTCTGTGCTTTCATTTCCCCCCAGTCATGTGGATAAAGTTACGGAGAGGACACAGTATATCTTACTTACCAGGCTCGGGGCAGTGACGATAAGAGCTGTAGCCTGTGTTCGTTGCAGCCACATTTTGGAAGTAATTGTGTTTAATGCCGCCCATGTTTTAATAATAGGCAGGATATCATTATAAACGAAGTTCACTGTTGCTTTAAAATGACTCCCATGTGCATGCTCTTGCCTCAGCCTACTTACTTAATCCTGGCAGACACTTATATGCCTGTATGGATCACTTATGAAAACCCCACGTTCTCATAAAGTTTCCTCTCCTGTGAGAAAGGCTTTAGGGCCCTTTTCCTAAACATCACATATGTTATCAGTGGGTTCACAGATAGGTCATCATCCCCTTTGACTTTAGGCTCTAAATGTAGCGATCTGTTTTTCATAACTCTTTGTATTCGAATGACTACACAGTGATCCCCCATAATGGATGTTTAACAGGTGCATAAAATAAATGCATGCAAATGTCCTCTGCCTAATTTCCCTTGTAGATGGGCAGTTTTTCTCCATTGGAAAAAGGAAAGCCTGCTTATAGAATGGCAAGACTATGTAACAGATTCTTTTCTGCATTGTGTCATATTCCAGAATTTAGGAGAAATGAATAGTATAAATCCTCGAACATGGAAATAAGATAAGCTTCAGCTTCTAAATAAGCCAAAGCATGAAAATGATGGAACCTTAAACGTAGCTGCCTTGGGAGTGCTGTATGTTGGGTGAGGATAGTTAACCTCAGAATATATGCCAGATTACTTGGACTAATTTAATGTCTTTTAGTCCCTATATACACTGGAGACACTGGAGACATATTAAAATTAGTAATGTACACTGGAGACATATTAAAACTAGAAATCTAAATTGTAAATATGTTTAAATATGTCTGTTTCCTCTAAAAATGCTTTAATGTTTAACATTCAAATCCATGCACGTGTTTTGGGATGTTTAGGATAAAAAACAGAAGTACTAATAGAAATCAAGGTAGATCAAGATAGATATTATCTCAATAGAGATAGTAAGAGTCTATTTATTTATTGTCTTATTCATAGTTTCCCTTTAATATATTAAATTGGGAAGTAGCTAAGACTGGTGGTCCAGTAACTAAGACTCCAAGCTCACAATACAGGGAGCCTGGATTCCATCCTTGGTCAGGGAACTAGATCCCACATTCTGCAGCTAAGAGTTTGCAGGCATCAACTAAAGCCTGGTGCAGTCAAATGAACAAATTATGTATATACTATATATATAATATACGGGGCTTCCCGCGTAGCTCAGTCAGTAAAGAATCTGCCTGCAATGCAGGAGACCCTGGTTCGATTCCTGGGTCAGAAAGATCCCCTGGAGAAGGAGATGGCAACTCACTCCAGTATTCTTGCCTAGAGAATCCCCATGTATTGAGAAGCCTGGCAGGCTACAGTCCATGAGGTCACAAGAGTTGGACATGACTTAGCAACTAAAACACACACACATATATTTATATAAATATATGTGTGTGTGTCTATGTGTATGTATAAAATAGAACATCTCAGCAAATAGTTATCTATTGCTTTATTTGCTGTGTCCACTTCAGTCTTACTCTACCTGTTTAACAAACATAATAAAAAATTGATTTTTCCCTTTTTTATGAAAAAAAGATCAATAAAGATTAAGTACAAGCTAAATAGATTGAATAACGAGATTTTACTCAGGTCAAATACTAGCTATGGAGAAAAGAAATGTTATATAGAGGATTGTATAATATAATAATGTTATTCCAAATTCCCCCATAATATGATATTAATGATATACTCTTGCTTAAATTCCCAACTAGAAGAAAAAATAAAACAGATGTAAAACAACTATATGGTTATGGATTATGGTTAATGTGTTTTATTTCTGTGTGCCTATTTATAGAAAGCTCTCTATTTTTTATAATAATCTTTTTAAACCAAATTCTTACAGAGAGAGAAACATTTCTTTGCATATTAAAAACTGGTAGAAAGAAGGCATGGTTTTAGAACTCTAATGGTTCTTAGAGAAAGCTTTATAATATAATCCCATGACTCTGTGCCTGTTTAAAAATATTTGAGGTAGTTTTGTTTTAAAGAGGTATCACACACCCCATTTAAAAATTTCATTTCACTAAGTTACACAAATTTATTGAGCAACATACGGGACCAGGGATTAGAAACTGTGAGAACACAAATATGGTCTTTCCTCCCACAAATATATATTCTATAGAGACAGAGTTATGACTAAAATAAAAGCATAGAATGGTGAGCAGGAGATACTATTTTAGATAAGGTGGAGAGGAAAGTCCTTTTCAAGAAGGAAGGCATTTGGGCTGGAACTAGACTGTGGAAATGGAGCTAGCCAGGCAGAACTACAAAGAAGCTTGCTTTCAGGCAGGGGAACAGCAAGTGTAAGGGCCAGCAGGGAGCTGGCTGGTTCACTGCACAGATCATTGTTTATGATGTCTGTTTGAATTCCATTCGGAATTAAAAGAGAAACGCTGCTATAATCATCAAAGCATGACCTACCTACAAGATCAGTCAGTACCTGTCCTGAGAACAGTGATGATTTGCATTTAATTGGCCACTTTAATTTTCATACCCTTTAATTCAGCAGACAATTTGCAATTTTGTGCCCAGCAAAATCTCCCTGACAAATGTAGCGTATAGATGAGAAGCTTCTGATTTATCATTCAAGTCATTTGGGGCCCAAATCACAATCTTTTTTTTTTTTTTCCCCTCCACAATAAAATAATTCACTGCACCAGCTGAGGGCTTTTCAGGATTTGGTCCTTCTTACAACTGTCCATTTTAACAAGATTTGACTGTCCCCCCATCTGCAACACATGTTTTCTCAGGAGAACAATGCCAGTTGCACAGCATCAAAAATACACCTGTGACAGTCAGGGAAGAAAACCATACCCTCAACAACTGCTGGTAGGTCCTTTGTGCTGCTGTTAGAATTTTTCTTAAGAAAGATTGCTTTTTAATGTTAAAGCTGGAGATCCTATCTCATCAACTAGAATTAGAGACTCATTTATTGTTAGTTAAAAATGAGATGAGAATGTGTGTCTAAGGAGTGGAAGTCTGAAAGAGAGGGAATGCAAGTAACAACGGAAAGCTGCCTTCAGAAATTGTGGGCATACTGTCTCAGAAGGAAAAGGGAAAACAAGAGAAAATGAAGAATGTAACATTTTCATGCAGTTGCTGCTATTAAGTCATTATTGTCTGTACTCATTCAATGGTATTATGAATGCAGAGAATTATAGTGTTTTTCCTCCATCATAGGTGTGTTGTGATGTATAAATAATGAGAAGTGAAATGTTATCGAGCTACTTCCTAAAACATGGGAGCATCTGCATTTATACCTCAATAATTCTGAATGCTTCAATGAATGAAAAATAATTAAGGGATATCTAAAAAGACATAGATTTATTACTTTCAAGGGCACATTCTCACTTAATGCAATGAATTACAAAGTTCTTCAATGCAAAGGTTATACAAAGTTTCAAAAATTAGAAGTGCTTGTAATTAAGAGAACTAATTATGTGAAATATATCATAGAGCACTTATAAAAGTTAAATTTTCTGAAATTTATATATTTCCTTTATAATCTTTAAGTAAACATTTATTTCATTTATAATGTTTAAACAAATTTGGTTTTTTATTTGGATACCTGTTGTTGTTCAGTCACTAAGTCATGTCTAATTCTTTGTGACCCCATGAACTGTAGCATGGCAGGTTTCCCTGTCCTTCACTTATCTCTGAGTTTGCTCAAACTTGTGTCCATTGAGTCGGTGATGCCATCCAACCATGTCATCCTCTGTTGCCCCTTTCTTCTCTTGCCCTCAATCTTTCCCACCATCGGTCTTTTCCAATGAGTCAGCTGTTCGCATTGGTGCCCAAAGTATCAGATCTTCACCTTCAGCATCAGTCACTCCCATGAATATTCAGGATTGATGTCCTTTAGGATTGACTTGTTTGATCTCCTTGCTGTCCAAGGGACTCTCAAGAGTCTTCTCCAATACCACAGTTCAAAAGCACCAATTATTTGGCACAAAGCCCTTTTTATGGTCCAACTCTCACATCCATACATGACTACTGGAAAAACCATAGCTTTGAATAGAAGACTTTTGTTGGCAAAGTGATGTCTCTGCTTTTTAATATGCTGTCTAGGTTTGTCATTGCTTATCTTCCAAGGAGCAAGGGTCTTTTAATTTTGTGGCTGCAGTCACTGTCTGCAATGGTTTTGGAGACCAAGAAACTGAAATCTGTCACTGTTTCCAATTTCCCCCCATCTATTTGCCATGAAGTGATGGGACCAGATGCCATGATCTTAGTTTTTCTGAATGTTGAGTTTTAAGCCGGCATTTTCAGTCTCCTATTCCACCTTCATCGAGAGGTCTTTAGTTCCTTTTCGTTTTCTGCCATTATTGTGATTTCCTTAGTATGGATACGTGCAACACCATACAAAAACAAACTCCAGTGTCCATCTTTCACAGTTTTGAAGTTCTCCAATGTGAAAATGTCAAACACTACCAATATATTGAGTGGCCACATTTCCAGAATTAAATTTAGGACAAATACTAGAGTTATAAATATTGGAATTTTGAGGACTTTAAAAATAAATTTTAAGGAGAATAGGCTTAGCTATTAATCAAGAGTATTCATCAATCCCCAGAACACATAATGAACACAAAGCAGTTTGGGGTGCTGACCCTCCAAACAGTAGAAAATTTGAGTATAATTCATAATTGGCTCTTTTAATCTGAGGTTTCTCTCTATCGAAGGATTAAACCAGCCATGAATTGTGTAGCTCAGAGATATTTATTATTGAAAAATATCTGCAGTTGAGTGGACCTGTGCCGGTCAAAGCTTGGTTGTTCATGTGTCAAATATATTTTAAGTTTTAGGGCTTTGACCTACACTTTCAAATTTTCAGTCAGCTTAATGACCTTTCATAAATTCATACTTTTCTATAAATTGGTACTGCTAACTAACCTTCTCCTTTAACTCTGTCATCTGGTAAATTTCTCCTCATTCTTTAAGTACTAGCTTAAATAGCAACAATTTATATATGTTAAAATTCGTTTGTGTCTGTTGATTGACTACTAAGTGTCAGGTTCAGTTCTAAGGTGCTAAGTGTCAGTTGTTGAGTTCAGTCACTCAGTCATGTCTGATTCTTTGCCACCCCATGGAGTGCAGAATGCCAGACTTCCCTGTATATCACCAACTCCTGGAGCTTGCTCAAAATCATGTCCACTGAGTCAGTGATGCCATCCAACCATCTCATCCTCTGTCGCCCCCTTCTCTTTCTGCCCAGCATCAGGGTCTTTTCCAATGAGTCAGTTCTTCATATCAGGTGACCAAAGTATTGGAGTTTCAGCTTCAACATCAGTCCTTCCAATGAATATTCAGGACTGATTTCCTTTAAGATGGACTGGTTGGATCTCCTTGCAGTC
>NW_011495084.1:3736218-3736682 GCF_000754665.1 Bison bison bison
GGACTGATTTCCTTTAAGATGGACTGGTTGGATCTCCTTGCAGTCCAAAGAACTCTCAAGAGGCTTCCCCAAACCACAGTTCAGAAGCATCAATTCTTTGGTGCTCAGCTTTGTTTATGGTCCAACTCTCACATCCATACATGACTACTGGAAAAACCATAGATTTCACTAGACAGAACTTTGTTGGTAAAGTAATGTCTCTGCTTTTTATTATTATTTTTTTTAATTTTATTTTATTTTTAAACTTTACATAATTGTATTAGTTTTGCCAAATATCAAAATGAATCCATCACAGGTATACATGTGCTCCCCATCCTAATTTTTTTTGTACACAATTGTTCATATAGCCTCTTATGATCCTTCCCTGGTGGCTCAGTGGTAAAGAATCTGCCTGCCAATGCAGAAGACACAGGAGACGTGGATTCCACCCCTGGGTGGGGAAGATCCCCTGGAGGAAGGATCAT
>NW_011495084.1:3736782-3775998 GCF_000754665.1 Bison bison bison
CTCCCTCCCCATACCATCCCTCTGGGTCGTCCCAGTGCACTAGCCCCAAGCATCCAGTATTGTGCATTGAACCTGGACTGGCATCTCATTTCATACATGATATTTTACATGTTTCAATGCCATTCTCCCAAATCTTCCCACCCTCTCCCTCTCCCACAGAGTCCATAAGACTGTTCCATACATCAGCGTCACTTTTGCTGTCTCGTACACAGGGTTATTGTTATCATCTTTCTAAATTCCATATATATGCGTTAGTATACTGTATTGGTGTTTTTCCTTCTGGCTTACTTCACTCTGTATAATAGGCTCCAGTTTCATCCACCTCATTAGAACTGATTCAAATGTATTCTTTTTAATGGCTGAGTAATACTCCATTGTGTATATGTACCCCAGCTTTCTTATCCATTCATCTGCTGATGGACATCTAGGTTGTTTCCATGTCCTGGCTATTATAAACAGTGCTGCGATGAACATTGGGGTACATGTGTCTCTTTCCCTTCTGGTTTCCTCAGTGTGTATGCCCAGCAGTGGGATTGCTGGATTGTAAAGCAGTTCTATTTCCAGTTTTTTAAGGAATCTCCACACTGTTGTCCATAGTGGCTGTACTAGTTTGCATTCCCACCAACAGTGTAAGAGGGTTCCCTTTCCTCCACACCCTCTCCAGCATTTATTATTTGTAGACTTTTGGATCGCAGCCATTCTGACTGGTGTGAAATGGTACCTCATAGTGGTCTTGATTTGCATTTCTCTGATAATGAGTGATGTTGAGCATCTTTTCATGTGTTTGTTAGCCATCTGTATGTCTTCTTTGTAGAAATGTCTATTTAGTTCTTTGGCCATGTCTCTGCTTTTTAATATGCTGTCTAGGTTGATCATAGTTTTTCTTCCAAGGAGCAAGTGTCTTTTAATTTCATGGCTGCAATCACCATCTGCAGTGATTTTGGAGCCCAAGAAAATAGAATCTGTCACTGTTTCCATTATTTCCTCATCTATTTGCCATGAAGTGATGGGACCAGATGCCATGATCTTTGTTTTTTGAATGCTGAATTTTAAACCAGCTTTTTCACTCTGCTCTTTCACTTTCATCAAGAGGCTCTTTAGTTTCTCTTCACTTTCTGCCATTAGGGTGATGTCATCTGCATATCTGAGGTTATTGATATTTCTCCTTGTGATCCTGATTCCAGCTTGTGCTTCTTCCAGCCCGGCATTTTGCATGATGTACTCTGCCATCTTTTAGGATTTGTAGTAGCTCAGCTGGAATTCCATCACCTCTACTAGCTTTGTTCATAGTGAAACTTCCTAGGGCCCACTTGACTTTGCACTCCAAGATGTCTGGCTCTAGGTGAGTGATCACACCATTGTGGCTATCTGGGTTATTAAGATCTGTTTTGTATAGTTCTTCTGTGTATTGTTACCACCTCTTCTTAATCTCTTCTGCTTCTGTTAGGTCCATACCATTTCTTATAGTCATATAAGTTAAATAAGCAGGGTGACAATATACAACCTTGACATACTCCTTTCCTAATTTGGAACCAGTCCTTTGTTCCATGTCCTGTTCTGATCTGCATACAGATTTCTCAGGAGCCAGGTCAGGTGGTCTAGTATTCTCAATTTCTTTAAGAATTTTTGACAGTTTATTGTGATCCACATAGTCAAAGGCTTTAGTGTAGTCAATGAAGCAGAAGTAGATGTTTTCCTATAATTCTCTTGCTTCTTCTATGATCCAGTGGATGTTTGCAATTTGATCTGTAGTTCCTCTGCCTTTTCTAAATCCAGCTTGAACATCTGGAAGTTCACGGTTCATGTACTGTTGCAGCCTAGCATGGAGAATTTTGAGCATTATTTTGCTATCATATCAGATGACTGCATTTGTGTTGTAGTTTGGACATTCTTTGGCATTGCCTTTCTTTGAGATTGGAATGAAAACTGACCCTTTCCAGTCCTGTAGCCAGTGCTGAGTTTTCCAAATTTGTTGGCATACTGAGTGCAGCACTTTCACAGCATCATCTTTTAGGATTTGTAATAGCTCAGCTGGAATTCCATCACCTCCACTAGCTTTTTTCATAGTGAAACTTCCTAAGGCCCGCTTGACTTTGCACTCCAAGATGCCTGGCTCTAGGTGAGTGATCACACCATTGTGGCTATCTGAGACATTAAGATCTTTTTTGTGTAGTTCTGTGTATTCTTACCACTTCTTCTTAATCTCTTCTGCTTCTGTTAGGTCCATACCATTTCTGTCCTTTATTGTGCCCACATTTGCATGAAAGTGCTGTCAGGTATCAACACTTTCCAAATGTTTTCTCATTTATTATTCTGTATTACTTCTGCAGTAAGAAAACTCTATCAGTTGTTTCATGCAAGTGCTCTCAAAGTATCTGTGATGAACAACAAGTTTATTTCCAGTCCATCACTGACAAAAACTTTTATAAACTATAACGTACTCAATCGCTATGTCTGACTCTTTGCAATCCCCTGGTCTGTAGCCTGCCAGGCTCCTTTGCCTATGGGATTCTCCAAGCAAGAATACTAGAGTGGGTTACCATTTCCTTCTCCAGGGGGTGTTCCTGACTCAGCGATTGAACCCACATCTCCTACTTGGCAGGCAGATTCTTTACCACTGAGCCACCAGGGCAGCCATTAAACTATAATAAAAGTAAATAACAACATAAAAAAAGCTATAAAAATACACGTTCCAATTTATATATAATTATAATGAACAAATATAAAGTTCTCTATCAGTCTGCTTTACAGGTTTCAGATCCTACCTTTGTGTGCTTTCTCAGCGCTGACTGAGAGCATAGACTTCTTGGACCAGCTCAGAGCATAGGTTCAGCAACATGTTCTCAAGTAGCAGGTCAAGTTTTGATGCCAGGGTTTTGTTCTGAACCCTTAGGCAATAAGACTTCCTTCCGCACTTCAGAAATCTTGACCGAACTGCCAGTTGGTCCCAGAGACACCATTTCTAGGCTTGACTTGTTTCCTATCCCCAGGCTAGCCTTTTTCTGTGTGAAGGACAGTGAGGACATTAGTTAAGCAATTATGAAGGAAACCTACCCACCAGGGTGTGGTCCTATAACTCAAAAGAACAAAGTAGAGCTCTGTCCTGTAGCTGAGTTAGTTATGCGATTTTAGATAAGCCACAAACGAGGCATCAGGTTCTCCTGTTGGGGTGTTCTCTGGAGTGAGCCGTCTGCCAGCTGCTGTCTCTAGCATTCCCCGTGACCTCAGTTACAGATTTCCTGTAAACAGTTGCCTGAAGGAGAACACCCACAACTCAGAGACGAAGCAATAATCTTAAGCACTGGAAAGATTTTAAAAATGAATATTTCTCTCAGAGACAACCAAATCCCCAGAGACCTGGTACTCAATTTACATTTCCAAATACAACAAATGACTTGGACCTGAAACATCTGCATTCGAGTCATTTCCCTGTCTTCAGGATACTGTGAGGGATCTAGTTTCACAATTTCATCACTAAAAAGCCCATTGTGGTGTGTGGATTCCACCCCTCCGTCGCCCAAATAAATGGGTGCTCTACCTCAAAGGTAAATACAAGCGCTCAAAATTTAGAAGAAAGAAATGTTTAACGTCATCTACTGTTTGTTTTTTTCTAATCTCACAAACAGTTTTTTTTTTAATCCATTTTTTTTAAGATTTAAAAAAGTGTTGTTTCAGCTACAGTCATTTTAATACAGAAATTAATACACACAAACTGTTAACTTCAGAATCTAATAACTTGCTATAAATATCCATTGCTTCCTTCCCCTGAAACAGCCAAAACCTAAACTAAACACTGGAATATATTCCTGACACATGGGAATGCGTGGCAGGGGAGTCATTGTTATTTACACAACTGATTATTGTCACAGGAAAAAGAGTAGGTGAGCAGATGCCCCTGTGAGTGAGTCACCTGAGCTGGTCATCCTTTGGGCCCTGAGCACTTCTCCTGACTGCCGCACCTACCTTACAACTCTGCGTCAGGGCATGCAGAGCCGCCCTTCAATGGAAGACCCGTACATGGTGGCAACCTCCCCAGTCATGACATATTTGTAAACAGTGATGGAAGAGGAAGCTTTATTCTGAAGTCAGCTTCAAGAAGACTTATACTGGCAGCAAATGATCCTGTTGGGGGTCCTTATAACTGTGTGCCTGTGTGTACTCAGTCTTGTCTGACTCATTTTAACTGTATGGACTGTACATCTCAAGGCTCCTCTGTCCATGAAGTTTTTCAAGTAAGGATACTGGAGTGGGTTGCCATTTCCTCCTCCAGGGATCTTCCTGACCCAGGAATCAAACTCACATCTCCTCTGTCTCCTTCAGGGCAGGCAGAGTCTCTACCTCTGAGCCATCAGGGAAGCCCCCTCTATAAATGGGAATCTCACTTTTAAATGCGATTCTGTAACTGGGTAACATTTAGAAGTGCGGTACCATTTTCACCTAGACAGACAACCAACATAATAGTTTTAACATGTTCTAGAATTTTCTTCAGCTACCCCAAACACAGCATCTTGGCATACTGAAGATTTTAAAATGAAGGAGTTGGAGCAGACAGAAGCAGCAAGGTCATTGTGACCTTCCTCACTACTTCTCCCTGAAGCGAGTCATAAAAACCTCACCAGAGAGAAGCTCTTTAATCCTCAGAGGAAAGGCACATCCTTGTCTCCAAAAACAGCAGGACTCTGAGACGAATCTGGACAGACAGGCCTTGCTAAAGGTCTCCAGTTTTCTGTACTTACCTTATACTCTTTAACCTATCGTATTCCTCCACGACTGCTGTTGATGAAGATAACCAATAAGCAATCAATAATAAGACTAGAAAAGACTTTTATTTGAGCCAACGTGAGGACTAGCCCAGAAGCCCACTTTCCAGGTCACTCTGAGAAACTGCTCCAGAGAAACAGGGTTTTCAGCAGTTTTATATCTTGTCAGACCAAAGAACAACAAACAAGTCACAGTTACATTTCTTTAAGGTTTCAAAAAAAAAAAAAAAGGAACAGTCCAGCATGTACACAGTAAGTCATTTGGCCTTGTCACCTGGTAAGAGTCTTATTGTCAAAGGAGTTACAAGTATCAGTGTCCAAGAAGAGAAACATTTAATCTTTGTTTTTAACTTGAACATTCTTACTTTTGGTTGCATGTATTTTTCCCGAATAATTAAAGCAGATGTACAACGGACGTTCGATAGTCCACAAACAGGCTGTTCTAGTCAGAGTAAAATTCAAGTTAATCCAAGTATAAGTTAGAATGACTTCCCCCGTACCTCAATATGTGAAAATTTCTTTTATCAATTTCCACTCTTTATCAAACCTAGCATAAACATTGGAGAAGGCAATGGCACCCCACTTCAGTACTCTTGCCTGGAAAATCCCATGGGTGGAGGAGCCTGGTAGGCTGTAGTCCATGGGGTCACTAAGAGTTGGACACGACTGAGCGACTTCACTTTCACTTTTTTCTTTCATGCATTGGAGAAGGAAATGGCAACCCACTCCAGTGTTCTTGCCTGGAGAATCCCAGGGACGGGGGAGCCTGGTGGGCTGTCATCTCTGGGGTCGCACAGAGTTGGACATGACTGAAGCGACTTAGCAGCAGCAGCAGCATAAACATTCAAGCCTGATTCTGTGGGTCATTTCCTATGAAGTCTTCAGTGTCACATAAAACATATCATTTCTGTGCTTTTCTCCTGTTAATCTGTCTTTGTCAGTTTAATTTTCAGACACAGCCAGAGACTCTAGAGGTTCAAGGAAATTTTTTTCCTCCCCTACACCTGATTATGGCCAAGATGTTAGTCTCAACTTCTCCTTTTCTTTTCTTTTCAAACTAATATCTTGTGAGACTTAATAATGCTCTCTATCCACTATCATGTTATCTCTCAGTGACCTAGGATGAATTTTCCAAATTGAGCAATGTCCATTTTTTTCCCAGTTTTCTCATATGTTTTGTGTCTTTTCCCATTCCAGTAATTAATCAATATTTTCCAAAATCCAGTGGAAAATAGAGGGGGCGGGGGCGGGGAGAAACTGATGAAGTCAATTCTGTTTCTTATTAGCAATTCTCATAAAGAACAATGGAAAACAATAGCTAAAATGAGATTTTTCTCTGCATCGCTTTCAGGACATTAGCATGGAGAATCAAGAGCTATCTCAGCACTGATAAGTGAACCAGTAGTTTAAAATTGTCCTGAGGCAGTTTTCAATGTTCTGGTTTATTGCTTTGCAAGTAATTCTCTTCTCTATAGATACAGTTAGTATTTATCTCACATTTACCCCTCTTCTGGGAGAGTAGATCTTCATACGTGGGTAGCAAAGACTTAGTATTTCTTTTAAACTTTAATCAAGACCTCAAAAGCTTGTCATCTACATATTATATTCAGTTCAGTTCAGTTGCTCAGTTGTGTCCAGCTCTTTGTGACCCCATGAATCGCAGCACACCAGGCCTCCCTGTCCATCACCAACTCCCGGAGTTCACCCAAACCCATGTCCATTGAGTTGGTGATGCCATCCAGCCATCTCTTCCTCTGTCGTCCCCTTCTCCTCCTGCCCCCAATCCCTCCCAGCATCAGAGTCTTTTCCAATGAGTCAACTCTTCGCATGAGGTGGCCAAAGTATTGGAGTTTCAGCTTTAGCATCATTCCTTCCAAAGAAATCCCAGGGCTGATCTCCTTTAGAATGGACTGGTTGGATCTCCTTGCAGTCCAAGGGACTCTCAAGAGTCTTCTCCAACACCACAGTTCAAAAGCATCAATTCTTCAGCCCTCAGCTTTCTTCACAGTCCAACTCTCACATCCATACATGACCACTGGAAAAACCATAGCCTTGACTAGATGGACCTTTGTTGGCAAAGTAATACCTCTGCTTTTCAATATGCTATCTAGATTGGTCATAACTTTCCTTCCAAGGAGCAAGCGTCTTTTAATTTCATGGTTGCAATCACCATCTGCAGTGATTTTGAAGCCCAAAAAAATAAAGTCTGTCACTGTTTCCACTGTTTCCCCATCTATTTCCCATGAAGTGATGGGACCAGATGCCATGGTCTTCATTTTCTGAATGTTGAGCTTTAAGCCAACTTTTTCACTCTCCTCTTTCTCTTTCATCAAGAGGCTTCTTAGTTCCTCTTTACTTTCTGCCATAAGGGTGGTGTCATCTGCATATCTGAGGTGATTGATATTTCTCCCAGCAATCTTGATTCCAGCTTGTGCTTCTTCCAGCCCAGTGTTTCTCTTGATGTACTCTGCATATAAGTTAAATAAGCAGGGTGACAATATACAGCCTTGACATACTCCTTTTCCTATTTGGAACCAGTCCTTTCTTCCATGTCCACTTCTACTTGTTGCTTCCTGACGTGCTCAGATCTCTATGAACTTCCTTCTTAGAATTCCTTTTGTAGCATCTCATAGATTTTTGAATTGTGTGTTTTAATTTTCATTTGTCTCCAGGTATTTCTTGAATCCTTAAGTGATCCATTGGTTGTTTAGTAGCATATTGTTTAGCCTCCATGGGTTGAGTTTTTGCTTTTTTTTTTTTTTTCTTGTAGTTGCATTCTAGTCTCATAGCACTGTGATAAGAAAAGATGCTTGATAGAATTCCAATTTCTTAAACATTTACTGAGACTTGTTTTGTGGCCTAGCATGTGAACTATCCTGGAGAATGTTTCATATACACTTTCTGAAAGGAATGTGTATTCTGCCGCTTTTAAATGGAATGTTACATATATGTATGTGTGTGTGTGTGTATTTATATATTTACATATGCACACATAGATAATATATGTATGTGAATTTCCTCTAAAATGTCACTTAAGCCCAGTGTTTCCTTACTGATTTTCTGTCATTCTGCCTGGATGATTTATCCATTGATATAGATGGCTGCTAAAGTTCCTTACTCTTACTGTGTTATTACTTTTGATCTCAATGTATTAGTTTTATTCTCTTTTCTATCACAAATTACAGAGTGACAGTTTTAACTGTGGTAATAATTTTGATAATAAATTAGATATAATTTTAATGGAGTGCTTATTATGTGCCACATATTATGATAAGCAACATGTATGTAACCACTTTTAATTCTCAAACAGCTATGTGATAGGCCTTCAGTTCAGTTTAGTTCAGTTCAGTCGCTCAGTTGTGTCCGACTCTTTGCGATACCATGAACTGCAGCACACCAGGCCTCCCTGTCTATCACCAACTCCTGGAGTTCAACCAAACTCATGTGCAATCTTGATTCCAGCTTGTGCTTCTTCCAGCCCAGCATTTCTCATGATGTGCTCTGCATATAAGTTAAATAAGCAGGGTGACAATATACAGCCTTGACGTACTCCTTTTCCTATTTGGAACCAGTCTGTTGTTCCATATCCAGTTCTATCTGTTGCTTCCTGACCTGCATATAGGTTTCTTAAGAGGCAGGTCAGGTGGTCTGGTACTCCCATCTCTTTCAGAATTTTCCACAGTTGATTGTGATCCACACAGTCAAAGGCTTTGGCATAGTCAATAAAGCAGAAATAGATGTTTTTCTGGAACTCTCTTGCTTTTTCTATGATCCAGTGAATGTTGGCAATTTGATGTCTGGTTCCTCTGCGTTTTCTAAATTCAGCTTGAACATCTGGAAGTTCACGGTTCACCTACTGTTGGAGTCTCACTTACAGAATTTTGAGCATTACTTTACTAGCATATGAGATGAGTGCAATTGTACAGTAGTTTGAGCATTCTTTGGCATTGCCTTTCTTTGGGATTGGAATGAAAACTGACCTTTTCCAGTCCTGTGGCCACTGCTGAGTTTTCTAAATTTGCTGGCATATTGAGTGCAGCACTTTCACAGCATCATCATTCAGAATTTGAAATAGTTCAACTGGAATTCCATCACCTCCACTAGCTTTGTTCGTAGTGATGCTTTCTAAGGCCCACTTGACTTCACATTCCAGGATGTCTGGCTCTAGGTGAATGATCACACCATCGTGATTATGTTGGTCATGAACATCTTTTTTGTACAGTTCTTCTGTGTATTCTTGCCGCCTCTTCTTAATATCTTCTGCTTCTGTTAGGTCCATACCATTTCTGTCCTTTATTGAGCCCATCTTTGCATGAAATGTTCCCCTGGTGTCTATAAGAAGCCTTAGAAACTGGAAAGCAACAGGTTTCCACTGATAATTGATAGTCAAACAATAGCTTCAGTAATCATTGTTGAAGTCTCAAACCTAACCCAATGGGACATGAGTTTTTAAATACAGGTAATTCCAGGTTTTTAGCTATTGTTACATTATGCATGAAGTGAAGACCTCTGGCTATTCACCAAATCTAGTCTCTCTTCTTTGTGGACTCAATGCAACTAGACTACATTTCTCAGTATTCTTGTTGTAATGTGTTGCTAAGTGATTAAGTTTGAATACATGGTAAGGGATATGTGCACTTTCTAGACCCTATTCACAGACCTCCCTGCTGTGTGGGCTGCTCTTTCTTCTTCCACTGGCTGGATAGATACAGTGACAAGACATATAGGAAGGTGGGCCAGAGAAAGAAAGATCCCAGAGGAGACTCACCCTGGCTACTTGAGCAGCTGTGCTGGACTGTAACATGAGATTTCAAAATCGATTTGGTACTATAGGCTACTCTACACCAACTAATTGTACACATTTAGATTTTACTTTGTATTTTAAAATTAATTTTTATAAACATATGCATTTTTTCTTGTCATTGGCAGTATATATAACATATTTAGTTAGTTAATTAAAATAAATAGGATCATGTCTGGCTGACTGATTGATTTAGAGCAGTTGTATTCCACAAGCAGGGAAAAAATCTTTTTAACAGATTTCTCTGTGATTCAGCCAGGTAGGCTTTTAAAGACATTTTCTGCTCCAGAAATGAAGACATGCCTTTATGAAGCAGCCTATCATTTCTTAAGCTTCAAGTCTGACCCTTAAAATATTTGTTTTGGGGTAGGAGCTCAGTCATATTTTAAATTTCTTCTCAAGAGCAGTATTATTAGCCCCCATTTCACAAATGAGGACACTGTATTCATTTTCTGTTTGTGCTGTTAAAAAAAAAAAGGCCACATACTTAGCGGCATAAAACAGCAGAAATTTATGATTTTGCAGTTCTGTAAGTCATACCTCTGACATGGGTTTCACTGGGCTAATTCAAGGTGTCTACAGGCTGGCATTCCTTTCTAAAGCCTCCAAGAGAGAATCCAGTTCCTTTCCTTTTCCAGCTTCTAGAGGCTGCCCACATTCCTTGTCTCATCAATCTCTTCCTCCATTTTCAAAGCCAGTAACAGTAGCTTTGAAGTCCTTCTTATACAGAATCATTCTAATTTCCTTTCCTGCCTCCCTTGTCCACTTTTAAGAAACCTTATGATTCCAGTGGGCCTACATTGATAATCCAGGATAATCTTCCTATTTTAAGGCCAACTGATTAGCAAAATTATTTCCACCTGCAAATTTAATTCTCCTTTGCCTCATAACCTAACATATTCACAGGTTCCAAGGATTCAGACTTGGATATCTTTGGTGGGGGAAGGGGGTGTTGGCAAGCATTACTCTGCCTATCAAAGAAATTGAGGTTTATGAATGACGAGTTAGCACTATCAAGATTTAGATTAATTTTACAACTGTAGTTATATCTTTGCTACCTATCTTTTAGCTCTTCATTGCTAATTAAATTCATTCTTGTATCTCTTTTCACTAAGATAAATCTCTTGGTTTTGGTTTTAAAAGAGTTTGAATTTTTACTGTAGTCTTCCTATGTGGCTAACCTGTCTTTGTGACACAAATTTGATACTATCAACCACATTTCTCTAGGCATCTCTTTTTGTGGTTTAGTGGCTAAGTTGTGTCTGTCTCTTGCAACCCCATGGACTGTGTAGCCTGCCAGGCTCCTCTGTCCGTGGGATTCTTGTAGTAAATTGAAACTTTCCATTCCTAATAGGGATGCTTTTCACCTCATATAAATAGAAAATATGTGCCTAAATCCATATTCAGCCCCAGATCCACTCTTTCTTTTGTCTGTCATGCATTATTTGCAGAAGAGGCTGCCCCCCGTGGACTACAAATCCCAGGCTTGCTTACATCTGGCTTCTAGATGGTTCAATGAATGGGAGACAAGGGCAGAAAGAGAGAGCATATTTTTCCCCTGTACCATCCCAAATTTGCCACTAAATTTACATAGGGCTGATTCCACCTGCCTCTCAACTATAACTTGAGGAGGTCCATATTTCCTCCTCTTTTCCCTTTGGTACAAAGGGCAATAATGTTCTCCTGCTGATACTGGTCTCTGGAGCATCACCATCCCTTGTTTGTTTCCTTCATTTACCCATATGTACTTCAATGAAGTTTTTCAACAAATTTCTTCCTTTGAAATGAGTCCTGTGTTCTGCTGCAACTCTGACACAATATCCCCAGGCAAATTTTTTAAAGTGAATTTTTGTCTTTTGTTAATGGTAAAACAAATAGATCTTCAGCTCAATGGAGCTGAAGTTCTGCTTTGATGATATATAAAAGTGGCCGTGAAGAAAGGAAAGGAGATAGCCAGCAGGGCTTTCTGCACTCTCCCTCTTTATGCATTTTGACTCTCACCCTAATAGTGTATAGTTTCCTTATAGAGATCAGAACTACCCATTCATTCATTATTCAGTATTTATTTGGAATAAAATTGTGGTGTGAAACAGATAAACTAGGTCTTATGGCTAACAGGGGAAGATGGAGGGAGACAGTCCTCAAATAATGACACAT
Organism: Bison bison bison; assembly: GCF_000754665.1. Classification (NCBI taxonomy): domain Eukaryota; kingdom Metazoa; phylum Chordata; class Mammalia; order Artiodactyla; family Bovidae; genus Bison; species Bison bison. The sequence goes on from NW_011495084.1 coordinate 3,748,501, forward strand.
ATATTAATATAAAATTACAGACTGTGCTGCTGCTGCTGCTAAGTCACTTCAGTCGTGTCCGACTCTGTGCGACCCCATAGACGCTCCCCCATCCCTGGGATTTTCCAGGCAAGAACACCAGAGTGGGTTGCCATTTCCTTCTCCAGTGCATGAAAGTGAAAAGTGAAAGTGAAGTTGCTCAGTCATGTCCAACTCTAGCGACCCCATGGACTGCAGCCCACCAGGCTCCTCTGTCCATGGGATTTCCCAGGCAAGAGTACTAGAGTGGGGTGCCATTGCCTTCTCTGACAGACTGTGCTACTTGATATAAAAGAAAAATAGACGACACTGGATTTGGAAATAGGGGTGCTACTGACCTTGGAAGGAGGCCAATGGAAGCTTCCACGTGGAGTGATGTGTAGGCTAAGGTTTGAAGGAGGGGCGCAGTAACTCAGAGCAGAATTGGGAAAAAGTAAAGCATGCAGGATGCTTGTATGATAGTCTCAAGCAAAGAAGAAGAGAACAAAGACCTTGAGGAGACACAGAACTTAACAGTTTTGAGAGATCTTTTAATAGTAACCAATGAAAGTGGATTGTGGAGAGCAAAAAGAGTAGTAAAAGATTACATGAGGAACAAGCTAGGGGTCACACTGGCTAGGATTTTGCATCCATGTTAAACATTTTGGACACCATCTCAAGAGCTATTAGAGGCTATTGAATGGTTTTATACAGATCATGATGACAAGATTTATGTTTCTGAATAACTCTGGCTGCCACAGAAAAAATGGCTTGTAAGAAGGCAACAGGTATGAAGCTAGCGAGATAGACTGTTTCTTATCCAGGCAAGCGATGGTGGTAACCTGAACCAAGATGGAGATATAGAGATAGAGAAAGAGAGATAAATTTGAGAAATGAGTAAAACTGGCAGGAATTTGTGAAAAATAGAATGTGAGGATAAGGGAGAGGAAAGCGTCCAGAATGGGTCCTCAATTGTTTTCTCTTTTACAAATTTGATTAGTAGGTCAAAGCCTTTATGAAAGAACTATAGTTCAGTTCAGTCTCTCAGTCGTGTACGACTCTTTGTGACCTCATGGACTGCAGCACACCAGGCTTCCTTGTCCATCACCAACTCCCGGAGCCTGCTCAAACTCATGTCAATTGCATTGGTGATGCCATCCACCCATCTCATCCTCTGTTGTCCCCTTCTCCTCCCACCTTCAATCTTTCCCAGCATCAGAGTCTTTTCAAATGAATCAGTTCTTCGCATCAGGTGGCCAAAGTACTGGAGTTTCAGCTTTAGCATCAGTCCTTAAAATGAGTATTCTGGACTGATTTCCTTTAGGATTGACTGGTTGGATCTCCTTGCAGTCCAAGGGACTCTCAAGAGTCTTCTCCAACACCACAGTTCAAAAGCATCAATTCTTCGGCGCTCAGCTTTCTTTATAGTCCAACTCTCACATCCGTACATGATTACTGGAAAAACCATAGCCTTGACTAGATGGACCTTTGTTGGTAAAGTATCATCTTTGCTTTTTAATATGCTGTCTAGGTTGGTCATAACTTTTCTTCCAAGGAGTAAGCATCTTTTAATTTCATGGCTGCAGTCACCATCTGCAGTGATTTTGGAGCCCCCCAAAATAAAGTCTGTCACTGTTTCCATTGTTTTCCCATCTATTTGCCGTGAAGTGATGGGGCCAGATGCAGTGATCTTAGTTGAAAAGAAACAACAGCATTTTTTAAAATTAATTTTTTGTCTGCAGTGGGTCTTCATTGCGGTGCACAGGCTCTTAGTTGCTGCGTGTGCACAGACTCTCTGGTTGCAGTGAGCCAGGGATACTCTCTAGTTATGGGGTGCAGGCTTATTGAAGTGGCTTCTTTTGTTACAAAGTGTTGGCTCTAGGACACTTGGGCTTCAGTAGTTATGGCATAGGGGCTTAGTTACCCCGTGGCATGTGGGATCTTAGTTCCCAGGCCAGGGATCGAACCTATGTCCCCTGCACTAGCAGGAGAATTCTTAACTACTGAGCCACGCTGGAAGTCCCATTGTGCAACTGTATGAGGCTTTTAATGAGACAAGAGTTATCGAGAGAGTGTCCGAGTTTAGAGAAAGGAATGGCATATGTATCATTTGACATGACTCTTCAATATGAATTTTATTTTATTGCATTATTTTTCCCTGTGGGGTAAGACCACTTAAGATGGGACCTACCCTTTTAATACATTTTAAAGTATGCAGTATCGTTAACTATATACACTATGTTAGACAGAAAAAGAAAAAACAAATCCTGAAATTCATATGAAACCATAAAAGATCATGAATAGCTAAAGTAATCCTGAGAAAGAAGAACAAAGTTGGGAGTATCACATCCTATTTCAAGATACATTACAAAGCTGCAGTAAGTGAAAATAGTATGGTACTGATGTAAAAACAGATATAACAGGACCATGGAACAGAAGAGAGCGCCCAGAAATAAGCCTATGTATATACAGCTAGCTCATCTTCAACATGGAAGCCAAGAATACATATGGGGAAATGATGTAGAATAGTACACAGTCAACAAACGGTGTTGGGAAAACCAGATATCCACTTGCCCAAAAAGTGATATGACTTTTAGACTAGACACCCAGACAATTGAGTCACAAAGTAGAGATGTACAAAGTTCTGCCTCTTTGAAGAGAGATCTAAGCATAAGAAATATAAGGATCTTTAGAGAACAGAGCGTGGTGGTCTTGCTGAATAAGGAGGAGAGAAAATAGAATGAGCCTTGAAGATGATTTTTTAAAAATGTAGCGTTTAGTATGGAGAAGGCAATGGCACCCCACTCCAGTACTCTTGGCTGGAAAATCCCATGGACAGAGGAGTCTGGTAGGCTGCAGTCTGTGGGGTCGCTAAGAGTCAGACACGACCGAGCGACTTCACTTTCACTTTCCACTTTCATGCATTGGAGAAGGAAATGGCAACCCACTCCAGTGTTCTTGCCTGGAGAATCCCAGGGACGGGGGAGCCTGGTGGGCTGCAGTCTATGGGGTCGCATAGAGTCGACACGACTGAAGTGACTTAGCAGCAGCAGCAGCGTTTAGCAAAAGTGGGCATTGTGTTTAATCCAGGAGGTATTGAATGAAATGTGTCATATTCTATAGGACAATTTATTGAAGGTTTTAGGGTTCCTTGACTCTTCCCCTCAACACTTTTGTTTTTTTTTAGTTTATTTATCTTTTATTTTTGGCTGTGCTGTGTCTTTGTTGCTGCGTGAAGGCTTTCTTTGGTTGTGGTGAGCAGGGCTGCTCCCCATTTGTGGTGCATGAGCAGCTTCTCTTCTTGCAGGGCACTGCTAGGGTGCGGGCTCAGAGCTGTAGCCCATGGACTTTGTTTCCCCGAGGCATGTGGCTCTTCCTGGATCAGGGATTAAACCCATGTCCCCTGCATTGTCCGGTGGAGTCTTTCCCTCTGAGACCAGGGAAGCCTTTTCTCTACCTCAATTTTTTTTACCTGAGTTGTAGCTATACTACCCTTTTCTATAAAGGAAATACTCTAGTTCCTCTTTTCTGCTCCATTTCCTGATAGAAGGAAAACTAATAAAAAATCTTAATTCTTGTCTTATATTCGAAAGAAAATAAGCATTTCAGTTTTCTAATATTTAATCATTACTTTAGTAACAATAACCCACAGTTTTATTTTAAAGCTTTCAACAATAACCCACAGTTTTATTTTAAAGCTTTCAAACAGAGTTTTCTTTGCAGTGCATCTTAATTTTGAGATGTCATAGACTTTTGAAAATCTGATAAAATGATAGACCCCTGTCTCAGAAGAAAGTGAATAATCCCACCTTTGCAATTTTGTAACCATGATGCTCAGGGATCCCCTGAAATCCATCATCCAACATAGATTCCTTAGACATGGGAGATTAAGCCCTCTTTCTCTAAAGGAACATAGATGGAGTGTTTTGCTCTTCTTGTCTAAACTTTAAAGATAAAACAGACTGCTTTGGTTTTGGATACATTAGGTATTTTTCTAAGGACTTGAATCCCTAATATTTTACATAAGTTTTGCTTAAGAACGCATGGCTTTTAATGATAATATGTTTTGAGACTCTTCATGCCACTGAGCTTCTCCACAAATAACAAGATGGAATATCAAAGAAGTTTTGAAGAAGAAAAAAAGCAAACCTTGATTTCACAATATCTATCTCTAGAGAATAATTTTCAGCCTAATGAATTTTCCCTTCGGCAACCAAATTGTTTGTTCCTTATGCACAAACATATTTATTTGATTTTTCCTTATTCTTTTCCCCTGGAGGAGTACACTGAAACTAAGCCGCCCACAAAGTATGAGAAATCTTTTCTAGACCTGTATCTAAAACAACAGATTGTAAACAGAGTAATATAAGAGATGCAAAATTAATGTCTCTGCTTTTCGAATAATTTTTTAATAGAAACATTTCTTCATTCTGAGAGTCGCTTGCTGAGACTGCAAAACCACTAGATTTTATTGTGGTTTTTAGCTCTTGGCATTCCATTTTATAGCAATATATTGAATATATGTTGGCTCTCTAACTGCAGTGTTACAGTTGATGTCGAAGATTCTTCAAGATAAGCATCTCGTCAGAAATGCTTTATTCAAGGCTAGACCTGTTCTGGTCATTGGTCCCAGGACCCTGAATAAAGGAGGATTCTATTACCATGACCTCCGACTGGCGCACAGCAAATCCTCACCAAGTAATTGCTGCCACTCACCAAGCCAAGTGTGACTTCGTGACGGTGGAATACCTAACTCAGAGTCGCAGCAGTGGCCCTGCCCTCTTGCAATGGGAAAAGGGCACTCAGAGAAGCATCAGGTTGGTGAGACTGGCTTGCTTTATTAAAACATTTCCTTAAGAGAGACAGACTTGTGTTTGATATGAAAATGAAAACCACAAGATTCCCCAGGGTCAATCTATGCAAAAGGGAGGGGAGGGGTATTCGAGTTGACAAACAGAGGCCTTGGGAGAACAGCAATGCAAACAGAGATTCATGGGGCCAAAGAGAAAGTAAAACAAGCTGGAAATGGTGCTCTTGACCAAATGCAAGGAACGTTGCCAATGTTTAATTTTCTCACCTAAATATGATAACCCAAAGAGAGACTGAAAACTTCGCCAATTTTGCTTAAATACATGTTTTGGAAATAATATAAGAGGAGCATAAACAAAGTTGTTTCATTTTTTTGAAAGCCTTTAGATTGTTCAAGATAAGTGCAGCATTAATGCAAATACCTGTGGTAGGAATCCAATATAAATCCAGCAACATTGTTTTCTTTGGTTAGCTCTCAGAGCTATGGCAAGATGGTCCCAAGAATTTGAATACGGAGGACTTTTGAGACCACATAGTAGATCCAAGCATAGATGGGCAAGGTCACCTAAAGCACCCTCTGCTTCAAGGTTCACGAGGAGGATGGGGGGGAAGGAGAGGGAGATACCTACAGAAACTGTGACTTTTTCTTTTTAAAAAGTTTGTTGTGGATTAAAACAGAAATTAATGTTCTCACCATTCTAAAGGCTACATATTCGAGCTCAAGTGTTAGCAGGATTGGTTCCTTTTGAAGGGCTGAGAGGGCACATCTTGTCCACGCCTCTCTCACGTCTTGGGGTGGCTGCTGGCAACCCATGACACTGCTGCGTAATTCCAACCTCCTGTCGTTACCTGGCTATCTTTCTTTTGCGCATCTGTGTCTTTACAGGGCATTCTCCTATCTTTATCTGTTTCCCTGTCTCTTTTATAAGGACATTAGTTATGTTGGATAAAGGGTCCATCCTACTCCAGCAGGACTTCATCTAACTAATTGTATCTGCAATGACTTATTTCCAAATGAGGTCCCGTTCTAAGGTTCTGGGAAGGACATGAATCCAGAGGGGCAGGGGATACTATTCAATCCAATACACTTCCCTTCATTCTCAATTTAAAATAAGCTGTACTATAGTTTTGGAAGTGTGTCTGTAAATTTCCCTGGTGACTAAGTGGTAAAGAATCTGCCTGCCACTGTAAGAGACTTGATTTCAATCTCTGATTCCCTAAGATCCCCTGGAGAAGGAAATGGCAATCCACTCCAATATTCTTGTCTGGGACATCCCATGGACAGAGGAGCCTGGCGAGCTACAGTCCATGGGGTCACAAAAGAGTTGGACATGACTTAGTGAATAAACAACAATCAACAAAAATCTATCAACTTAGTTGTGGGTATGTGTGCTCAGTTGCTAAGTCATATCTGACCCTTTGCAACCTCATGGACTATAGCCCCCCAGGCTCCTCTGTCTATTAAATTTCCCAGGCAAGAATACTAGAGTGTGTGGCCATTTCCTATTCCAGGGGATCTTTCTGACCCAGGGAGCAAACTCACATCTTTGTTTCATGCATTGGCAGGCAGATTCTTTATCACTGAGCCACCTGGGAATCCCATAAACTTAGTCATAAGTTGCTTATTACAGTCCAGTGGTGAGCAGGGCACTTCATTAAACCACAGTCCAAGCATTATACTCAATTCTGGGTACATCATCCATGAGAGGGAATGTAGCTGAATCATGATTATGAAGATTTTAGAAATGGTGTTTTATGGGTAATAACTGGGGTTATGCCATTGAAGAAGAGACTTGGGATGCCATCACATCCTTCTGCAAGAGGACTGTCCCTTCAGAGGAGAGATAGTAAGGGGGATCAGATTGTAAATTACATAGATCACAAATATGTTCTCCTGTGTGTGTGAAGCCTGGTTCTGCATTTTGGGTGTGTGGGAATGGGGCTATCTTTTTATATTAAACCAGATCCAACTTCCATCTCTCAAAGGACAGGGAATACTAACTTTATATACTAATGTGATTACAAAAAGACCTAGTCAGTCATATTATGAAGCCACTGATAAGACTTAGAAGTACAGGGGGAAAAAGAAAAAGAAGTACAGAAAAAGAAAGAAACCTATAATATTAATAATAACTAACACGTGTTGAGAACTGAGTGTGTGTAGTGCTTAACAGCTTTCAAAAGTTTCACATACATGATTTCATATAATCTCATAATAACTTTTTTCCTTCCTATCCCAATATTGTCCCTCCTTCCTCCCCTCCCCGCCTCCCCATTGGTAACTATTAGTTTGTTCTCTGTATCTGTGAGTCTGCTTCTTTTTTGTTTTATTCACTAGTTTGTTGTTTAGAGGTTCTACGTATGTGATATCATACAGTATTTGTCTTTCTCTGTCTGACATTTCATGCACCATAGTACCCTCCAGATCCATCCTTGTGTCTGTAAATGGGAAAATTTCATTCATTTTTATGGCTAAGTGGTATTCCATATATTACTATGAATGTATGTCCTGTATATACCACACCTTTATCCATTCATCTGTTGATGGACATTTAGGTTACTTCCATATCTTGGCTATTGTAAATAGTGTTGCTGTGAGCACTGGGGTACATGTGTCTTTTTGAATTAGTATTTTGAATAAATTTTTTTTTTATAAATATATATCCAGGAGTGGAATCGTTGGGTCATACAGTAGTTCTAGTTCCACTTACCATTTTTTATTTACTTGTTTGCCAAAATAATATTGAATACCTTCTATGGGCAAAATTTGTGCAAAACATTGGGATGCAAAGTCATGAGTAAAAACAGACACAATTCTTTCCTTTGGAACTTACAGATATAAAATGGCAATGATGACGAACGCTACGAAGGAGGAACATGGGCCTTGGAGAGCCTAGACCAGGGAAATTTGTTCGAGTCAGTGAGGCCAGGGAGCAGTTTTTGAGGATGTCCTATCTGAATCAAAATCTGAAAAAAATATGCAGCAGTAACTCTGTGAAGAAGGGATGGGTGCATGCGGGTGCTTGAGAGGAGGAATAGCAAGTGCCCTGATGCTGGAGCTCGGGGAGCTACAACAAATACAAGACCCTGAAACACCAGGGTGTTTGGAGCTGTGGTTTTGGGGGGGTTGCAGAGTGTGAAGGAAGATGAAGTTGGAGAGATGCACTGAGGCCAGGCAGAACCTCAAATGGCATTTAGAAAATTTGTATTATTTATCCCAAGAGCAGTGGGAAATGATTGCTGGAGGAGGCATGGGATAATGATAAATGCTTTAAATATTGATAAACCATTATAATTATAATATAAAGGGTAAATTGGAAATGGAAGCCTGGAGATCAGATAGGCTATTGTAATTGCCCAGGTGAGAGTTGAGGGTAATTGAAAGATAATTTTGTTGATTGTGATGGATTGAAGTGTAAATATTGGTGAGACTTTTTTAAAGGCTAGAATCAACAAGACTCAGGAAAGAATCAACTATGAAGGTGGTAAGGGAGAGGATCTTATCAAGGATGACTCCTGCTATTCTTCCTATGCAGCCAGGTAAAGTTGGTGCCATCCTACTGAGAGAGCACACCAGGAGGGGCAGTCTTGAGTGGGAACTTCATGAGCTGGTTTCAGGGATGTGCTTATTTTGAGGTGCCCTTGAGACTTTCAAGTGGAAATGTCAAGACTGATAGATGGATTGGAACTCAGAGAAGAGGTTAAGGCTGGGAGATACACGTTTGTGAGTCATCTGCCTCTGTTACATGATATAAGTTATGTGTGTGGGCGAGATAGCCTGGGGAACAGATATAGAATGAGAAGAGGGCCAAGGAGGGAAGCTGGAGAAAGCTCAACAATTATTCCAAGCCCCAATCTCTGGTTCCTGCCTTCCAAGCAACCTGCAGATTCAAGGTGAGCTGACTTCAGAGAGAGAAGGCCTTCATCCTGGGGAGATCAAGTGGTCTCATTCCCGTGCCAGCCCTTCACATGTTGTTCCTGAGAATGATGTAGATTCTAACATAGGGTGCACACAAAGGGAAAATGTGCAGATTGTGTGAATGAGGCAGTTATATTGCATATTTTTAAAAATATTTATTTATTTATTTCTGGCTGCTTCGGGTCTTAGTTGGAGCACATGAGATCTTTCTTTGTGGCATGTGAGCTCTTCACTGTGGCTTGTGGGCTTCTTTCTAGCTGCAGTACATGGGCTCAGTAGTTTGCGGTGTGAAGGCTTAGTCACCCCACGGCATGCGGGATCTTAGTTCTCTGACCAGGGATGGAATCCGCATGCCCTGCATTGGAAGGTGGATTCCCAGCCACTGAACCACCAGGGAAGTCTCCTATTTTGTATTTTCGATTAGTAAGTTAGCGCTCTGACGCTGTCTTATACTTGTGCATTTCAGATGCCGTGTCATTCTCTCAGAACTCATAGGAGAGTCTCAGAGCCTTGGTCACTTTCAGAGGAAGCGTCCAACACAGCTCTCTGTCTTTTAGATCCCACTTTCAGCTCCCATGAAACAGCATTATTTTCACATCCCAACTTTCAGTGTCTGCGGAATTGAAAGTGAGATTCTTTAGAGGCCCAGACCTTGAGGTAGATGGAAATGATTGGGGATGAGTATTATGTGAAGTTGAAGGAATCAACATAAAGTATATGATCCCTGGTTCAGGAAGATCCCCTGGAGGAGGGCATGGCAACCCACTTCAGTATTCTTGCCTGGAGAATGGACAGAGGAGCCTGGTGGGCTATAGTCCACGGGGTTGCAAAGAGCTGGACATGACTGAACTGACTTAGCATGCACACACACATGCAAAGACCCGGTTTAAAGAAGAGATTCTGAATTTGTTGGAAAACTGCATTGCACTGTTATACGATTTTCTTCCTCAAAACTGAGGACACAGCCTTGATTCCTTATTGTGTTCTCTGGATGTTCTTTTTGAGAGGAGAACAGTACATTGTTAAATATTTAACAGAGATTAATATTTAAAGTAGGGAAGTATAATGCGCAAATCTATCGTATTTTGGTTTAAGCTTTTCTTGTCAAAGGCATTTTGTTTAAAAAATCTCTTCCCTAATTTTGGTCTTTAGTGCATGAATGTATGTTCACATCTCCATAATTGTGTTCACATTTGGCATATATTACTTTTAGACCTTTTGTTTTGCTGTCATATAATCAAATTATGTCTTACAAATAAAAGAAGTATAAGGAAATGTAGACAAGTTACTTAACCTCTTTGTACCTCAATTTTCTCATCTCAAAGAAGGATGATAATATCTACAGAATGGGGAAAACAATGTTCTCCCAGTTTTCTCACTCTCCTCACATTTCTGCCTCAACGTAGAAACTTCTCCTTCTGAGAGATATTGGTGTAAAGCTTTCTGCTCTTCCTTTTACCTTTCTCATTAGCTTGTCCCCACAGGAAAAGGAGTAATTTATATAATTGGTGGAGTGAAGAGTGTCTGGGATCCATTAATCAATCCGTGTTGCTCTGCTGGGCAGGGGTAATATGTTACAGTTTGATGTAAACACAGCCTTTCTCTCTGTGCTCCTCTATTTTGGTTAGAGTAAATGTGTGTGCTCAGTCCTGTCAGACTCTTTGCAACCCCAGGGACTGTAGCCCGCCAAGCTCCTTTGTCCATGGAATTTTCCAGGCAAGAGTACTGGAGTTGTCATTCCCTTCTCCAGGGGATCTTCTCAACCCAGGGATCGAACCCAGGTCTCTTGCGTCTCCTGCATTGGTAGGCAGGTTAGCTGTAATAACAAATAGACCCCTAATGTGTGTTGTGGCTCATTTACAACAAAGGTTTATTTCTTTTAACCATCAGAAGAAGATATTTCTGGCTGCGGGAGGTGGGGTGAGTGAGTGAGTGAGTGAAAGTCGTTCAGTCGTGTCTGACTCTTTGTGACCCCATGGACTACACAGTCCATGGAATTCTCCAGGCCAGAACACTGAAGTGGGTAGCCTTTCCCTTGTCCAGGGGATCTTTCTAACTCAGGGATCAAACCCAGGTTTCCCGCATTGCAGGCAGATTCTTTACCAGCTGAGCCACAAGGGAAGCCCAAGAATACTGGAGTGGGTAGCCTATCTTCCCAACCCAGGAATCAATCCGGGGTCTCCTGCATTGCAGGCAGATTCTTTACCCAATGAGCTATGAGGGAAGCCCCGGGGGGTTGGGGTGGGAGGGGGATGGCTACATTTCCAAAACGTGATTCAGAGACTAAGAATACTTTCATCTGTGGCTTTGCTGTTTTCTAGCCTTGCAGTTACTTGAAGAAAGGGAAAGATGGTAAGGAGGGACAAAACCCCATCTTAGAAGCCTTGGTTCAGATCGGCACACCTCAGAGACTTAAATAAAAATCCACTAGTCTCTCAGGTGTGGGGCTTTTCGGCCTCTCTGTGCTTGGGGGGTTTGAGGCAGGTAATAATTCCCTAGGGTGTTCTGGAAGCCCAAATTCACAAAGTTGTGTGTGCAGAGATATATATCTGGGCTGCTATATGAGGAGGGCTCTTCTAGCTTCAGGGCTAAGTTAGGTTCTTCAATCCAACTTCACAACATACTTGTTAAGTGCCCTCTCCTGAAGCCAGAGTTTTGGGGCTCAAATATTGGTCTGCTACTTAATACTATATGTCCCTCTTTCTTCCTTTGTCTCTCTCCCTCTCTGTCTTTCCATTTCCTTTTCTGTGAAATGGGGATAGAATAATCAGAGCATTATTAGGCAATTAATTAATCCCTGTAAAGCACTTAGTAAATGCTCAATACCAAATGAACAATAGTTATTACTAGTAAAAAAGGTATTGTTTCTCTCTGACATCTATCTGTCATTTCTCAATAAGACTGAATGCAAAAGGAATAATCACATCACTGATCATCTAACACTTACCTTCACGTGTACCTGGCCTGTTCCTGGTACATGCTAGACATGATAAAAATGGAAAACATTACAGGTTTTCTAGTTTGTATCTTCAATTTGGGGCCTTAATTTTTTGTTGGTGTTTCTTTTTGTCTGTAGTCATAACACATACTGTCATCCTGCTCTCATTTGTAGTCTATAACTTGCTCCGTCAGAATGCTTAGATTTTTAAATTTGAATTTAATGTACATAGATTCTTCACAGATGGCTCGTCACTTGGTTTCTGTTTATTTCTTAATTGATGTTCAGCTCTGCTTGTAGACTGTCTCTTCCATCTTTAGTAGTTGGGGATCACTGAACATGATCGTGATTTTTTTTCCTTTTTTTACTGAAGTATAGTTAGGCAATGGCACCCCACTCCAGTACTCTTGCCTGGAAAATCCCATGGACGAAGGAACCTGGAGGGCTGCAGTCCATGGGGTCGCTAAGAGTCGGGACACGACCGAGCGACTTCACTTTCACTTTTCCCTTTCAGGCATTGGAGAAGGAAATGGCAACCCACTCCAGTGTTCTTGCCTTGAGAATCCCAGGGACGGGGGAGCCTGGTGGGCTGCCGTCTATGGGGTCGCACAGAGTCGGACAAGACTGAAGCGACTTAGCAGCAGCATAGTTGACTTACAATGTTGTATTAGTTTCTGGTGTATACAAAAGTGATTCATATATATATATATATGTATGTATGTATGTATGTATGTATACAGGCCTGCATGCTTCATATATATCTGAATATGTGTGTGTGTGTGTGTGTACTCTGAAAGTGTAATTTGTAGAGTCATAAAGTTATAGAAAGAGCTTAGTGTCTTACATTTGTACAGTGCCTCCAACTTTACAAAGGACTTTACAAAGTAGTAGATCATATATGCTCTCATTTAATAACCAAATAAACTCTGTGAGCAGGTACCTCGGTTTCTGGATAAGCACACTGCGGATCTAGGAGGTTAAACAACTTTGTAAAGATCACCCACTTTGCAGGAGTTTGGGCTGTTTTGCAGGAGTCCTAGTCTCATATTAGACATTTCTTTCCATTTAAATACACTTCTCTTGAAATTGGTAAACAGATGCAATGTCAAATATCAGCTCTGCTATTTTATTCATCTTTTCTGCCCTCTAGTTTCTTCAACTCCAGATGGGATTAGTGATATTGATCCCTAAGAATTTCTGTGAGGTTGGCCCCTAGCAAGCATTCAGTCATTGCATTAAAAGAAAGAAAAAGAAAACTGAAGAAGCAGACAGGTTAAGTCCTTAGAAAGAGAGGTTAAGTCCTCAGAGAGAAACATAATGATTATGAGAGATTTTATTTTGTTCTTTATAATTTCCCATCCCTTCTATCTAAGAAGTTATTCAGGAACTTTGGGCTCCCTTGTCTTAAGAGGAGTTTGTGGAGCTAAAACAAAAGTATCTGAAGATGACACCCACTTCCTGTCTAAACTGGTAAGTTAAAATAGATTTGCTAAGATTAAAGTCTTATGGGATTAGTGGGGATTCTCAGCCATTTTCAACCCACTCCCTAGCAGTGCATGAAGGAAGCAACAGAATCTTAAAAAAGGCATTGTAGATTCTGGAAGTTTGAACATTTGGCTCTGAGATTTGGACATCAATGAGATTCTTAGGCTCCAAACGTGGCAGAAGGGCTAATGACCTTCAAGGCCTCCCCTGGGCTTAGACAGTGAGAATTACCTGCAATAACCATGAGGGTTGAACATGAAGGGTTCTCCTTCTATTTCAGTCAAACACATGAGCCATGGGACTCCTCAGATTGCCCAGGAAAAGAAAGCAGTTGTCCACAAATGGCTGTGTTGTAATCTCAAACAACCCCGCACAGGAGGGCTCCAGCTGGGTTTCTTTTTTATTCAAAGGAATTAAAGAAGGTGATGGTCCTTGCACACCTTATTTGGGGGACTAAGAGTTTCAACCACCAAATCAGCATTAGAGGGGAAGGGAAGAGGAAAGAGAGGTTTATGCCAAATGTGATTGACCATTGGAAGAAAAACAAAGTCTGCACCTGAGAGAAAGAGAGAATGCCCAAATATGACTGAAGAGCAAAAGGACTTGAAGGCTTAAATGCTAATGGGTAGAAGTCATGAATTCCCATTAATCTTTTTTAACCATCCCTAGGAGAGGGGGCTACCATAGCTTCTGCATAATAGTCACCTACTGGACAACTATTGACCAAGTGCCTACATTCTTAGAAGCTTGGCTTAAGCAGTGGCATCAATGGCGTACTACCAGAGGGGCAATGATAGCCACCTCATTTTTTCATTCCTTGATGATAGGAACTATGCTACACCAACCTCATCTTTATACCCCTAGCATCATGTAAAAGAATGTACTCAAAACTTCCCTAAGCACATGATGGGCTGAATTATGTAATGAATTCCACTTTGCACAAGAACTCTGGGCTATCTCCTACAGATACTTCAGTGAAGCTCAGTTCAATTCAGTCGCTCAGTCGTGTCTGACTCTTTGCAACCCCATGGACTGCAGCATGCCAGGCCTCCCTGTCCATCACCAATTCCTAGAGCTTACTCAAACTCATGCCCATTGAGTCGGCAATGCCATCCAACCATCTCATCCTCTGTCATCCCCTTCTTCTCCTGCCTTCAGTCTTTCCCAGCATCAGGGTCTTTTCCAATGAGTCAGTTCTTCACATCAGGTGGCCAAAGTATTGGAGTTTCAGCTTCAACATCAGTCCTTCCAATGAATATTCAGGACTGATTTCCTTTAGGATTGACTGGTTGGATCTCCTTTCAGTCCAAGGGACTCTCAAGAGTCTTCTCCAACACCACAGTTCAAAAGCATCAATTCTTTGGTGCTCAGCTTTTTTAATAGTCCAACTGTCACATGACCACTGGAAAAACCATATCTTTGACTAGACAGACCTTTGTTGGCAAAGTAATGTCTCTGATTTTGAATATGGTGTCTAGGCTGGTCATAACTTTTCTTCCAAGGAGTAAGTGTCTTAATTTCATGGCTGCAATCATCATCTGCACTGATTCTGGAGCCCCAAAAAATAAACTCTGCCACTGTTTCCACTGTTTCTGCATCTATTTGCCATGAAGTGATGGGACCAGATGCCATGATCTTTGTTTTCTGAATGTTGGGCTTTAAGCCAACTTTTTCACCCTCCACTTTCACTTTCATCAAGAGGCTCTTTAGTTCTTCCCTTTCTGCCATAAGAGTGGTGTCACTGCATATCTGAGGTTATATATATCTTCTGGCAATCTTGATTCCAGCTTGTGCTTTATCCAGTCCAGATATTTCACTATACGTTAAACAGTGGTCCAGGATTTGTGCTGTGGCAGTGGTTTAGTTGCTAAGTTATGTCCAAATCTTGAGACCCCCATAGACTGTAGCCTGCCAGGCTCCTCTGTCCATGGGATTCTCCAGGCAAGAACACTGGAGTGGGTTGCCATTTCCTTCTCCAGGGGATCTTCCTGACCTAAGGATCAAACCCAAATCTCTTGCTTTGCAGGCAGATTCTTTACCTATTGAGCTAGGAGGATTTGTGTAGCGGACCTCAATGGCTCAAAACTCCCACTATTTTTTTTTTTTATTATCTGTGATCATCTGAAATTGCGTTTTCCTCATCCTACATGATCACTGTTTACTAATCCAAACTCAAAGAATACAAGTTAATGTTTATTCGCTTTAAAACAGTCAGCAGGGCATAGGCCATGTAATCACCCTCCATCTGTTTCTTGATGATTCCACACAAAATAACAAGCATCCTCCCTGTAAGCCATAGTTCTTTTATGTGCATCTGGTGGTAGAGAAAAGGAATGCATTGCCCTCTGGTTTATGGTTCCATTTTAGTAACTGAAAAAAATACAAAAATAGGAAGACTGTGTATAAATAAGTAACTGTAGCATATTTCTCTCCACTGTTGGTACTCATCACTTTGTTAGAGATAATAATTTAACATATGCTATTAAGTTGGACTTTATAATAGAAGCCAAGATCTTTTAGAAAAAAATCAATGCTTAAGTTGGTATTTTATTTTAAACTGCCTCTTGTACGGGTAAATGCATGAAAAGGGTTTAATAATTCAGCCCAGCAAGCAACTACTATGCAACCACTGGGTGCCAGCAAGATTTGGGGAAGTTGCCTTTAACACGATAAGAGAAGCAAATTTCTGTGATTTCTTTCAATTTACTTGGATCTTTCCTTGCTGTTTGAATTTTTTTAAATCTTTATGCTCAGTGGAAAAGTGGAGGAAAAGGTCTAACAATATGCATACTTAACTGTGGTCCAAGCATGGCTCTTATATTTTCTCTGCCTGGAAATGGAAAAAATAGACAAATAATTTTATTATTTACAGCAAAAAAACCCCTAAAGATTATTTTGTGATCAAAATACTTATTTGAAAACAAAATTTGGGGTATTGCTAAAGTCAGAAACCATGTATTAAGTAAAACATCATGCTAACAAAAAATGTTTAATGTACGGCTTTTGTGGTGCTATTTTTATTTACCCAACACAGCTGACAAAAGCAATCAGTCGATAGTGTAATCACTGAGAGCAGTCAGTCTAACTATTCTGATTAAAATTTCTGAGAAACCTAGGAATCTCAAAATAAGTATAAGCAGGATGTCTTCTAAAAATCAATACACAAGCTGTGGTAGCATGAAGAAATATATTTAAATAAATGAGCAATTGGGAATACTTCAAAACAACTTTCTTATATATATTTGTTTATTTGGCACATCTCTGACTTCTGCACTGGCATCATATAAGAGAATTTCTTTGCTCTCCTGATCACAGCTTCTCACGTATCAGATATAACAGCTATTTAACTGGCACATCTACACAGCCGTTCCTGACAGGAAGTGCATTAAGACAGTGGATGTAACTGAAGCTGCAGATTTGGAGAGACAGCATCCCAAATGACCAACTGGGCATGTGGCCAGAATATTGCAGGTAACATTTCTCTTTAGAGAAAGGGATACTTCACTTCACAAAGCCACCATCAACTCAACTGA
The DNA here is from genome assembly GCF_000754665.1 of Bison bison bison. Classification (NCBI taxonomy): domain Eukaryota; kingdom Metazoa; phylum Chordata; class Mammalia; order Artiodactyla; family Bovidae; genus Bison; species Bison bison. The sequence goes on from NW_011495084.1 coordinate 3,765,182, forward strand.
AGTCCTTCTCTCCTAGGACTTCTTCCAGTCTCTTCTCATAGTGACTGGCCATGGCTTAGGACTGTTCAAAGTGCCCTGCATGATATATGAAAACCATCTTCTGAAAATGTATGTTTTGCATGCAGCCATTTTCATAGTTTATAAAACCAGATGTGTACAGGATACACCGGGAGAGAGAAATAACAGAACAGATGAAATAGTTGGGTTATAGTATGTTGGAAAGATTAAATAAAATATTTTTATTTTATAAATTAAAATTTGAAACCAGATCACTTGACAATTGGATGGCTTATAACCATACTGGAGTGATGAGCATTTTCGGAGCAGGTGTTATGCAAAGGGCTGGAGCACAGAAGGAATGAAGCTGTCTTTCAACATTTTTACCTCAAGGGAAATCATACAGAACGAATGGCAGAGACAGATACCGAGCCAACAGATGACAAGAGGACTAGCTCCATTCTCTGGAAAATACGATGATAAGAAACAGATTTCAGCTGTTCCTTAAGTTTTCCCTCTACTGGACAACAAAGCTGCCAAGGAATGAGGATACACAGATTAGGACACACACGTAACCCCTCCACCTGCAGTGCGTCCTGACAAGTCAGTGTGGCTTTGATTCAAGTACGGGAGACCTACCTGGGAAGCGAGATCGTCTTCTTATGTGAAACACTGTATTCCGTAGAAGAATCAAGTAAAGCAGGTGAGTATTTTTGTGACATTCTTTAGAAAGCAGCTCAAAATATCCTCTAACATTGGTAATCAGAGGTTCACATAAACACTTCTCTAGAAAGCAGAACCCCACTTTCACCTCCACCAACAAAAACAGACAAATAACAACTGAAGCTAAGAGAAATTAGGGGCAAAGTTCTGTTACTCTATTTTAAGTACATATTATTTTTCAATCTTTCTTCTGATATGAAATGGAACTTATGCCTGCCCCTAACATTTGCAGAGCCCAAGGCAAGAGTATAAATGGAGTATAAACGTTATCATCTACCTTGTAAATCAAATAGTTTTTCTACTGTGACAAATATACTTCTATAACAAAATCTGAAAATGTGTAAAGTTATGATTTTTCATATGACTGACATTTGGCAAAATACCAAAGCTGAATGAATTTAATTACTTTTGCTCATGTTGGACATTTCATTGATAGGCTAGTGATATCTTGATAAATCATAAAATAAACAACTGTAATATATAATTTTTTCTATAAAATTATTTTCTTGCATTCATGTTTCAACTCAGCAAACTCATTATGTTGTGAAATCAAGATTTTTACCTAGTTTATTTTCTGATAACAGTAATGATCTAAGGAACTAAATATACAATTATATCCAAAGTGTACAACATGTATTTTCATCAAAACTATGAATGTATGTAAAAAATATAAACAAATTATTTTGTTTTCAAAGTAAATGATATTTCTTCTAAAATATTCATACAGAAAACTACAATTTATAATTAGTAAGTATAAATACTTTAATCAAAGCAATTTAAATAAATCTCATTAAATAATTTTATAAAAATCAATTAATGATCTCACTATTCAAGGTTCCTGTGTTTGCCAGTGTAAAGAGTTAGTATCACATTTTATTGCTAGTCTTCAAATATAAATGTAAAAGAAATGAGTTGTTTACTATTCCACAGCATTCTTCAGCTGCCATGGGCCAGAATTGAAAGTATCACACTAAATTTGTGAGAATGGACAGAACGGTAAATGGAAATATATAAAGAAGCAATTTGCACTGGGACCTAATCAAGACAACAAGATTGAAGGTGGTGAAAAAACTGTTACTGTGAAACAAAAAACTCTCCAGCTGTTGGGTGAGTTCATGAAGGGACTCTCTTGTCCAACTGTAGAGTCCAAAGATGTTTGATGAATTTGGGCTTGATTCCAGCAGGTATGGCTATCCAAGGAGACTCAGTCTGCAGAATGGAAATACAGCCAAAGGAGTCCATAGGCATCAGCCTAGACTAGAAGTCAAGAGACGGATGGAGCTGTGGTTTTAAATGATATATAGCAGAACCTCCTTGAGTAGTGAGAGAGTCCAGGTAACAGAGCTCAGCCTCCATGGATAAGCCTGTCAAAGTTAGGTAGAATGTCAGGGCCCCGGCCAAGTGGGCTTGGGTGCAGGGAAAAGCTCTACATCCAGATGGAGTCTGAAGTGATGAGAGAAAACCAAAACAGATGTCTGGATATATACATAGATTTAACCAACACAAGTGGGCTAAGGGGAAACTATTCATTCAGTAAGCAAACTGTGGGGGAAACAGGAAGCACGTGGACCCCAGGTCCTCTCCTCTTGCGAAGGGTGCAGATGTATTTTCTGCCATGGTGAGAATCATTTCAGGCTTTGGTTGAGGTTTGAACTCGAATGAAAGGGGCATTTGTGATTATTGTTGAGTGGCACTAAGAAGACATGAACTGAGCAATTTAAAAATAATGCCATGGCTTGGTATATATATATTTTTAAATGCATATATGGGATTGTTGGGCTTCCCAGGTGGCTCAGTGGTACAGAATCAGCCTGTGAATGCAGGAGATGTGGGTTCGATCCCTGGGTCCAGAAGATCCCCAGGAGGAAGAAATGGCAACCCACTCCAGTATTCTTGCCTGGAGAATTCCATAGACCGAGGCGCCTGACAGGCTATGGTCCATGGGGTCACAAAAAAGTTGGACATGGCTTAGTGACTAAACAACAACAACAACATGGGATTGTTGGGGAAATTATTTATTATGGTTTTAATGTATAGGCCCAATATATTGGTGAAGTTTAATTTAACTATGAGTACATTTTGACCTGATCTTTAGGGTAAATTTTGTATTAAAACATTATGAAAGTTTTCATTAATTTATTTTAAATGGATGTATATTATAAAATCTATTATAAAATTCTTATTATACCTCTTAAGACTCTTGAAACTGCTATTCCCTATGCATCAATCTGGGTCCTCATGGCTCAGCAGTTACCTTAACATGGATAGTTTCTGCAACAATGCTGAATGACTTGAAATTGTGTACTGAGTTTTTGGCATCAAGCCTTCTCTGGTGGCTCAGATGGTGAAGAATCTGCCTGCACTGCAGGAGATGTGGGCTTGACCCCTGGGTTGGGAAGATCCCCTGGAGAAGGAAATGGCTACTGACTCCAGTATTCTTGTCTGGAGAATCCCAAAGTTCACAGGGTCGCAAAGAGTCGAACACGACTGAGCAACTAACACTTTCACTTTCATAAAAACATATCTCTGTTATGAAACTAAGCTAATCCGTGGATCAGCTCTGTCCATGAAAATGCAAGTTTCTGAACACATGATCTTGAAAGACAAGTTATGTTTTCAAGTTCTGAAAAGTAATTCTAAATTACTTTACATTCTAAAGATGACTTTCAATGCAGTCAGTAATACTGCTGTTGCATGAGATTTCAAAGAAAAGGGCTTTGGATTAGGAACTTGGATTTCAAGGGACTGGTGAGGATAGTGAAGTATTTTCCTGTTCTCACTGACTTTACATTGCAAAGGCTTTTTTGTTTTTATATGACCCAGGAGAAGCATAATTAAGGAACCAAGTAGTCACTTATATTTGGGGGCTGTACACTTTACTAATAAGTGGCAATTAGTGAATCATAGGAAATGGAAACCATTTTTGTTGAAGTTTTTCCTAAAAAGTTTCTATCTTAAATTATATTTTAAGTCCAATGACTGATCTGAGATAGGAAATGACCTCTTCTAAGACCACTTTAAACTCAACATTCAGAAAACTAAGATCATGGCATCTGGTCCCATCACTTCATGGGAAATAAATGGGGAAACAGTGGAAACAGTGACAGACTTTATTTTTTTGGGCTCCAAAATCACTGCAGATGGTGATTGCAGCCATTAAATTAAAAGACGCTTACTCCTTGGAAGGAAAGTAATGACCAACCTAGATAGTGTATTTAAAAGCAGGGACATTACTTTGCCAACAAAGGTCCGTCTAGTCAAGGCTATGGTTTTTCCAGTGGTCATGCATGGATATGAGCGTTGGACTATAAAGAAATCTGAGCGCCGAAGAACTGATGCTTTTGAACTGTGGTGTTGGAGAAGACTCTTGAGAGTCCCTTGGACTGCCAGGAGATCCAAACAGTCCACCCTAAAGGAGACCAGTCCTGGGTGTTCATTAGAAGAACTGATGCTGAACCTGAAACTCCAATACTTTGGCCACCTCATGGGAAGAGTTGACTCATTGGAAAAGACCCTGATGCTGGGAGGGATTGGGAGCAGGAGGAGAAGGGGACGGCAGAGGATGAGATGGCTGGATGGCATCACCGACTTGATGCACATGAGTTTGGGTGAACTCCAGGAGTTGGTGATGGACAGGGAGGCCTGGTGTGCTGCAATTCATAGGGTCACAAAGAGTCGTACACGACTGAGTGACTGAAATGAACTGAACTGAACTGAACTGAAGACCACTTTGGTAGAAGCTTTATTTTACGGACATTCAGACAAATACTTTGATTTTAACTTGTTTTATATTATTTTCTGCTAAATGCATTAGAAAAATAGCAAACAAATTAATCTTCCTTTAAATACATGGTCTATTTTGCTGAAATAATTCTGCCAACAGTCAGCTTATTAAAATGAGTTGGTATTGCAGAGATATGCTGTAATGTATATTTTAAAAATATATTTAGTAGGGTAACTTTAAAAAAATGATGCAAATAAATAGTAATTCTTAATTCCAAATGTGTCTGACAACTTGAAATGGTCTTAAAAGAGGTACTCTGCAAATTTCATTAATTATCACTTAAAGTTGATTTACCAGCATCTCTTTCTTTTTTACCTGTGGTAAAGAACACATAACATAAAATTTACTGTCTTGATAATCCTTAAGTGTACAGTACAGTATTGTTGACTATATGCAAATTGTATGATGGCAGATCTTTAGGATGTTTTCAACTTGACTGAAACTCTATACCACTGAACAGGAACTCTGCCCCACCCCTCCACCAGCCCCTGGCAACCATTCCCAACATCAGTTTTAATGAATGATCCTTGACTTAATATTATACAGTTCTAGAATTTTCCAAAAGTATCTATACATATTCTTAAGGAATTTTTGTTGTTGTTTTGAGTCGCTTTTACCAAATAATTGTTTCCAGAACGTTTGAATGCTTTCCAAGGATTGATAGCCAATTTTTACTTTTTGTTATCTGATGTTTCTGTTATAAAAAATAATTTTTAGAGGCAATTTTAATCAGATGAAAGATAGGAAATGTAATTAGTAGATTTTTGTGAATACATAGTATTCTGTAATCTCTATATCTGGCCTCAAGGTAAAAGACTAATTTTTCTCTATCTATAAAATCGTTTTTTAAAAATATTTCTTTATGTCTGTGTAGATTGGCAGCTCCCTCACTTGGCTCTCAATACTAAATTGAAGTATAAAACTTCCAACAGTGGGAATTAATCCCTTCTCTGCCTGAATCTTAGCTTCTTCTTTAAAAAATATTTGGGAATTCCCTGGCAGTCTATTGGTTAGGACTTGGTGCTTTATCTGCCAAGGCCCTGGGTAAAGTAAGATCCTATAAGTCAAGTGGTACGGCCAAAAAAAAGTGTTTTCTTCTAGGTTATTTGAGATATAAATGACTCATGGCACTGTGTAAGTTTAAGGTGTACAGCCTGATGATTCGTCTTACACACATCAAAAGATGATGATAACTTCATACTGAAGATAGTTCTCAATATTGTGAATAAGCTAGACATCGTATATGATTTAAAATACAAAAAAAGCTTTTGAAATAAGACAGGTGTAGCATAGAATTCCGGGTCATCGTTTACTAGTTGTACCATCTAGTTCAAGTTACTTCATATCATTGACCCTCAGTTTTGTGAATTGTGAAAAGACACTAACAATGCCCATCTGGTGAGACAGGGAATTCAGTTACATAGCATATTTAACGGAGAAGGCAATGGCAACCCACTCCAGTACTCTTGCCTGGAAAATCCCATGGATGGAGGAGCCTGGTAGGCTGCAGTCCATGGAGTCACTGGGAGTCGGACACGACTGAGCGACTTCACTTTCACTTTTCACTTTCATGCATTGGAGAAGGAAATGGCAACCCACTCCAGTGTTCTTGCCTGGAGAATTCCAGGGACGGCAGGGCCTGGTGGGCTGCCGTCTATGGGATCGCACAGAGTTGGACACGACTGAAGCGACTTAGCAGCAGTAGCAGCAGCAGCAGCATATTTAAAGTAGCTGGCATAGTGCTGGTAGAACGGCTCAGCAGGTAAAAAACCCGCCTGCAGTGCAGGAGACACAGGAGACCCAGGTTTGATCCCTGAGTCGGGACGACACCCTGGAGGAGGAAATGGCAACGCCCTCTCAAATTCTTGCTTGGATAATTCCATGGACAGAGGAGCCTGGTGGTCTAAGGTCCATACGGTCGCAAAGAGATGGTTGTGACTAAGCACAGACACAACAAAATAAACACCTTTTTTTCCCCCTCTTTCCCTACATCAGAAACCCAGTTTAATTTGGCAGTAGGTAAGAGAGACAGTAAAGGGGATGGGGAGGAGGGATAAGGGAAAACAAAGTATTCATACAAGGTAGACGTGTACCTGTAGGCAGCCACTGTGTTTGGCTTTTTGTAGTGTATTGTCAGCAATGGAATTGACACCCATTCCCAGAGCCAGGTTAGAAGATGGGTCAGCCAGGCAGTTGCCCAGTACTCTGAGCCATTAGGGATACAAAATTACAACTGAAACAAATTGGAAATATAGGGCATGTTTGACTCCTTTCATAACAAGCAGGGTAAAAAGATGATTACTCCCTTGAATTGCAACTCAGAAATCCCGTTGGGTCAGAATCAGCCTGTCTCCACTGGGTAGTTGTGTAGCCTGCTCCTGCAAGTAGGGGGCTTGGTGCAATAACCCTGAGACTTAAGTCTGTAGTTCCCATCAGCTGAAGGATAAAACTGACTATAGAATATGATCGATGCTATTTGCTGAGAACCAATGATTTACAACTAAAGTTTAGATGCTTGTTCTAAAGCCTCAAAAAAGAAAAACTGATGCTCGAACTGGAACCACAGGAAATTGGGAAATGTTTTGCTGTCATGAATGCATGAGAGGAGGCAGGGAATTTAAATGCTAAAAAAACAAAACAAAACAAAACAAAAACCTGTAAGCACATCCATTACATTGTTTTGTTATTGTTTAGTTTGAGACTCCACGGACAGCAGCCCGCCAGGCTCCTCTGCCCATGGTGTTCATGGGATTTCCTAGGCAAGAATACTGGAGTGGGTTGCCATTTTCTTCTCCAGAGGATCTTCCTGATCCAGGGATCAAACCCGCATCTCCTGCATCTTCTGCTTTGCAGGCGACCTCTTGCCACTCAGCCACCAGGACCGAATGTTGGTGATTAGTGCAATCCAATTACATTATAGATGTGAGTGATAATCCCACCCAGGTTATAGTATTGTGTCATCTTCCAAGCATATAATAGGTTTGTCATTTTGAACATAAAGAAAAATACCCGTTGAACAAATATTTTAAGGATATTGGTTAGAAGGAGTGATACCTGCATGTCTTAATAGTGACTGCCCGTTCTACTACTATTATTGTAGGTTATAAATGCTCACTCTGCTTCTCATACAGAGAAACACACTCAGGAAACAGATACAATTACATTTAAATACCTAAATGCCACATGTACCTAGTCACATACTTACATATAAATGTACTTAATACATAAGAAGAAGCAAATAAGAGCCAGATTATAAGGGCTTATAATAAATAGCAAAGAGAAATATAGCTTAAACTATTATAATTAAACAGAAGTAGGGAATGATTAAAAAACAAAAAAGAACAGATTTGTTTTATACTATGCAATTTCAAGACTTATAAAGCTTCAGTAATCAAGATAATTTGATACTGGCATAAAAATAGACAAAAGGATCAATGGACAGAATATATACCCAGAAAAAGACCTACCCATACCTCAATTAGGGCTTCCCAGGTGGTTCTGTGGTAGAGAACTGCCTGTAATGCAGAACACAGGGGTTCAATCCCTGGGTCAGGGAGATCCCCTGGAGAAGGACCTGGCAACCCACTGCAGTATTCTTGCCTGGGAAATCCCATGGACAAAGGAGCCTGGTGGGCTACAGTCCATGCGGTCGCAGAAGAGTCGGCCACTGCTTAGTGACTGAACAAGCATGTAACAATTAACCAAGACACAAAGGCAATTCAGTGGGGAAACAGACTTTTTAACAAACTGTGCTGGAACAATTGAACATCCAAGGACCAAAAGCGAACACACACACAAAAAACCAACCAACCAACCCCAACAAAAGCAAACTTTAAGTCATACCTCATCCCATATATAAAAATTAAGTCAAAATGAATCATTGACCTAATTCTAAAACCCTGAACGATAATACTTACAGAGAAAAACAGGAGAAAATCTTTGTGACCTTAAAATAGGCAAACATTTCTTGGGTCAAACACCAAAAATGAGATCTAAAAACAAAAAAAAGATGAATTTAATCAAAATTAAGAATTTCTGCTCTTTGAAAGACACTGACAAGCCACAAGCTGAGAGAAATGTTTGCAAATTACGTATCTTATGCAGGACTTTTGTTTTAAATAAAGAAATCTCAAAATCCAATAAGAAAACAGCAATGCAATTGTTTTAAAGGGGGAAAAAATACCCCAAAACATTTGTTGTTGTAGCCCACCTGGCTTCGCTGTCCATGGGATTTCCCAGGCAAGAGCACTGGAGTGGGTTGCCATCTTCTTCTCCAGGGGATCATCTTGATCCAGGAATCCAACCCATCTCCCCTGCATTGCAGGCAGATTTTTTGCTGCTGAGCCACCAGGGAAGCCTTCAAACACAGCTACTGGTTTGCAAAGAAAGGGGTCCTTGTGAGAAGGAAAGGGACAGCCTCCAGAAGCTAAGAGGCAGGGAATTTCCTGGTTGTCCAGTGGTTAGGTATCCACACTTTCACTGCAGGGTGCACAGCTTTGATCCCTGGTTGGGGAACTAAGATACCACATGCCTCGTGGTACAGCAAAAACAAACAAAGAAACAAAACTTAAGGGGCAAAGAAATGGAAACCTCAGTTCTACAACTGCAAAGAACTGAATTCTGCCAACAACTGAATGAGTTTGGAAGTTGAATTCTCCTCTACAGCCTCCAGATGAGAGCCCAGCTCTCTAAACCCCTTTGTTGCTTAGCTGCTGAGTGGTGTCCAACTCTGTGACCACATGGACTGTAGCCCACCAGGCCCCTCTGTCCATGGGATTTTCCAGGCAAGAATACTGGAGTGGGTTGCCATTTCCTTCTCCAGGGGATCTTTCTGACCCAGGGATCGAATCTCCATCTTTTGCATTAGCAAGAGGATTCTTTACCGTTGAGCCAGCAGGGAAACACCTAAACCCCTAAATTCCCATCATATGAGATCTTGAACTGAGAATGCAGTTGAGCCATGCTGGACTTAGGACTACAAAACTGTGAGCTAATAAACTGGTGTTGCTCAAGCAGCTAACAACAATGGAGAAGAAGGAAAATAAGAAGAGAGGGAGGAAGAGGAGGAAGGGGGGAAGGGAGATGAGGGGAAGAGGGAGAAATGACTTGAACAGATATAGCACCAAAGATGTATGGGTTGAAGATAAGCATATGAAAACATGTTCAACATTATTAGTATTAGGGAAATGGAAATTAAAAGTATAATGAGATACTACTATACACTTAGTTAGATGTCTAAAATTAAGACTGATCCTCAAATGTGGCAAGGATGTGGAATAACTGGAACTCTCATAAGCTGCTTATGGGAATGTTAAATGTTATAACTACCTTGGAATAAGTCTGGCAGTTTCTTAAAATATTAAACACTACCAAATGACTCAGACATCCCACTCCTAGGTATTTAAACAAGATATATGAAAGTTTATGTTCAAATAGAGCCTTCTCATAAGTGTTGATTGCAGCTTTGTTTGTAAACTGGAAACAATTCAAATTCTGTTCATCAACAGATGAATGGAAAAACACATGGTAATATAGCCATACAAATAGAATATTACTCAGAGAAAGAGATGAAAAGAAATGAACTATTAATATGCACAAAACATGGAAGAATTTCAAGATAATTATGCTCAGTGAAAGAAGGCAACTCTCACCCCTGAAAAAGTGCATGGTGTTATTTTCATTTATGTAAAATTCTAGAAAATGAAAACCCGTCTCTCCTGAGAGGAAGCAGATTCGGTAGTTGCCTGTGTCACTTTGCAGTATAATCAGGGGAGACATGTAGCCAAAATCATCCAAGGTAATGGATCACAACCTTCCAGCCCAGCACTGGCATGTGATTAACTCAGGGAGGAGGTGCAGAGGAATGAGAGGCTCCTGATCCAGGTTCCCATTGGTGTTCAGCTTGGAACTGATGAATTTAGTGTTGACATCATTTGTCCATTTCAGTCCAAGGACTGACTCTCTGGAACTGATTGCCAAGAAAATAAATGCCTTAGCTTCACATCTACCGTTGCAGACAGCCTCTTTTCTGATTAGTTTGTATATCACAGGGCAAGATCTTCACACATGTGAGGGTGAAGATCTTTGTTCTTTTGTGCATGGAGATTTCAAGCCTTTTGTTGGAGCAAAACATGCAAAAATGAAAGAACAAAATGAAAAGAACAAGAGAAAAAAGATAAAAGACTAAAGAGTATTGGAAAGAAAAGTGCAGGATAGTGGAAGACTATATATAAGGCCATAAATGTATAATTCACTTGTAACTATTAAATAAGTCATAAATTTTAAGATATTTATTCATTCAAAGGGGCAAGTT
>NW_011495084.1:3776098-3800127 GCF_000754665.1 Bison bison bison
AAGGGGCAAGTTAATTAAATTTATTGCAAAAGTTTTAAATGAATTGATTTTTGTCATTTACTTAATAGGAATCTAATCATTTTAATAGGAATAATAAGTGGATTTAACAGGCTTTATGACATGCAAATATATAGTGGTGTCTTTAACATAATAAAGTGTCTTTAACATTTGGAAAACCAACTAAAGCATTTATACAAGTGACTTAATATTATTATATAACATTAATTATATATGATATATAATATTATTGGAGAAGGAAATGGCACCCCACTCTAGTACTCTTGCCTGGAAAATCCCATGGATGGAGGAGCCTGGTGGGCTACAGTGCATGGGGTTGCAAAGAGTCAGACATGACTGAGCGACTTCATATAATATTATACAATAATACAATATTAATGAAATTAATTATATTAATATAACATAACATTATATAGCAATTATACATTAATATATTAATATGACACATTAATATTATTAAGTCACTTATATAAATATTTTAGTTGGTTTTCCAAATTTTGATTTTCATTAATACTTTCATTATTATGCTGAATTTTGGGTCATGCTTAATTATTCCTCATAGATGGTGTGGATTATGTTAGGAAAAAGTCTATGCATGCTTGAATACGTTTATTCTTAAAAATATATGGTATACATGTATGTTTTATGGGGGAGTTTCTATCACATGTTAGAGTGTGGTCTTTGCAGGTATCTATATCATATTTGGGAAAAGTCAAGCAAAAATGATAGATAAAGAAAGACTTCCACAGTGTTTTATCCTGAATGTTCTGAGGGATAGTAGAGGAGGAAAAATATGAATTTAATCAAAACACCTTGGCTATAGCCAGGAATTCCCTTTCCTGAAATAGATCCTAATGAAGATATGGCCTTTTGAATGGGAGACTACACTGAATTAACACACAGATCTTGGAGTTAAAAGACATATATTTAAAATGTCAGATTCATCACTTAGAGGCAGTCAGACTATAGACAATTTCTCAACCTTCATTTCCTTATCTGTAAAATATGGTGGTAAGGGTACCTATCTCCCAGGGCTCTTGAGAGGATTAAATGAGATCACAACACGGACTGTGCTCCCAAAATGCCTAACACCTAAAAAGTGTTTAGGGCCGGGAGCTGTTTCATAAAAGTGGGTCACACGTGGCTGTAGAAGATATTAGAGCAAGAGGAGCCAGGCTAAATAAAGCTTTGACCACTGGGAGGAGTAGGCAACTAGCATTTAAGTGAAATCATTGTGTTGTCCCGCGTAGTAGCCACTAGACAATGTTGTTGTGTACATTTCAGTTAATTAAAATTAAATAAAACTTATAGTTTAATGGCTTACTCACAGTAGCCGTACTTTATATGCTCAGTAGCCACACGTAGCTGATGGCTACCACATCGAGGAGCATAGGTATTAAACCACCTTTGTATAAAGTTTTACTGGATAATGCTGGCTGTAAAGTGTCTATCCAGGTTGGGCTAAGCATCGAGGCAATATTCATGAATAACTGGTTAATTTACCTAAGGTCCACATCAAAACGAATCTTCTTTCTACTTTTTGATTTTTCTTTTATTATATAGAATCTGAGTCTTATCAAAACTCTGTTACCCAAAATTCTGTGCCATTTTCAAGCTGTTAGAATATTTTTGATCACTGTTTATACCAGTGCTTGTAATTGCTTTCAGAGAGATTCTATGAAAGAGGCCGTCCTTGGTTTTTTTGACTGAGTTTCTGAATTCTATCATTAGCCTCAACATCTCTGCAATTATCCATATCTGGTTATTAGCATGTTATTTCTACACTCCTCCTCCACCTCCATGTCTCTGAACTGGAAGCTGGGAGACTGGGAGATTCTTAAAGTGATCATTCTTTTAGTAGCAGCTGGTTCTTAACCGCCCTGGGTGAGAGAGGGAGACAGGATCTCTATCCTTTGCTGCTTCTTCCTAATTACATTCCTAATAGATGGCAAGTGTGGGGATAAAGCATGGTTACATTTGTAGTATCTACAGGGTAGCACTTTAAGGTATGCTGGGATACGTGGAAAGGTAACGTGTAGCCAATGCATTGACTGTCATTAGTTACCCAAACAGCCCGGGGGCCTCTTTCAGCTCCCTGACCCACATTTCATCCATGCTCTGCTGTTTTTCTCCCGCAGGGTTATTTCCTGAGTAAAGCCCAGAGCTTAGGAGTCCCTCAGCAGAAAGCCCTGTTCTGACCTCCCTTAACAGGCAGTTTCACCTGCTGGGCTAGTGCCTTTCTGCTTCCTAGTCAATCTGTTAAGATTTTAGCAGGAGATTCTTGGATACCTTTTCACAAAACATATGGGAGATTGTAATTACTTTGGCCTGGTACAATTTTAAGAATTGAGAGAGCAAGGACGAGGTGCAAATCTCCTGTTCATAAATAACTAAATCTGTGGGTGCTTTAAAAGGCATCCTAGGCAGCAGGAGAATTTATGTGCCACATTTCACCCTTGGCACACTTTCCAAATGAATTGTTCAAAGAGAAGTTGTATTAGGACAAATAGAAATGACGACCAAGACCAGATGTGGATTTTTAGTTAATATTTATGCAACACCCAAAGGGAAGATGGTATTGCACAATAAACTAAAAATGTCTTAGGCAAATAAGGAAATCTTTACCCCAAGGAACTGGCACCGCAGAGGTATGAATTATACAACAAAGGACTGGGAATATAGAACAAATGCAGGGTAGGTCAGGGCAACTATAAAAAATAATTCATTGAGGAAGTGGTGAGGTAGCAGATGTGTGGAAACTACTTGGGGAAAATAAGGGCTTAGCACTTTTTTGGCCAGTCTTGTATCTAAGGTAGAAAACTCAAAGCAGCCAGCTTAATTTCCTTCCTCTGTGAAGAGCAATAGTAACTTTAAATAGAATATATATATTTCAGAACTCAGGCAGCAATCTTATAATCTCATCTTAATAAATTAAAAAGGAATGTCCTCAGGTTTGAAATGATCTCCAAGGAGAGTGATGACATCTTTACATCTTTAATCTGATTTCTACCCAAAGTTGTTTAAGGGAGGTTGAAAATGCAGGCTTCGGCTGCTTCTGAGCCCTTGGAAAGCGGTGAAAGAGACCAAGGCTTAATGCGCTGGAAGAGTACTGAGACCCACGTTAAATTATAGAAGGAAAATTTGTTAAAAGCAACTGGATTTCTCACACACAGCTGGATTTCCAGCCTTTCATTCATCAGGATTGGCAAGATGTGCCACTTTATGGCATGTCTCACAGTGTTCTGTGCTTCTAATTCAGAGAAGTTGGAGATGGGGAGAGGAGAAAAGGAGGGGGCGAGGGAGGAGTATAGAAAATGTTCCTTTAAAACTGTGGGAGTCTTGAAAATGGAGACAGCTCTGGGAAATGCTTACAAGCTTTTAGCAGGCTGAACCCAAAGCTCTTATACTTTCATTCCTCTGAGTCCTCTTAATTATTGAACAGGGCTGTCTGTGACTTCCTACCTCTCCCACTTTCCTGCAGAGTCGATGCATTCTTAAGAAGGTTTAACCTACTTCCTCCCTCTCTCCTTTGTTAATTTTTCACTATCTCTAACATCGACAACAAATCAGCTTGCCCTATTCTCAAGATTAAAGTTTGTGTATTTTCAGTTATTATAGTTTCTGCTGAACATATTTACTTGTTTATTTATTGTCATTTTTTTTTTCCTTTTAGCTGTCCAGATATTTTATAGGTGCTGGGCATCACATGGGAAACAAAACTGATAAGGTCCCTGGTTTCTTGGAGCTGCTCTTCTGGTGGTGATTCTAGATACTGACACCTACGATGAAGAAATTCATGCTGGCAGACGTGACAGGGATCTCTGGTGGAGAGGCTACTTCCTAAAGTGTGGGCTGGAAAAGCCTTTCAAGGTGATGACATTTGAACCAAGACTTGAATGCTGAGAAGGAGAAGGTCTGGGTGGAAGGCATTCCATGTGGGAGAAAGAAAAGTGTAAATTCCAGAGAACAGGATGTCTGTGTGGCTGGGGCACTGGAGCGCAGTGAGACCGGGAGAGTCACGGGACCAGATGGAGGCTTGCTGGTCGTGGTAAGGATTTGGGTTTTATTCTACCTATAACAAGAAGTCACTGAACATTTTTTTTTCCTCCCCTAAGCAGGGAGTTCATAGGGTTTCAAAAGAATCCTTTAATACCTGAAGTTATAACTGAGGAGCGGTGGAAATTACAGTAGAAGCAAGGAGACCACTTGGAAAGCTTCTGCATTAGTCCACGATGGGAACATGGGTAGCTTGGATGAGGACTGCAGCAGTGTGGATGTGATGAGATGTGTTTTGGAGGTAAATGTATTAATTGACAGCCTAAAGGATAAGAGGAAGTTGGAGATAATGAAAGTGAAAGTGTTAGTCACTCAGTGATGTCCAACTCTTTGCAAGTCTATGAGCTGTAGCTGGCCAGGCTCCTCTAGCCCATGGAGTTCTCCAGGCAAGAATACTGGAGTGAGTAGCCATTCCCTTCTCCAGAGAATCTTCCTGACCCAGGGATGGAACCCAGGTCTTCTGCATTGAAGGCAGATTTATTACCATCTGAGCCACCAGGGAACCCTGGAGAGAGTAATAATAATAATAATAATAAATAATAGTTACCACTTCTATTTCATTTAGGTAATAAGTGCTTTACACATGTTGACTACTGTCATCTTCATAATGATATGCCCAGAGATAGGTATTATTATCATCACTGTTTTATGAGAAAACTGAGGAACAAAGAGGTTAAGTGACTGGCTAAAGATCACCCAGATGGGAAGCACTAGAATAGAGACTCACACTCAGGCATCTGATTCTAGAGAAGCTTGATCTTCCAGTGTCCTAGGATCCAGTATCAACAGGTAAGTGCGATGGAGAGACAGAGAGGACCTTTGATGGGGCAAACTTTTTGACAGTGGGCAGAGGTTATGAAGTTAAAAAAAAAAAAGGTAAAGATCAGTACCTACTTTTAAAGATACAATTCCCTCTTATATGCATTTATGTATGTTTTTCCCAGGGCACAAAAATGGAACCATCCTGCATGGCACAATATAATGAATATTCATGGTTTCATCTGTGTCTACATCGATTTCCTCGTGAACTCAGGAAAAGATAGACCTTTGTTTTGCAGACACTCAAATCACGGTACTTGACTTTCAGGCCACTGCCAGACATCCTGGGGATGGGGGTGGCGGGGCGGTGATCAATTTCTCCACGCCGTTTTGGAGAACTTGCTGGGTAGGTGCTGGTTAGGTTTGAGAGGCGGGGGAGAGGGGAAGTCGGCCTCTCCGGGTCAGTTTTTTAATGCTTTGCGGATGCTAAGCAGCAGGGGGCGCTGCAGCAGTGTACTTCGTGGTCCAAGCGAGCTGCTCATCCAGCCGGAAAGGCCAAGTAGAGAAGAGGTGTGGCCGGCAGCCCACGGTCCTCTTCGGTCTTGCAACTTTAGTACCCAGACCTCGTTCTACACAGACCATTCTTCTACACAATATTTCATCATGTTGGATGCCTTCCATTCGGTCTGCATCCGGGCGGAAAGGAAAGGGCATTAGCTTCCAGTCTTTCTAGGTTTAAGGATAGCGCCGTACTGGGTCGTTAAGACGTCTCTTCTCTGTTCGTTCTCCCAGCCCGCCTGACAGTTCCCTTGAAACCACGAAAAGCCGCCGCAGCTGCGGGTATGCCTGTGTGCGTGCTAATCTTTTTGTCCTCTGTTGGGGTCCTTTCTTTTTAAGCTAACTGCGGGAATATTTCCCTCCCCACCCGTCTCTCCATTGACATTTGGGACAAAGGTCGGCTCGGAGCTGAAATCTCCCTCCTAAGATGCCACCTCAAACTCGCCAACCCCCACTACCCACTCCATTTCGGCTCCTGCACAGTGAGGGTGTCTGACGCGTCGCGTGTGTGCTCGTGGCGACCAAGTCTGCAGCACTAGCCAAACCTGTTCTTCCTCTCCCGGTCCCCAGAAGTCTCTCCAGCTGACCGGACTTACGCCTGGCATCGCTTGGCACACGCAGCGCCCGGGGTTGAGATCCCGCTGGTGTCAGGCGCCGCCAGGCAGCAGCGGAGCGAGCGACCGCGTCCTCCCGGTCTCATTTTTCCCGCGCCCAGGGCGCACTCCAGCTACCTCTTTGGGCTGTTTTCCAGCCGTCGCCCCTGGATCCCCGCGGCTTCCCAGACTGAAATCGAAGGTGAACGAAACAGGGGGAGGGCGGGAGGTGGGAAGGCGGAGCCTCCCGCCGGGGGAGAGAGTGGGAGGAGCCTCTAGCCTAGGGGGTGATGTGGGCGGAACCTTAGGGGGCGGATCTGGGTGGGGAAAGGGGCTGGGCGATCCGGGGATGGAGGGTTGGCCACGCAGGCGCGGGGGGCAGCGCCGAGAACCCCACGCGGGAGCTTCTGGAGGCTCCAGCCACCGCTTCTCACTTCACTGGAGAAGGCGCTAGGGCCGGGAGGGGAGCTAATAAAGAGTGAATGAGCTGCAGCCGCTGTGGCGGCCGGAGTCTGCCCGAGCGGCATAGGAGCCGTGTGCCCGGGAGGCGGCGAGGGGAGGCGGTTTGCCTTGTCCCTCCCAGCAGCCCTTCTCTCTCTCTCTCTCTCTTCCTCCAGCTGGTCCCAGAGCCCGGCTCGGTCCGGTCCCTCTGCCCCTACCCCGCACTCTCCCACCTTCTCCGAGTCCCACTCCGCACCTAGGACGCCCCGCACTGCCATGGGTTAGGGTGGCGGCTACGAGCCGCGCGAAGGACCAGCCTTGTGCATCCGCCGGGGGACGCGGAGCCCGAACGCCGCTCGCCGCTAGCCGGCGCAGGGCATGGGGAGCGCGGTGTGAGCCCGCACCCGGGGAGGACGCAGGAGCTGCGGAGACGGGCGAGGAGGAGGAGGAGGAGGAGGAGAGCGGTGGATTGGAAGGACCCGAGGGAGGAAGGCAGGGTGGGGAAGCGAGGGAAAAGTGAAGCTGGGAGGAGAAAGCGGCGGAAGGTGGGGATTGATGCTTCTGTTTTTTGTTGCCGCTGCTGCCCTCGCGCTGGGAGCCGAGCCGGAGAGAAGGCGGTGGAGAGATGATTGCAGAGTTGGTGAGCAGCGCTCTGGGGCTCGCCTTGTATCTCAACACCCTGAGTGCGGATTTCTGCTATGATGACAGGTAAGGGGGTGAGAGGAAGGGGTGACGGGCTGCCTGGGGACTCCGCGGTGGCTTTGAAGCTTTCCGCTTTAAGGCTGGAAGTGCATCTTGGAGGGACTATTCCTGCACCTGACGGCTTAGGAGACGGGTAAACATCCGAACCTAAAGCAAACATTCGGGACGCGGGCTCACAGGGCGGGCTGAGGGAGTTTGGGTTCTTACTTTGCAGCAGGTTCCTCTCCTTGCTTCTAGAGTGTTGGCAGATGCTTAAGTTTCTTAGCGGAAGTCACAGCAATTTGGGAAACTGTTTAATGAACGCATTAAAAACAATTCTTAGGTATTCCTTGGTGTAACAAAAGCACATTGAGCGATTTTACGTCTGGGCTGGAAGGAAGCTGCTCCCTGCCCTCTAATAGATCTGCCCTCTAACGTTTCCTTTTATTGATGGGACACTTTTATTTCCCGAGGTTGAAACACACATTTGACAGTTGCCCAAATAGTGGAGAGATCGCACTGTTTCAACTTTCCCTTTTGACGCGTGGTGTATATTACTTTGCGCCAGGGCAGTGCTGCGCCCCCGCCTCCCTCACAAATCGATGAAGTATTACTTTATAAAAGTCTGGGCCTTCATTTCTGTTTGGGAGTTTTACTTTAGACGTTAGCGATTCTTTTGTGCTAACTGGGGGAAGAAGACGCCCCTAGAGACTGAAGGTTTCTTCTGCATTTGGGTTAGTTTGGGTGGCTAATGAGACCTCAACTGTGTTGTCAAAGAAACTGCATCGATTTCTGGGAAATGTCACAGTTGTGCTCGTGTCTCTACCTATTTTTTTTTAAACGTTGTTAGTGTTTAGAAACTGATGAAAAGCTCCATTAGGGGAAATTCCAATTTGTGTCTTTCCGGTGACTTAATCTGATTACAATGAAAACAGATGCATAATTAAAATATATTAGGGAGAACAGCACGCCTGGCTAAACTTATTAACCGTCCTGGGGTGTTTCATGCTCCATTGAAATTAAACCATCCAAAAAGTGAGCACAGATTTACTTTGACAGCTTTTCAGCAGCCTCTCTGGGTTATGGAAAGTGAATGGATCCCCAGGGTCAGGGAGAGGCAGTGAGTGAACTTAAGCAAAGTGGTTGATGGGGAAGATGAAGGCAGAATCTTCTCTAGATGGTGATTAGCCAGATTCTGTATCCTCTGCTGTGCCCCCTCTCCCACTTAAAAGGGTGTTCATAGTTGTACACCTTAAGTCACCAAATCTTGGTTCACACCCACGTCTGTTACAAAATCCCCTGGTAATAGACGCAAGAACATCCAGCAGACCCTTCTCAGTGCCTTTATGTAAGTGTCTATCAGATACTAGTTGATAGAAAGCCACTGGTAGACATAAACTTTTCCTTAACTTTCAAGCGATGTGCATGCGGTCTTTAGCAATTATGCTGCAAGCTCTGAGAAACAAATGGTCTGTGTGTAAGAGTGATATGAGCTGCTTCTGTTCCCTCCAACTTTGTGTTACTATGCACCTGCTATTTTCTAGAGTACTGGCAGAAAAAAACTCTTGCTTTCCAGAGTTGGGTGACTTTTCAGTAAAGTGAGCTCAGGGGAGAATCTGGGCTGTTACTGGTACTGTTGGGGACAGTTTGAAGAGTAAGTATTTAAGCCAATAATTAAGAGCTTATATAAGAAAGTAACTTACTGTAATACTGTAACTATTGTAGAACACTGATAAATCAAGCATCACTGGCGTGGCTACTCTTTATTGCTGTCCAGTTCTTTAAAAAGTACATGTCAAAAGAATCTATCCAATAAAGATTAAGGCTGGAGCTCAACTACCTTTGAATGTACTTTTCTCTGTAGACTTAAAGTTTATTTTGTGTTCTTGACTCCTCAGTCAGAAGTGTTAGTGTTGTAACTTGGACAGAGTGTAAGTATGATGATAAATTAGTTGTGCTTTGATAGTTGGCAATTGTTGTAAGTTCTT
The DNA here is from genome assembly GCF_000754665.1 of Bison bison bison. Taxonomy (NCBI): domain Eukaryota; kingdom Metazoa; phylum Chordata; class Mammalia; order Artiodactyla; family Bovidae; genus Bison; species Bison bison. The sequence continues at coordinate 3,785,193 of NW_011495084.1, forward strand.
TACCTGCTATAGATTGAATGGAGTGTCAAAATTCCTGACATACCTAGCTGCATGGGTGAATTTAATGTGATGATTTGCCTATATCTGATGCATGCTCGATATATGATATATATCAGTATATACCAATGTGACAATGAAGGCCTGTAAATTATAGTTAGCTACAATTTGAAAAGTGTATTTGACTCTAGTTTTCCTAGTAGCAGAATTGTGTGTGTGATTACATATTCTTCAGAGTATGAAGTCTTACAAGTATCACTTGCTTTTTATGAATCCTAGAAATTATGAAGTATGTATTAATAGGAGCATGGAACTTCCTCAGTGTCTGCATAGCATGTTCAGGTAATTCAGTGCCAAGGTTAACTGTAGATTGTGACTTCCCACTTAGACTTTCTGACCACTGCTCTAACTCACTGGTGTGAGAAGGGGAAAAAAGCTGGGAGTGGCAAGTGGAAATTGTAGGAGGATGGTAATGTGTTTATTTCCACCACTCCATTTCAGACTACAAGGACTCAGGTGTGAAACTTGTTTAAACTACATCTGTGGTTTCTGCTGCTTCCCTGCTTTCCCAGCCTGCCCCAAAACTTTAGTGAAATATGGTTTTCAAAGGAGAGAGTCGTACTGGGAATGAGAGAGCAGCTCAAGGAGAGAAATGACTTTTATGCTCGACTTGCTTAGTGAAATCAAGACTCTGCATTTTAGCTGACGAATCTGGCATTTACTGTAGGAGGGCTTTCTATTGCTTCAGCTTAAACGTTATTGCTGTGGTACTTCTCCAAGTTATCATTTCTTTTAAATATAGTGATCAAATTTACTTTATAAACTATATATATGTAATTACGTTCAGTGTTTGATGTAGCTTGGTTGAGATTAAGTGGTAATCTGAAACCTTCTTTTAGCAAAATCAATTTCCCTATGGTAAAATTTAATATTTTACAAGTGTTTCTGTGCTAAAGTTAAGAATATGGCTCTGATGTGATGAAACAAACAGTAGAAGAGTGGAATTCACCATATCTGATGAAAAAGCATATATGGTTTCAGCTTCTTTCTCCTTTCCCCTTGCTTTCAATCTAGTAATAACTGTATTGAATCTTAATTTGTGGTTAGAGTAAAATTGGAATTGTAAATATACAGTCGTTGCTAAGTTTTAAGTCATGTTGCATGTGAATTCTTGAAGGACCATTTCATTTTCTGGAGAAATTTAATGTTAGGCTAGTGGGGAAAACTTGCTGACCCGAAATTCTCTGCTCTCTGACTTATTTGTTGAGGATAACGTTGCATCACTTTCCCTTCATCCTCTTTAAAAGTCCTGTTATGTTTTGCATAGAGAGAACACCAACAGAGGAGTCCGTTTACTTCAAAGCAACAAAAGTAAAACTATAACTGCTGTTTCCTACTCTCATTTCATTTTGCATATACCTTCTAATTGATGGCATGCTTTTTATAGTAGGTAACAAGTAAATAAGTTAATGCCGCAAATTCATCTTTTTATTCTAATGTGAGTAAAATAACATTAGTTTAAAAAGACAGTTTTGACTTTCTGAAAGTAGGAAATGGGCTTGTGGCCGCTTTGAAAAAAATTTTCTTTATTGCTCATTCTGCAGTTGTTAAACTCAACCATAATCATTAACATTATCTTTGGGTTTCTTAGTTACTGGTGTGCAGTAATTGTGTAAAACTTGGTGAAGCAACTCCACAACAGGAATTTCTACTCTTGAAATCAAAACCACCCCAAATTCTCAATAGCACATTCCTAGTTTAGTTATTCATCTAGGTGTAAATGTAAATCTCAGTTTAAAAGTACTCATTTTTTTCCTGAATGTCATAAAGAGTTTCATTAACAGTATTTAAATGAAGAAACAGAGGATTTAAAGTATGCACACAAGTTTTTTTTTTAATATATATATTTCTTTTTCTGAAGATATTAAACTATATTTTCTACTTGATCTTTTAATGTTATTATCAGTTTGGGCTTTTGACCTGGTATAAGAATTTCTTGTGAAATGACCAGTTCCTCTAACTTCTCTGTAAAATGTTCTCTCTAATAAATTTGCCTTGGACCAATCTGGGTTTGTTATCTTAAAGTTGTAGTATGTTCAACCATTGAAAATGTGTCTGGTATTTAGTAAATGAATGTTTAGAAAGAATTACTATAAAATCAAAGTAAATAAGAGAGAAGTTTGTTTTGCATCTAAGGTTGTCTTTTTAGGTCTTTACTGGAAGAAGCCAGTGTGTACAAGAGTGTTATTTCATTCTCATTTCTTTCCCAGTTGAAAATGTATTGAAAAAAAAAAAAAAAGGCCAGTGGATACAATTTACAGTTTATAAAATATTTTAGAGGACATTTTATTTTCTAGCTAAGTTTTGACTGTTTAATCACATCTATGTGGAGAAAGTCATTTTGCTGTTTGAACAAGTACATCTCTTAACAGTAAATTAAAATTAAGTGAAGCCTGTATGGATTGCTTTGCCTTACCTCTGTTGAGCTTGTCACATGGGGTTTATCCTAGCAAATGACCCAAATACAAGCACTGAACGGACATGCACAAATGCCACAGGGAAATTTCTTGCCAGCCATCTGTCTCTTAGTTGCTTTCATATATAAATGTACGGGGTGGGGGGCAGGGGGTGAGCTGCCTGTATTATTGCATATTATCAGTTTACATCATCTTGTCATCTGCACTTAGTTTTTCAGAGCTAATGTACCCCGTAGTAACACTGAATTCCCTGCTGCTATAATTCTGAAAGAGCTTCAGCCTTTTGGATTCCAACATGAGTTAAGAGCAGTTTGTCTTCCTAATCTCTGTTGCTATTTAGCATGCTAAAAGCACCTATTTAAAATGTCTTTGATGGTGCAGCTCTTTATCAGAGGTGAAGGGTATGTTTTGTTTAAACCCGGCACCTTCAAAATACTAGGAAAGGACAAAGTTTACCCTTAAGGCGCTCTGGTAAATCTGTGTCTGACAAACCTACTTTCTTATAACCTCATTATTCTCACCTAACATGCTTTTAACACACTAATATTCATCTCTTAAGTTTTTGATTCTCTCTTGGAAGCTAAATCTTATATGAACTTGGAGTCCTTCCTTAAATGGCTTCACAATATTGACAAGTGTGGCAGCCTTGATGGAAAGGACAAGTGGGTTGCTGAATGTAATGACCTTCCCTCTATGAATAGCTGTCTTCATTAAGAGCCTAGCTGAAAAAGAGTAGAGAGCCCATCACCAGGAGCTACATCCGTCTACTTTTCATGGGATGAAAAAGGCGTAATATTTTGAATCATTACAGGTGGAATTATGCACAACGCTTGATGGTTTCTTTAAAGATCTGATTTGTATGTGTTTTTGAGGGAGGGATTGGGAGCAAGAGGAGAAGAGGACGACAGAGGATGAGATGGCTGGATGGCATCACTGACTTGATGGACGTGAGTCTGATTGAACTCCGGGAGTTGGTGATGGACAGGGAGGCCTGGCGTGCTGCGATTCATGGGGTCGCAAAGAGTCGGACACGACTGAGCGACTGATCTGATCTGATCTGGTCTTGAGGAATAAAGGGCTACATTCATTAATTCACTGATTATAAACACCTCTAGACCTGGGCTTCCCATGTATATGGTACATGGGACAAACAACAGCCATTCTCCCTTGTCAGTAAGCGTCCCTTCCTGCCTGTCCTTTCCTGCCTGTACTTTACCAGGTGCTTGCATGGTGTTTGAATCTGGGAGTCTGATGATAGACATAAACAATGCTGATAGCTTGTCCTTTAGCAGAGTTTCAGTTGCACTGGCTCATATTTATTTTGATGGATACTCACCGTTTTAAACTTTCACTGGGCTTCTGTTGGCTTCTTTCCCAGAGCATCTGTGCTGAGGATCCATGGTAGATGGTTTGAACTGGATTTATTCTTGATCCAGTGCTCATTGGTACCTTATTTGTACCCGTTGACGTTTTAGAATGCTTTTGCCACATGGCTCCTTCCTGTTGCCCATGTCAGTTGTTTTCCTTGAAGGTCTGCATCGGCTGAACTCTTTGAATTAACTGGATTTGCCTTGACTAGTCATAGGGATTGAAGACTTTTGTCTCAGATATTATTTGGGCTGTATTTTCCAGGCAGTTAATTCTAACAAGATGCAGTTCTATCAGATTTCTATTGATCTTCTCCTCTCTGACAATTTAACTTTTCAATTATATTTGTCAGTTTCTCTGGTACTCAAGGTTTCTTAGAATAAAAGGTATAGTTGTTTGTTTAAAACTTTGAGAGATTTTGTTGGGATTATCATTTTGGGTTCATCCATGACCTTTCTTCTTTATAGTTAAGTGGGAAAGAATTGAGTAAGCCCATCTACTCTGGAGAAATTTGAAGAAAGTAGGAGCACTGAAATGATTTATTTTCCAGATTCTACATTAAAAGTTTTTATCATGTTTTAAAAGTGATTTATCTTACTTAAGGGCATTTCATCAAATACAGTTAATTTGAGTAACTGGAAATGATTATTTTAAAGATGAGATGGAGAGAAATTTGAACTTGCTCATGTCTAAAGGATTAATTTGGAAAAGAGATTAGAATTGAAAATTCTAACTCCACCTTTAGATTCCATTTTGTTGTGGAAATAAGTGAAATTATGTATACATTTAGTTATTCCAAGGCTATATACACTTGAGGGCGGTGCTAATGTATTTCTTTTAAAAGTACCTTAGAACATGGCACAGGAGATGCTATTTGCTTTTGATTATTTGGTTTAAGCTTTTGTTTTATGATTTCTTTGCCAGGGCATTTTGTGATATCAGAGTGAGGCAGGGTCTGAAGCATGGCTCGGCATATACTTCTAGTCAAGAAAACTGGATAAATTACATATTTGTCAAATGAAACACACATCAGTGCCCTTGGAATAGCAGCTGTGTGGTAGGTGTTGAGGCCAAATAAAGTATTTCTTTCCCTTTGTCTTTGATGATTGCCCTTTATTTCTGTGGAATTTATTATGATACATGTGTGATTATTCCTCAGGAGCATCAAGTTTAAAAAAAAGTTCACAATAGGCTTATGATTATGGTTTAACTAGGAAACAATGTGTAAAAATATTGCCGGTGTGGGGTAAAGAAAAATTCACAACTTTTGATGATGAAAGTGCTGTTTTCCTACTTGTCATTCCAAGGATTATTGATTTCTTTAAAAGTAGAAAAATTCGACTGTTCTAGCCTAGAAATTTTCACTTGGCATCATTTAGGAGTATTTTGACTTCAAAGGATGTGTTATTTGCTGAAAAGTGGCCACTGGGGCAAAGTATGGCTCTTGACATTTTGAACGGTGTTAAATGATGGCACCGAAGTATTTCAAACAGTCATGATTCAACATTGTTTAAAAATCCAGTGGGGAAAATGGCAGCCCATAGAACCCTGCATATTTGGAATTCTTTGGGTATTCATTTTAAATGCAGTTCACAAGTTTGCTTTTTACAAAATGCTGTGTTTTTTTTTTTTTTTAAAGAAAGATGAATAAGGCTAGTGAAATTTTTACAGCTGGGTCTTTTGGAATTTTGTGTTCTTTTTTTCAGTTGCTTATAAGTATTCTATAAAGGGACTGAAAAGATGCAGGCCATAGCCTTGATTTTTGTTTTTGCTTTGCTTTCTCGGCTGGGTTATATGCCTATACTCAGAATATTATTATAATGCATATTGCTATTCAGCATCTATTATAAATCCAAGATCATAAAAGTAGTCTTTGAGCAAGGCAGATAAGTGAAAACACTTGGGGAATAAGTAAACACCTTGTTTTTGTTAATTTCCGACTAGTCTCATGTCTACCATGCTTTCTTTTCTCTTTGGGATATCTTTTGGATTAAAAAGTCAGTAGTCTGACTCCACAGTATTCAGTGCATGCTGAAGTGACATTCCTGCAAATTGTGGCCTCCACAGGGGTGCCTTGGCTGGTGACTGTAGATTGCATCTTAGGCTTGACTGCTTTTCGCAGTTTGGAGAGGACACTTGTCATTATAGAGCCATTTGGGAAAGGAGGGTAAAGGTGACAGCTGTGTTGTTCCCCTTGGGGACCTTTCTCATTGTTTTCTATACTATCTTTTGTCCATCTCAGCCCTCCTATCTTCAGGTTTTTAAAGGTGTTATAAATATGGAGCCTCCTGCTTTGGATTGTAAAAGATGTCTTAAGGTAGAATACTTGGGTCCAAATATTTTGTCAAGTGTACTTCTTTTAGAATAGGGTGTTTCTCTCCTCCTCCAAGTAATTAACTGCAGGACTGCTTTCCCAAAACAATTGAAAAGAGCTCATTTTGACAAAGCAAGCTTCTTATGACAAATTTCCCAACTACAAATTTGCAGAGGAAAAGTTCTCCGATGATGAAGAAGTTTAATCAGGCAAAAAGACGTTTTTATTTGCAGAAATAGGCCCTTTAGAGGGAGGTAATTACTTGTAGCTGATGTGAAAAACTGGTATACCTGAATTCATTTGGTAAACCTCATTTAAAATAGGAAGGTTATTCTTGTTATTCTATTGAAAGGAAAAAAATGGTGCTGTTGTATCACTGAATTTATATTAAAGAAATAAGGTTTTACACTTAAACCCACTCCTATAGGGATATGTATTGACTTAACCAAAGAAAATGAATTTGAGATTTGAGAAGAAATCTGTTATAAAGACACTAGTGTCCAGCCTGAAATTACCAACTGTAGTTTGCCATAGGTATCTTCTATTTAAAATATCCCACTGAAATGATGTCTTTTAGGTTGCTTCCTCCACCTCTATATTTTTAAAAGCCTTTGCATTTTTCTTTTAAAGACAATAGTATTTTTTGCTAATAGTATTCCATGTTGAACAGAAAATGAAATTTTACTGTTACTGATGAATAAGTCATCAACATAAAGTAAACCATTTCTATGAGAGACTAGTACCTACTTAAAAAAACAATTGGGATATAGTTGCTTTACAATATTTTATTAGTTTCTGCTGTACAAGTGCATCAGCTGCTGCTTACCGCTAAGTCGCGTCAGTCGCGTCGGACTCTGTGCAACCCCATAGACGGCAGCTGGGTATCCATATATCCCCTCCCTGTGGACCTCCTTGCTCCCATCCGCCTCTCTCGGTCATCACAGTGCACTGAGCTGAGCTCCCTAAGCTATACAGCAGCCTCCCACTAGCTGTCTGCTTTACACATGGTGACGTATGTACGTCAATCCCAATCTTCACACTTCCTCCTACCCCAGTGTTTCTGTTCTTTAGGTCTGTGCAGCTGCTTTTAAGTTCAGACCTGATACGATGTTAAGGATGCCTGTGGCAGGCAAGGGGGCTTAGACCCGGTCCTCTCTCATAACTACCTCCCTCTCCACACCCCACCTTCATCATTTGATATGGATGATTATCTTTTAAAAATTCTTCTAAAATGCTTTTAGAATTTTCTCAGTTTCTTTGAACCACATGAAGGTCTTTGTACCTCTCCTAAAAGCACATTTTCAAGCTGGGCTTCTTATTGGATCTCTTTCCATCTATGTATGTGTATATGTATATATTTCTAGATCATTGCTTTCCAAACGTCAGTCTACCTGCTTATCACTTGGGCTTGTTAAAATGCAGATTCTGCCTGGCTCCGGTCTAAGAGTCTGCATTTCTGTCATCTTAGGTGTGATCAATGCTGCTGATTCATGTAATGTACACGTTAGCTTTGTGTGTTTTACAGACATTTGGAAAAGACTGCCTAAATTCCTGGATTAAAAAAGATTTAGCATAATCTTTTATATCTCAAAAGCATATGAGTTTTGCCTTTTTATTTAATCTCTTTGTTTTGTCTCATATTTGCTTAATCATGACATCTTTAAATTGATCATAAGCGTTTGAGATATTGTATATATTTTGAAAATGTAGAGAGCCTGCTAAAATCTAGATGATCTCAATTGAAATATCTGTCACTATCTTGTATTAAAATGTCATCTTCTTTGTAACATTACTGTGGAGACAGATGTTAGGTTCTGATTTTGACAAACTGATAGGCAGTTGCCTTAGGCTTATGACTTGAACAGATTTGTTGTTGTTGTTCAGTCGCCCAGTCGTGTCTGGCTCTTTGCAACCCCATGGACTGCAGAACGCCAGGCCTCCCTGTCGCTCACCGTCTCCCGGAGCTTGCCCAAGTTCATGTTCATCGCATCAGTGATGCTGTCCAGAAACTGATGTCTAAACGAGGCTGTAGTCAGTGCCTTGATGAGTGTACTTTTATTGAGCAATCCCTTGTAAGGGAACTTGGCTTACATTGCATGAAGACTCTTTATGTCACATAGGCAGCAAAATATAGACAGCTGAAAGTAGGAAAGAGAAAGATTTATTAATGATATTCAGGCACTGGGTGATACTACTGGATAAAGGTATATCTACCTTTTGAAATGTGTTAGAAATGCTTGGGCCCCTATGATTTTTTTTTTTTTAACCTGGTACACTATACCTTAACCTTTGGGGTTTTTCTGAATAGGTGAACTCCTTATATATCTGAAGGTTTACATGCCTACTTAGTAGACATCATTTTAAAGAATTTATTCTAAAGTAAGTTATAATTATTTCTTTCTTTTTGAAATACTGTCTGTCTACAGTACTGAAAGAACAGTAGGCCAACATAAGAGAGTAGCATTTTAGTCTTGGAATTAACACTTTATTAACTAGGACTTGAGGTGGTTAAAACTTGCTCTCCTAATTGATCAGGAAGTGCAAATAATGCTAACAACTGCCAACCACAGAGTGAAGATCAAATGATATAGTCTGATGAGTGTTTTCTGTGTATTTAAAGAGATGCAGAAAGATACAGTTAGAGGTAGAGGGTGTTGGACCAGAGGATGAGTGACTCGGTTGTCCCTGAGTGGTTGGCAGCTCACTCTCTTCTCACCTGAAAACAGAGCTGTGTTCTCCATCATGTCCTTGCTCACTTTTTCATTTGGAGTCAGTGGTTGAACTCCTGCTGCCCCAGCTTCTGATCCCCCACCCTGCCACACCCCATCTCTACTTCTAATCTCTTAGAAGTTGTCCCTGGTCTCGCCATGGAAGCAGGTTTTGTTCTCATCTATACCTTTTCTCCGGAGAAGGCAATGGCACCCCACTCCAGTACTCTTGCCTGGAAAATCCCATGGACGGAGGAGCCTGGAAGGCTGCAGTCCATGGGGTTGCTGAGGGTCGGACATGACTGAGCGCCTTCACTTTCACTTTTCACTTTCCTGCATTGGAGAAGGAAATGCAACACACTCCAGTGTTCTTGCCTGGAGAATCCCAGGGACGGGAGAGCCTGGTGGGCTGCCACGTATGGGGTCGCACAGAGTCGGACACAACTGCAGCGACTTAGCAGCAGCAGCAGCATACCTTTTCTCCAATAGTTTGGCCACCTGATGTGAAGAGCCAACTCATTGGAAAGACTCTGATGCTAGGAAAGATTGAGGGTGGGAGGAGAAGGTGGTGACAGAGGATGAGATGGTTGGATGGCATCTTCGATGCAATGGACATGAGTTTGAGCAAACTCTGGGAGATGGTGAAGGACAGGGAAGCCTGGCATAATGTAGTCCATGGGGTGGCAAAGAGTCAGACACAGCTTTGCAACTGAATAGCAATGATTCTTTTTCTGTTGCTTTCCCACTGTTGCTGGTCTCTGTGCTTATTTTGGATAGATATTCTTTCCAATCTGAGTACTTTTTTCCTTCTGCAAGGTAAAAGGACCAGTTATAGTGCATCGGGTGTGAATAATCTTTGGTACTGTGGTTCTGCTTCGTAATGCATATTGTTACTGGGTACTAATGTTCTCTCTCTTCAATAAAGCCTTTTTCTTTTGGGAGTATATTCAGAGTCAGAGCAGTACTGGCAGCCCGGTGATTAGGAAAGATATATGTCAGATAAGCTGAAGTTTTTCCTGCATTGAAGTGTTTGTGTTAATTAGTGGTGTATTGAGAATTTCCAGTAAGTATGCTTAGCACATGTACTGGAGGGTGACATCTAATATCTAAGCCTGGTGATACAATTTTGTAACTAATTACAAATTTTTTTTTTAAGAACTTTCCAAGCAACACAGTGGCAGAAATTAAGAGAGACCACAAGAATTTTGAAATCAGATAGCCTAGGGATCTAATCCCAGAACTATTACTTGCTAATTATGTAATTTTGATTGTTACTAAAATTTTTCTAGCCTCTGTTCCCTGTTCAGTACAATGAGGATAGTAATACCTAATTTATAGTGTTGGGAGAATTTAGTAAGTTTTATAAAGTGCAGTGCTAGGATCTTAACAAGTATTTCTCTTAATCAAGAAAACATTCATTAATTCTATAGCTGATACTTTAAGATAATTATTTAATAACATCTAAAAATATTGTAGAATATTTAGGGGTTTTTCTTTAAAGCCAATATTCAAAATTTAAACTTATTTCTGATAATTTTTCACTTGGCATTTCAGATAGAATTAGTGTCACTGAGAGGGTTCAGTGAGCTATGTTAAGTAATTACTAATTTTAAAATTCAGTTTTCACCTTGGGTTATAGGTTTGGACAAATGATTTTGAAATTTAACCATTATACACACACACATGCATATATGTATACACACCAGATTTTGCCAGTAAAATGTTTGTGGTATATACTCAATTACATGTATAACTGATTCACTTTGTTGTATAACTGAAACTAATATAACCTTGTAAATAAACTATACTCCAATAGAATTAAATTATTAAATTCATTAGCAATCAATTAAAAAAAGTATATACAAAAACCAGAACTCAGATGTCTCCCTGACATCTTCACGGCAAAGTAACTTTCTTCTTTAGATTAGATGATAGGTACTGTGTGTAGAAGCACATGGAAAATTATGATTTCTTAGCATCTTGTAAGAGTTGTTCTACTCTCTGATGCATATCTTAGATTTTTCAGGAAAATCATTATTTAAGGACATATCTTAATATTAAGATATTCCTTATTAATATTAATGAGACAAAATCTTCATGAAAATATGGAGTTATTTTGAATTATGTTGCAAAATGTTATGTTGAATTGAGAGCCCAGATTCCAGGAATACTTTTTTTTTTAAATTAATTTAATTGGAGGCTAATTACTTTACAATATTGTGGTGGTTTTCGCCATACGTTGACATGAATCAGCCATGGGTGTACAGGTGTCCCCCCATCCTGAATCCCCCTCCCGTCTCCCTCCACAGCCCCATCCCTCTCGGGGGACAACCCAGGACTACTTTTTATATATCTTTCATTTTACAGTGAGACTGTCGGGTATAAAAGCTCTGTTCTTTGAAGCCTTTTCTGGGAAACTTGTTACTCTCTCACTGACTTGCTCTTTGATCAGGACCTATGACTCATATTAATTTATTTACAGTAGTTCCGCCTTTAAGAATATTGATCTCCCTTTTGATTCAACAGATCTTTCACATGTTTACTTACCACTTGACACTAACATTTCTGGCTTCCTTCCCTGCTTCCTGCCCTGCTCCCCTCCAAACAAGAAATACTTTCCTCCTCAAAGTACAAGTAAGCTTAGGATGTTGAAGGTTTATGGAATTGATTAGATGATTTCCTCTTTAAAGTCTAGGTGTGGCTCTAATGATTTTCCAAGGTTCCTTCCAGCTTAAAGCAGGTCACAATTTTAGGGTTTGGGATTTGGGTCCATTTGTCTAAAAAATATATCTGAAATTGGCCACTGGGGGGTCATTAATAATGTTTTCAGTAAAACATTGTGCATTTTGCTATGCATACAGTGGAAAATGAGGCACTAATACAACAAACCATATGAACCGAAGATGTTTTTACCTCAGCCATAATCATCATTTTCTTTCTTATGTGTTGCCTTCTTCTCAGTTGGAATGTTTACTCTGTTCCTATTGATAACTAAATTCTAACAGCAAGTGGCAAACTCTTAAAAAGGAGAGCACTTTTGGTTCTTGTTGGATAGCAGCCTAGTTTTCTCTAATGCACATCTGTTCCTTGGAACATTTTTAGAATATTCAGGTGAAAATTCACCCAGTATTTTAATAAACCAGATTCTGTTACTGACGGGTTAAAACCATTTTTGTCATACTGTTTTAATTTATTAAAGGGAAACGACAAATGGTTTCTGCACGAAGGCTCTCAACTCTCTGGGAGTAATTTAAATGAGTACAAGAAACCAATAATTCAGGGCCTTATTAAACATGCCTCAGCAGTTGATTTCTAAGACTAAAGAAAAGTCCAATAGCTGGATTTCTCCAGGGTGAGGGATTGGATGGGAAGAGGGGTTATCTTACTATGAAGGAGAAGCTTAGGTTTGATATTCCTATAAATGAATTTTGGTGAAATTGGGAGGAGTTGACTTGAAGAGGATTCTGCCCCTTTCTTGTTTATGATACAATGCTTTCCTCTTATGATTTAGAGGAGGGATCATTATGGAGAAATCAGGATGGGAGACAGAGGCACTGCAATGGAAAATGGGTCATTTTGATTGAGTACCTCTGTAGATTAGAACCAGAGCAGCAAATGATTGTCAGCTTCTTGAGGTTAAATCAAGACAGGTTGTTAGAATGGAATCCTCTGAATTCAACTCCATTTGTTGGAAAGTGGTTCTTTGGTATCTTAAATTCTATGACAGATTTTGATTGCATGCTGAATTTTGGGGGTGTGTGTGTGTTTTTTTTTTTTTTAAAGGCAGTTATCATAATAAGTACTCAGATGTTTATCTTTGTGTACTCGGAATTTGAATTCTGAGGATTTATTATTTTTGGAGAGGGTTGGGTTTATTTTTCTAACTAAAGCCTGAAATAATTAGCAAATTTAATGTTAAATTGGACACTTTATTCATATACTCAACTTTAAGATTTAAGGTAGACCATAGATGATATTTTAAAGTTAAAATTGTTATAAATGCTAAGAATAATCTAGAGTTGAAATTTTGACTTTTATTTTGTGTCATCATTATTTGTGAAAACTGGTTAACAAAGAAGCTCAAAAATTTTCTGTAAAACCTAAGTTATGAAAAGAACATTATTTACTTTAAAAGTTTTCTCTAAATCTGAATAAAAACCTAAACACAAACCAGAACTTAGCCCAAATGTTTTTCCTTTGAGCATCACTGGGATGCTATATCAAAATAGAGTAAATGCTTTGTATGCTGCTTACCTACTACATTTGGAAAAAATCTTTTGTATATGTCTGCAAGCTATTTGTGTGTTCAGAAAGAATTTACCAGAATCGACTGAAATTGGTGAAAGAGGTCAAAGAAGCACTTTATAGCTATAACTTTATTGAAAACTGGAATGGTATTCTCTGTCTTAATCTTGAGTAAATGGAAGCTAAAGAGTGATTTCATTTGTGAAATATTATCACTTTACCTTCACTTAAAGGAGATTATTTATATTTTAAGCATGTTTTCCCAAGAAAATCACATCAGTTGCTGCTGACTTCTATCTGTATTGGTCTTAGAAAAAAGAAAGAGATGAATAGAAAGTAAGCAAGCAACAGAACTAATAAGGAGATAATTTCCTTATACCCATATTTCGTTATATGTGTATCAAAAGATTTAAAGATATTTACTTATAACATTGTAAATTGTACTGTGTTTTCTGGTCACTTATCTCAGAGGCTGCAAACAACTGTTGTTACTAGAAGTGATGGAAATAAAGAAAACGTATAGGTATGTCTACCATTTAAGTAGCCTGACTTGTGCAAATTATAGTATAAAAAATGATAATTCTATTCAAAGATTGTGAGAAAGATTTGAATGTGGTTTATTTTAAATTCAGGAAATCCACTCAAATAGACATTGGCCTTTGATTTAAAAGTGTTAAGTCATTCTTACATAGAAGTGTTCCATCTCTCAAGAAAGCATCAGTGTGGGATGCTTTCAGCTCATGTCATTCCTGTTTTTTTTTTTTATTTTTTTTAAGAAAGCATTTCTAAGTGCTTAACTGTGTCAGGAACCGTGTTTAATATGGGGGCGGGGGGCGGCACGGACTCTGAAGAAGATGTAGTCCATAATCTCAAGGATTTTAGAATCCGGAGGGGAGACCAAGAAAATAGTTTCTCTAACAGGAAGACATGCTTATGATTGTGAGTAAATACATAAGAGGGGCACTTGACCCAGACTAGGAGGGAGTAGATAAGGAGCTCTTGTGAGAACTGATTCCTGAAGAATAAGAAATAACTTAATAAATATGGGGAGGGGAAGAGGAGGAGATATGCAGGAAGAGAAAGTTATGGTGTCCGAATAGCAGGGCATAAAGCTAGAGCAGAAGGTAGGGAGCCGGAGGGAAAAAAAAGATGAATTGGCAAGGGAGGCAAAACCCAGCTCATTGACGGTCTTCTGACCCCTGATAAAATTTGGAGAACTGTCTGAAACAGGGTGAAAGCTAAAGCAGAGCGACCAGAAAGATGTCTGTAATAGGATTATATTGGAGGATTTGTGTTCCTGGCAGTGATGAGGAATAAAAGTAAGGTAGGAACAGAGGTTTTTTAAAAAAAAAAAAATTGAGTATGTTAGGAAAAGATGAAGAAAAATTGACGAATGCGGAAGGTTTTAGGAGAGGGACTCTTCTCGGGTTCCTGTGTTTGAACAAGTGGGTAAAAAAGGAAGATAGCCGAGCTCGGTTTGCAGGGGAAGACAGCGGAGGGATCTGCGGAGTCTCCTCGGTGAGCAAGAACAGCTGTCACGACATGGCTGTGCTGAGTACCCGCATTCAGGCCTGCCTGTACTACGGCTTGAATTGCTGCGGAGACCTTGTCATTGGCCCTTCATTTTTGCTAGCATTTTATACATTTTGGTGATACGATTTTAAGTGCCCCAAACCCAGTTGAGGAAATACAGAGCCTCTTGCTTGTCTGAACTTATAGTCCTGAGGAGGCCACGAGGGCTTCATTTCTCGCCCCGTCTCTCGGTGTGGGCATTGTGGTGGTCACTGTGGCCAGTGGCAACCTCAGCTCTCGTCCGAGGCTCTCCC
>NW_011495084.1:3800227-3845055 GCF_000754665.1 Bison bison bison
GTGAAGGCACCTCTAGCCGGGTGTTGGAGTGAAGACGAGACGGGTTTGCTTAGCCCATGCCACATGCAGTTTAGGAAAGAGGGCGTCTATTAGGAGAAAGGACAAGCGATTCTGGGAAGGGGGCGGACTACAGATGTCCATGCAACCCAGGGTGTCCGCTTCCAGTCTGTTAATGCCCTTGGTCATTTGAGTAGTACTCTTTGGTTCCAGCTCGATCATAAATGCAATCTCAGAAGTCGTGTGCATTATAAGGTGGTCATATATATGAGGTAGAACTTTCAAATAGGATGTGTGAGTGTGTGTGTGTGTGTGTACCTTGGATTATCATCCAAATGTTGGAGTGGACACTATAGCCTGTCGGCCAAATCTACCCTGTAGCCTATTTTTTTTTTTTTTTTTTTAATATCCGCATCTATCTGTGGACCTGCTGTCTCTACAATGGCAGAGTTGAGTAGTTCCAACGGGGACCTTGGGGCTTGTAAAGTCTGAAATAAACTCTTGCCCTGAGGATCTTTCTGGTCCCCAAGAGCACATCTGTGTCCTCTCAGGGGCCCCCTGACATTTGATGGGAAGCACAGGTTTGAGATATACTTGTTAGGAGTGAAAGCTCAGGGGTCAGACTTACAGATGTAAAATGTTACTGACTTCCTTTTGCCTGGGACCAGTATGACAGTGAGCCCTCGCAGGTGATTTTGTGGTAGAACTTGGCAAACCCAGAGCCGGTCTGTCTAGAATAGCAGTCAGGGACTGGGTGGAGGTTGTTTATGGGTTTTGTCCTAACTTGTCCCTGGATCCCGAGTGTGTTTGGGGGCAACAGTGAGTCTTTGTGAGCTGGTGCTCCATCCCCTGCCATGTGGTCTGGCTGTCCCTTTGGGCCTGCAGGAAGCGCCCTCTGCTTCATCCGAGAGCAGCTGCCTGGGGGATGCTGCTGGAGCTGTTTGTGAGCCTGGCCCCCCTGCCTCTGGAGCTGCAGGCTGGGGTCTCCCAGCAGTTGTTGCCCAGCTGTCTGCTGCTTTGTTACATTGTTTCAAAGGCTGTGCTTCAACCCCTGCTCTCCAAGTGTTTTGCTTGACCTCCTCCTGGGTTCAGGCCTGGTTTGAGTTCAGCCCTAAGCAGCTGTTTGGTATTCTTCTGGTGTCTATTTTCTCCTGGGCTCGCCCACTGGTCCTGATTTTCTGTGATGGAGGTTTTGACACCTGCAAAGCGACTCTGCATCACTACTTGGTTGTTGACAGCCTCCTCTTGATGCTTTTTTGTTCTCTGGGCTTCCCAGGAGGCACCCTCGATAAAATGTGTTCAGTAATGCACTTGTTTTTTTTTCTTTATTGGCAAGGAAAAACGCAGTATGTTTCTGCTTTGAACTGGATTGCCTTCGTCCACCCTCTTTTAGAGTCTCACATGTTCAATGGTTGTGGTTTGGATGTGGTTTTCCTCAGGTAGAAAAATGGATGTCAAAACCAGGATTGCCTCCTGCAGGATTGTATCCGATTCTTGCACTTTCTGGGAGTCTTGTTAACTTGCCAGGCAGGAAGTGTAAGTTCTACAAAGCGATTGTACCTGGCTTTTCAAAATTTGTTTCTCAAAGTTTGGTTTGCAGATTTAAAATAATAGATTAATCTTTCCTGAGTGGAAAATGCTGCCTTTGATATTATTTTCAGTAGTTAATTTGAAGACTAATTATGTTTGCATGTGAAATGAATTTGAGAGGCCTGATAAATGCATGGAATACATTTTAGCCAGAAGCTACCAGTTCTGCTTAAAAACAACACCAAAAAACCCATTCATTTGATTTTCAATAAGGGCCTATTAAAAATTCTTAATGGATATGCCAGGTAGTAAACAGTTTCTGTGAAAGGAGATATTTGGATAGAAAGGCTTTAACCTGGAGCTGCTGCTGCTGCTGCTAAGTCGCTTCAGTTGTGTCCGACTCTGTGTGACCCCATGGACGGCAGCCCACCCGGCTCCCCCGTCCCTGGGATTCTCCAGGCAAGAACACTGGAGTGGGTTGCCATTTCTTTCTCCACTGCAGGAAAGTGAAAAGTGAAAGTGAAGTTGCTCAGTCGTGTCCGACTCCTAGAGACCCCATGGACTGCAGCCTACCAGGCTCGTCCATGGGATTTTCCAGGCAAGAGTACTGGAGTGGGGTGCCATTGCCTTCTCCGAACCTGGAGCTAGTGAAACCAATTAAAAAAATTAAGCTGGAAGAAACTCATTGAATCAAACATATATTGTAATATTGTTTAAAAGGTATCATAATAGATGAGTTTGGGGAAAGTTCAATTCTAATTTTATGAGTAGATATGTAATATATATAAGTTTTTAGCAATTGTCTACTTGCCATAAGCCAGAAGAGAAACAATCAATTTACAAATAACACAGAGGCAGTAAATTTGTTGGCAACAGTTCTAGGCCTATTCTAATTCTGTAGTTTTTTCAATATGCAAGTGGTGAATTGCTAATGTTGCTCTGAGCCAAAGATCTGGTGATTTGTGAACGTGTCCAAGCAGTGCTTACATTATGTAAGGCTGGGAGGTATTTTGATATCGGCGAAATACTTTATAGAAGTAACAGGAAAATGTGTACTGTTGAAATCATATCTATAAAATCAGTGTTTATATTGAAGTTACCCTCCCAATTCACATTTCAGGTTTCAGGGTTTGGCTTGATGCTGTGTGATCAATTGAGACATAGTTCCCCTCTGGCAGGGGTTCACGTCTGAACCTAACATCTTATTGGCTGTGCTCTAATCACATTGATCACTTTGAGCTATCGTCAAGGGGAGCGTGACTTCCAACATAGGTGCCCTGTTCTCTCCCACGAAGTTCAAAGTATTCAATACGTTATAGTCTCCCTTTTAGCTGCTCCTCTTTTGTTCCAGCTGTTATAGCTTGGGTTCTTTTTTTTTTTTGGCTTGGATTCTTGCTTTTGCAAGGATCCTTCTTTCTCTTTTGGGCAGCCCCATATTTCCATCTCAAGTCATTTCCAGCCTACCTATTGTGTTCTTAAATCAAGATTTGAATGAACCATAATCATTATGAACATGATACCTGAATAATGCATTACAAAGGGAAATATTTACAAGTTGTGTATGTTAATTCTCCAGGGAAATAAGAACTTGAGAAAATGGGCTAATAATATCTTGTTAATAGAAGAAAAATCAACTATGATGGATCATTGACTAATAGGAATCCTTAAGTTTATTCTTCAATTTTTTCCTCTTGGAGGTGTGACAGTGGGCAAGTCAGTGACTTGTC
The DNA here is from genome assembly GCF_000754665.1 of Bison bison bison. Taxonomy (NCBI): domain Eukaryota; kingdom Metazoa; phylum Chordata; class Mammalia; order Artiodactyla; family Bovidae; genus Bison; species Bison bison. The sequence continues at coordinate 3,803,482 of NW_011495084.1, forward strand.
TGAACCAGGGTTTGCTCTTTTATGGAGAGGACAGTAATTCCTGTTCTCATAGGGTTGTTATGAGCATGAAATCCAATTCAGCTTCTTAGACTTTAATTTTCTGTCTAGTCCATTAGGTACCCTGTTAGTGGAATGGCATGCAAATGGTGAATCATGTGGATTTATAGAGGAAATATCAGATTGTGAGAAGGATGGAAACCTCAAAACTGTGCCTGCAGAGTTTTGCATGTATCCTCAGCATGGAGAATGGTAGATGAAAAAAAAAAAAGTCTGCCTGCAATGATGATTCTTGGCCTAGCAGATAATGAGGGCCAAAGTGGGTTATGTGGCTTAATGTGGAGTTCAAAGGTGGACTTATCAACAGTCTGAAGATGGAAACTGGGGTTGAGGCTGTGGTACTGCAGCTCCTAGCTTCAGGTCTTCTGGTGCCATCCATTCTTTTGAGAGGAAAGTAGGCTCTGATTTTGCGGGTTATGTGAAAAATGGCATCATACTGGGAATGATGAAGTTTTAGAGAATGGTACAGCTATATGGAGTATTGACAGTATTTGAGAAACTCCATAAAAATATGTAGGCATGAAGTAGATTATTATATCTTTTAAGTTGTTAAATTATATGCAAAATATCATAGTAAGTTCTTTACATATTTCATTGCAGTTAATCCTTTCACCCCAATAAGGTAGTTATTACGAACATGGAAACAGGCTCTGTGAAGTTAGGTAACTTGCCTGAGGTCATTGGCCATTAAATGATGAATCAGATTTGAACGCACATGTTGGAGCTCAACTGCCTGATTCCCTCTGTGAAACCATTGGTATACATAAGAGTTCTGGAGATCTAAATTGAATCTTGTTTTTTTCCTCAGTAACTGTGAGATTGTACAATTTACTCAAAGGTGTACTTACTTTGTCTTACCCCACCTTGTTACTGCAGAGCATACAGAGTCACATTTGAGTGAATTTTGCTTTCAAATCAGATTTTTCTGTATCATGGAACCCTTTGTCCATCTGATTCATCATCAGAATCCACCATCAACTTCCATTAAAACCCCCCAAGCTTGTGGTGAACCAATATAGGATTATATAGGCTAACAAAATGTTGACATTTTGTTTCTGTTTTGGGTTTTGATTAATAATTTTATAAATTCAGGGATCTTAGCACCGAGTAGCTTATATTAGTCAGAAAATCTGATTGTTAGCCTTGACTTTTGATTAATAATTAGTTAGAAAATACATTGTGAAAAGACAGAGTTAGACATTGAAGCTGTTAGCAGGCTTTGGGTCGAATGCAGGTGGATGTACTTAAAGGCGTCTGTGGAGAAAATACTGGAAACTGCTGATTTGGATAATCTTTTAATACCTCTTTTAACTCTTGATTCTTTCACCCAAATATCCTTGATATTTATGGCATATTGAAATAAGTCTAGTTTTCCGTGGATTCTGATGAAAGAAAAGAAAAAAAATGAAAACAGATGGAGAACCTGAAAAGTAACTCTTGGTTGATTGACAGTAAATATGGAGAATGCTTTAGAAAGGAAATGAAATGTTGTCTCCAACAGATGGAAGTGTGTAAATTTTCCTTCCACTTTAGAGCTAGAATCACTGTGAGTGGTGATGTTTCAGAATCAGAAAAATAGAAAGAGAAGCAGTATGATTGTCATCACAGGTAGGAGGAAAAGACAGGGTTCCCATTGTTATGAAAGTCTCATACCTAAAAGAAAAGCTTCCCCTCAGAGATGTGGGCCCGACCCCTTCTTCCTCTTTCTCCTCTGATATCCTTTGTCCTCATCGAGCAGCTTTTACCTTTATTATCTTCCAGTTTTCCCTCCTCCCTTCCTATTCTTTCATATCCTCTCTCTCTTTCCAGTTCCTGTTTCTTCTCTCTGCTTATGCTTCCTACCTCTACGCCCGCTCCCTCCTCCGTGCTTTCCCGCCTCCACTCTCCACCTAGGTTAAGTGATGTCACTCTTGGGCTCAAGAAGAGCCGCTTCATCGAGTTCCTGGCGCTGTGAGAGCTTCTTTTTGACTATGACCTCATTCAGCTCTGGACAGAGAAGTTACCTCCCAATCATGCTTGGTGGTAATTCATGCCTGGGAATTTGATAAACAAAGTGCTACTTGAGCTGAGCTTTAGGCAAGGCAGATGGCCATCTTAGGGATGCTATGAACTGACTGGCTTGCCTGAAGTGTTAAGACTGGCTCACGCATTGAAAAAACAGCAGGTTGTTCAGAATGGCAGGTACCAAGGGTGTATTTGGGAGACTGGCCAGGAATTGAAATACAGAAGTAGGTAGAAATCAGTTCGTCATGAGGCCTGGGTACCAAGGTAAGGAGTGAAACGAGGGTGGCCCTTGAAGGAGAAAGAAATGATCAGATTTGGATTTTTTTTTTTTTTTTTAGATTTTAATTTCTTTTTATTAATTTAAAAGATGAATTAGCTTTATTTTTTTTAATTTTATTTTATTTTTAAACTTTACATAATTGTCTTAGTTTTGCCAAATATTTGGATTTTAAGAGAGAATCCTCTAACAGAAGTCAAATAGATTGGAGGAGAACCCTGTTGAAGGTAGAGAGGACAGATAGGAAAAAAGAATGAAAAAAGAATGAGAGTTTTAACTGAAGCTAAGGGAATGAAGAGAGAGGCAAATTCTAGGGGTAAGGAGGACTCTAGAACTTGCTGACTGGATGTGAGAATGGGTAAGAAAGAGTGTAACAATTTGTGAAAGTTTCTGATAACTAGTTGGATACTCAGAATGTCCTCTGTATGAAGGAACTTAGAAGGAAACCAGTTTTAAAGGAAGAGGTACAGAATGCATCTTTGGACATGTTGAATTTGAGGCTCCCTCTGATACAGAAACTAGTAGAGTTACAAGCAAACTATAGTTGGCTATTAACTACTTTACAGTTAGTTGTTTCCTTGACATGTGCCAGCCGGAGTTCTAAGCATTTTACATGAGTTATTCCATTTATCCTTGTAATAGTTCTGTGAAGTTAGGAATGATTATTGGGAAGAAAACAAGGCATAGCAAAGTTAAGTGACTTGACATATTTAGAAAGTGATAGAATATTAGCATATGATTTCATCTATGTACAATGCCTAGAAAAGGCAAATGTCTATAGAGGAGAGAAAGTAAGGTAGTGGTTTTCTGGGAGTAAGCATGGAATTAATGCAAATAAACATAAGGGATCTTAATAAGGCTGTGAAAATATTCTAAACATTTATTGTGATGGCTGCCCCACTCAGTAAATTTACTAAAAATCATTGAATTGTACACTTGAAATGGGTGAATCTTGCAATGTATAGTAAAACTCAATAAAGTTGTAAAAAAAGCATTTTGAGTTGGGATCATTATAAAATGTTTTATTGTAGTTGTTTTCACTGGACTGCACTAGGAAAGTGCTCTTAGAGATATCTAGGTACCACTACTTAAAAAAAAAAAAAGGGTGTTTTTCTTTTTTTCTTTTAATGCCAGTCTTTCAGCTGTTGCTTGATTACCATCTGTGAAGCCTTTTCATGTTGCCTCTTGTGACTTGCTGTTTCTGGTCTCTTTTGAGATAAGGTGCTAGGTGACTACGGAGAAGGCGATGGCACCCCCCACTCCAGTACTCTTGCCTGGAAAATCCCATGGACAGAGGGGCCTGGTAGGCTGCAGTCCATGGGGTCTCTAGGAGTTGGACACGACTGAGCAACTTCACTTTCACTTTTTACTTTCCTGCAGTGGAGAAAGAAATGGCAACGCACTCCAGTGTTCTTGCCTGGAGAATCCCAGGGACGGGAGAGCCTGGTGGGCTGCCGTCTATGGGGTCGCACAGAGTCGGACACGACTGAAGCGACTTAGCAGCAGCAGCTAGGTGACTCAGCTGGCTCCTGCTCACTCAGGTTCTCATTGCTTGCTCCCTTCCTTCTATATTCAGGAACTGTGGGAGGGACTAGGAATTAAAAAAAAAAAAAGAAGACAAAGCATTCTCATAACTGGTAGTCTAAAATTAATATTATAAATGACTCAGTGGGCCTCTGAGTCTTCCCTTATACAGACCAAGAAGGAATTTTTACAGAATTGCTCCTCTGTTTATGGCTCTTGGTTTATTTCTTGGTTCATGGGATTTGATTATAAGTAGGGCACAACCTTGGTTAGATACTTCATGATTTGTTACAATCAATGAAAAGGGTTCCCTGTGACTGTATTAGCAAAGATAACCTCCAGAAGCCAGATAATGACCAAAAAAAGCAATTACTTCCTTCTCTCTCCCACTCTCACTGGCTCCCAAATCCTGTCACATTATCATTTCATTTTATTTTTGTCATTATGAAATAGTGAAAATTAAATTATCTAATATCATGTATGATTGAATACAAGAGGCACAATAGCTGTTTTGGTTCTTTTACTTTATTTCTTTTGGAAAACTTGGTATGTAAATAATTTTTCTTCTCGTTTTTCTTTGGTCAAATGAATCTGATTTTGAATGCAGTAGACTTTTCTGGTAAATCTTCGGCAAATCTGGTACATCTTTGGGCAAAATGCCCATTTTTCATGATATTTTTTTACATGAAATGTAAATATTGTGAAGAAAAAGTTTTTACTTTAATTCATCTATTTGTGCCATCTGAAAATAGCACAAATTGTTGGTAGAATTAAAGATGACCATGGTAGTTTTATCAGAATTAGTGGACACTTGTCAAGTGGGGCTTCCCAGATGGTGCTAGTGGTAGAACCTGCCTGCCAGTGCGGGAGACCTGGGTTCAGTCCCAGGGTTGGAAAGATCCCCTGGAGAAGGGCATGGTAACCCACTCCAGTATTCTTGCCTGGAGAATCCCATGGACAAAGGAGCCTGGTAGGCTACGGTCTGTGAGGTCGCACAGAGTCAGACGCAACTGAGCGACTAACACTTTCACTTTGTCAGGTGTTAGTGGTTCATTCATATTTGTGTGCTTTGGAATATTTGGCAAATTGTTTCTGTGAGTGCCCATTAAAAGTGGGAGCAGACATATGTCAGGTGCCTGGATTTATCACCAAATCAAGTAGAGTGTCTTTAAGGCTGTGTCCAATAGTACCTTATGGTGCATCATTCATTATGTAGAAAATAAGGTGGTTGGTACATAAAACCACGACTTAGTTATTGAAATGAGCCTTTTCTGGTTCTGATATACAAGCATTCTTTACACAATTTGTAGAGAAATAAACATCTTCATGTATAAAGCATCACAAGGCTAAGGGTGGAAGATGAGAGGGTGATTTAGAATGCTGGGATGTTTGTATCCATGAGAAATTTATCACCTCTTCCCTGGTGTGCCAGGAAGTTGAGGACCTTCAAGCAATTCAGTGATAAAATTCTTTACCACATTGTGAACCTGCTCCCAAGACAAATTTATTATCTGCTGATTTTACTCGTAAGAGTAATAGGTGAAGGGTAATTTTTATATTGTGTACCTTAAGAGGCTTATTGAGCAAATAAAAATAAGCTCTTCAAAAAATTGCAAACAATTGGAAAATCGAATGGAGGAATTAAACATCACAAAACACTTTGAAATTTTCTATTAATTATCCAGAGGGCATTCATTCAGGAAATTGTTTGGCGCTGACAGTATATCAGGCATTTTGTAAATTTTTAAAGTTGTAAATTGGCAGCCTAGTTTTTTGTTTATTCTGAATTGTGTTACAAAAAAATAAAAAGCAAAGGAAAACAGAACAAAACAAAAAACCAGTAGGTAGCCAGCCTGTAAAAATTAGAACACCCTACTCCCTGGTTCATATTTACAGCTTTCTTAATTTTAAAAGAAAATTAAGAATTTGACAACCGTGGGCTCATATTCCTGCACGGAACCAATTAGCAGGAGCAAAAGAGTGGCTGCCCCCTCATTACCAGTTTTATAGATGAGACAATTTAAAGAACAGTGTTAGGCAGCATCCCCAAGGACACAAAATAAGTTGCTGGGGAGTTATATTTCAAACTTCATCTAATCCAATTAAAAACCAAAAAAACTTCTACTCTTAATGCTGCAGAGTACACTTGAAGTTGCAAAGCAAAGCAAGATAGAAACTAACATTCCTTACATGTGGCACTGCTTTTTAATCTGTGAAATCTGAGCTTTTCCAGTATATCCCAGCAATACACCTATAAATCCAGGCAGGAGTTTTAATTCACAGGTTTCACAGTGGGAAGCCTTGGGTATACTTTGCTCAGTCACAAGTCTATTAAGCCACCGTGTAGGATTAGAACCCTGGTCCCTGGGCTCTGGTGCTGGATCCCTTCTAACACAGTGAAGATCAAGAGTTGGCCAACAGTTTGAATATAAAGTCTGAACTTTATATTAAGTCAGAAAATACGTAATTCTTAAGTGTAGGATAAACCATATGGCAGTGCCATTTTGTCTGCCAGCAGTGGTCAAGTTCAGCAATTTCATTTGATTCAGTGACTATGTCTAGAGATCTGCCTATTTATCATTATTTTTGATGTGTTTTCCTTTATGTTTATAGAGATTTAACCTTTCATAGGAAATTGGAAAAGAAAGTTTTGAGCAGGTCTGTTGTTGGTGTTGTTCAGTCGCTCAGTCGTGTCTGACTGTTTGCAACCCCATGGACTGTAGCATGCCAGTGTCCTTCACCATCTCCCGGAGCTTTGCTCAGACTCACCTCCATGGAGTCAGTGATGCCATCCATCCATCTCATCCTCTGTCATCCCCTTCTCCTCCTGCCTTCAGTCTTTCCCAGAATTAGGGTCTTTTCTAGTGAGTCTGCTCTCTGCATCAGGTGACCAAAGTATTGGAGCTTCAGTTTCAGCATCAGTCCTTCTAATGAATATTTAGGATAGATTTCCTTTAGGATTGACTGGTTTGATCTCCTTGCTGTCCAAGGGACTCTCAAGAGTCTTTTCCAACACCACAGTTGAAAAGCATCAATTCTTTGGCGTTCAGCTTTCTTTATGGTCCAACTTTCATATCCGTACATGACTACTGGAAAAACCATAGCTTTGACTCTTGGACCTTTATCGGCAAAGTAACGTCTCTGCTTTTTAATATGCTGTCTAGGTTTATCATAGCTTTTCTTCCAAGGAGCAAGCATCTTTTAGTTTTGTGGTTGCAGTCACCATCTGCAGTGATTTTGGAACCCAAGAAAATAAAGTCTGTCACTGTTTCCATTGTTTCCCCATCTATTTGCCATGAAGTGATGAGACCAAATGCCATGATCTTCATTTTTTTTTAAATTTTATTTTATTTTTAAACTTTACATAATTGTATTAGTTTTGCCAAATATCAAAATGAATCCGCCACAGGTATACATGTGTTCCCCATCCTGAACCCTCCTCCCTCCTCCCTCCCCATACCATCCCTCTGGGTCATCCCAGTGCACTAGCCCCAAGCATCCAGTATCGTGCATCGAACCTGGACTGACATCTCGTTTCATACATGATATTTTACATGTTTCAATGCCATTCTCCCAAATCTTCCCACCCTCTCCCTCTCCCATAGAGTCCATAAGACTGTTCTATACATCAGTGTCTCTTTTGCTGTCTCGTACACAGGGTTATTGTTACCATCTTTCTAAATTCCATATATATGCGTTATTATACTGTATTGGTGTTTTTCCTTCTGGCTTACTTCATTTTTTGAATGTTGAATTTTAAACCAACACTTTAACTCTCCTCTTTCACATTCATCAAGAGGCTCTTTAGTTCATCTTCACTTTCTGCTATAAGGGTGGTGTCATCTGCATATCTAAGGTTATTGATATTTCTCCATGTTTCTGCATATTTGAGGTTATTGATATCTGAGGTTATTGATATTGGCAGTCTTAAATCCAGCTTGTGCTTCATCCAGCCTGGCATTTCACATGATGTACTCTGCATATAAGTTAAAGAAGCAGGGTGGCAGTATGCAACAGTTGCTGGGTGAATGCCTTTTCCTTCTTTATACCTAAATTACTTATGTAGTAATTTTCTTTGGGCCTGATAGGGAAAACATGATTCTGTCTCCTTTAATCAGGATCTCATAACATACGAGAAAGAACACAGTTTTGGTATGAGCTAACCTTGGGTACATGTTCTGTGCCATTGGTTTTCCAACTGTGTGACCACAACTTATGCTTTCTCTTAGATTCTCATTTAACTCATATTCTCATGGAAATAGCAACATCTGAATGTTAAGAAAGTTTGAGATGACTTTTGTAAGGTTCCTACAAATGTATGCCGGATAAATGATAATTTTTTATTATTTTTTGTTTGTTGAAAAGAGTTTTATGGTGAAGTTTTTACAGTTAAAGAGATTTGAATTTTGAAGTATAATGATTATTTGATCTCTAAAATTGCATACTTTGTGCTCTTCTTACATTTTGTCTTTTGACAATAGCTTTATTGAGATACAACTCACATTTCATACAGTTCACCCATTTTAATTGTACAATTTAAACCAGGCTGGATGAAGCACAAGCTGGATTCAGTTGTATAATTTAAGTGTGTTTACATTTACATTTTAAAAATTTAAAGAAAAATTGTATTGGGGTGTAATTGATTTACAGTGTTGTGTTAGTTTCAGTTGTACGGCAAAGTGAATCTGTCATACACGTACCGATGTCTACTCTTTGTTTAGATTCTTTTCCCGGGTAGGCCATTACAAGATATTGAGTAGAGTTCCCTGTGCTATACAGAAGTTTCCATTTATATATTTTTAGTAAAAACTGTGTATATTTTAGATGTATAGTATAACTAGTATACATATACCTAGTGAAATGATTACTGTTGTCAAGCCCACTAACGTATCTCCTCTAGTTACCATTATTATGTGTGATGAGGGCACTTGAAATCTACTCTCAGCATTTTTCCAGTGTTCAGTACAGTATTAAGTACAGTTGTCATGCCTGTGCATTTGTTATCCGCACTTATTTGTCCTACATAACTGCAACTTTGTACCATTTACCCAGTATCTCCCCACTTGCCCCACTACCATGGCCCCTGGTAACCACTATTCTACTTCCTGTTTTGGTGGTTTGATTTTTTCCCCTTATTTTTAGATTCCAATAAAAGCAAGATCATGTAGTATTTGTTTTCCCAATCTGGCTTATTTGATTAGCATAATATTCTCAAGGTCCATCCATGCCACCGTGAAAAACGGGGTCTCCTCCTTTCTCATGACTGAATAATGTTTCATATATATAGGCATATATATTTTCCTTTACGCATTCATCTGTTGCAGGGCATTTGATTTGTTTCCATATTTTGGCTAGTGTGAATAATGCTGCAATGAACATGGGAATACAGATATCTCCTTGAGATCCTGAGTTCACTTTCTTGGGTATATACCCAGGGTTTTTAATATATTCCCAGGTCGTGCAACAGTTACCACAGTGGTTAAAACCCTTTAATCCCTTCAAAAAGAAATTCCTGTCACCTCTATACCTTCATCCTTCCTTGTCCTGCTGTGGCTGCTAAGTCGCTTCAGTCGTGTCCGACTCTGTGCAACCCCATAGATGGCAGCCCACCAGGCTCCCCCGTCCCTGGGATTCTCCAGGCAAGAACACTGGAGTGGGTTGCCATTTCCTTCTCCAATGCAGGAAAGTGAAAAGTGAAGTTACTCGGTCGTGTCCGACCCTCAGCGACCCCATGGACTGCAGCCTTCCAGGCTCCTCCGTCCTTGTCCTATGCAACCATTAATCTTTGTTATATAGATTTGGCAGTTCTGGATTACTTATATAAATGGAATCACATAATATGTAAGCTTCTGTGGCTGACTTCTTAGCTTAATATTTTCAGGGTTTAACATGTTGTAGCATGCACCAGTACTTGGTTCCTCTTTTACGGCCACCTGTAGTTCACTGTGGATTCCATCGTGTGGATGCTCCAAATTTGTGTAGCCACACATCAGGTGGTGTACTTGTGGATTGTTTCTGCCTTTCGGTTATCACGACTAGTGCCTCTATGAACTTTCCTTTAACAGCTTCTGTTTGAAAACCAATTTTCAGTTGTTTTGGACATTTTCCTAGGAGTAGAGTTGCTGGTAATGTGATAACTCTATGTTTAAGGAGTTGAGGAACTGCTGGACTATTTTCCTAAGTGGTCTCATTACTTTTCCCTCCCACTAGAAGTCCGTGAGTGTTGCATTTTCTCCACATCCTCATCAGCACCTGTTACCGTCTTTTTCATTCTTGTCATTGTAGAGGGTATGCAATGGTTATCTTGTTGTGGGTCTGACTTATCTTTTCTTGATGACTAGTGCTGCTGAGCATGTTTTTATGTTTCCTTTTCATTTAATTAGAGCAAAAACCCGACTTTTGTATTACTTATCCTTTCCAGTTCCTAATGGCTGAAGTGAGGGTTGGATAGGGAGAAAGATTTATTTGGATCTAGGAAACTCAGCAAAAGATGATTTAATAAAAGTTTCTCACCTCTGCTGTGTTTTAGCTGTAAGTAGATGAGGAAAGGAAAGCAAGAATAGAACTAATTGCTCATCAAGAGAGGAGTTACAAATATAAGTGGTTCCGATACGCTTTTCAATTAGATTACATTTAATGAGAGGTTTTCTAAATGGAAGTAATTTGAAAGGACACACAAGTCATTGGGTTTAATCTGTGTACCTTCCAGTAAATAGCTAAAACTCCCTCCCCCCCCCGTCCAGTTTCTGGTAAATAAAAGTTACTGTTCAGAAGAGCCTTTTTCTCCCTTGTTCCCGTGCTTCCTGTAAATGGCAGCTGCTGGGGGCTTCAGCAGTGGACGCCACCCAGAGATGAAACTCAGGCTTGTTCAGTTTTCATCTGGACCAGAAAACATCAGCATTCAAACGAAGGAGTTTTGAAAGTTAAAAAAAGAAGATTTCTGTTTGCTTTTGTCCTCATAATAGCTTGAATTGTGTTTTTTATTTTTTATTTTTATTTTTTTTCCCTGAATTCCACAAATTCTGTTTTGGTACTTTCAGTGTTAACATTTAAAGAACTGAGAAATGACTTCTTTATTATAGTTTACTACTGAATAGGGACTATGTCCACAATTATGTGATGAACCTATTGTCTAAAAATGACTCTTTGCATCCAGCAGTTGACTATGAGGTAATTTCTAAAAATAGTTAAGAGGACAACTGATTGATTTCAGCAAACTCCTTGAAAAAAAAAATCCAAGTTAATTTTGGTGAGAGAGACAAAAATAGAGATTAAAATATGCAAGCTATTTAAAGATTTGTGGAAAAGTCAGTGCCTTGCTCTGACTACATTTCTGAGATTTCTGTGATGATATGTGTGACCATTTATGTAGGAAGTAATTTTTTTTCAAAGTGCTCTCCCATCCACTATTGTGTTTGACTGCTCATGAGAACTACGTGGTGTAAATAGGCCAAGAAGTTTTAGCCTCACTTTGTAGAAGAAATTGAGGTCTCAAGATGGTAATAACCTACCCAGATCTGTCTGGTTATCCCCAGATTGAAGTTTAGCAACTGGGTTCTCTGACATCGTTACTGCTTTTTCTGACACATTTGGTGGCAGTTTTCATTTTTGCTGGATTGCTGCTGAAAGAAATATAAGGTTTTTTTCCTTTGTGTATTTTGTAAATTGTTCACCAGCTCTCCCATTTCTGCCATTATAAAGACTTTCCTAATGAATTATGCATCAGCATTTGATTTAAAAAAGAAAAATCAAAGGACTTGGATTTAAGTAGTATTCTCACATGGAAACATACTATTTCGTATGTGCTTTTCTTTTCCTCTAAAATGGTTTGTGAAAGAATGATTTAAATACTAATATGAAGCTTTCTGTAATGTTACCACCTGAAGAAGATGTGATTTGCTAAGCTGTGGAACAGAGGTAGTTTCAAGAGAAATTAACTTCAGTGGCATTAAAACTTTTTATTCTAGTTCTTTCCCCAGATTTCATGGAGTGTCAATAAAATCTATCCTAAGAAACAAAGCAAAGTTTGACAAACAACCTTCACTTTCTGCCTTGTTATAATTATTTGACTGAAGTGTGCTCCATCTGCAAGACTGCAGGTTTTTCATGACAAGTGCTAGCTCATTGAATCTTCATGGTACCTACCGCAGAGCCTGACATGTTGTAGGCACTCACTAAATACAGACTGGATGAATTAGGATTCAGTCGTTCATCTGATGTGAAGGAGGATGATAGCCATAGAATTGAAGAGAAATTTACAACTATAGTAATTATGAGGCCTCAAGTCTTGTAATTTGGTACAAGAAGGGGTTTTTGAAGCTGAGAGAAACTGATACACTTAACCCACTCTCAAGTGGGACACTGCTTGTGAGGGGAAAGCTTGTGGTGTGGAGGTTTCCATTTGTTTCAGTTTAGGAACTCCCATTGCGGTTTTCTCCTCCCGGTTAGCTGTGGTTGTGCAAGGCCTTCTGGGAGATGGGACCTAATACAGCTTTTTGTGCATTACCAAACCGAGGCACGGTCTGGAGTACATTGCAAAGCATCCTAGAACTTCTGAAAACACATGTCACCTGCTCAGTGCGCTGAAAGGCAGCGGATAGGCTTTCTTACCAAGTAACCATTTGAGTGCCAGCCTTTGTCACTTATAGTCTGAGATATATCACTCAGTTTCTCTGAGGTTTGATTTCCTCATCAGTAAAATGAGGATACAAAGAGCCTCTGGGTTGTTATAAGAAACAATTGTTCTTATAATTTGTTAGAAGAGTTAGTGATAATAAAAGTTAATTATTCTGGGGAAGCAAAATCTTGCCCAGTTTCCTTCTGATATAGCTCAAGTTTGAGCATTGAGATGTGCAAGCTAGGCTGGAAATTCAGAAGCAATCACTTATTAATTTTGGAGTCAAATGAAAGTGCCATCAGTTCACTTCAGTCACTCAGTCGTGTCCGACTCTTTGCGATCCCATGAATCACAGCACGCCAGGTCTCCCTGTCCATCACCAGCTCCCAGAGTTCACTCAAACTCATGTCCATCTAGTCGGTGATGCCATCCAGCCATCTCATCCTTTGTCGTCCCCTTCTTCATCTGCCCCCAATCTCTCCCAGCATCAGGGTCTTTTCCAATGAGTAAACTCTTCACATGAGGTGGCCAAAGTATTGGAGTTTCAGCTTCAGCATCAGTCCTTCCAGTGAACTCCCAGGACTGATCTCCTTTAGGATGGACTGGTTGGATGTCCTTGCAGTCCAAGGGACTCTCAAGAGTCTTCTCCAACACCACAGTTCAAAAGCATCACTTCTTCGGTGTTCAGCTTTCTTCACAGTCCAACTCTCACATCCTTTCACAGATATTTGTAAGGCCTCCTCAGACAGCCATTTTGCTTTTTTGCATTTTTTTCCATGGGGATGGTCTTGATCCCTGTCTCCTGTACAATGTCATGAACCTGCCTCCATAGTTCATCAGGCACTCTTGTCTATCAGATCTAGTCCCTAAATCTATTTCTCACTTCTACTGTATAATCATAAGGGATTTGATTCAGGTGCCATAGTGTGTATTAAAAATCTATCATCACATTAATGAGAAGTGAAGACTCAGCTATTGAGTCAGAGCCTCTCATCTGTCAGTCTTGAATAGGAGGGACATTACAATCATGCTACTTGTTAAACTTGAAGGAAATAAAACTGTTGGATGGAGACTTGGAAAAGAGACTGATAGTCAATTGTCAGGTATATATTCCATCATGAATCTTTTAGAGGTATAACTGGTATGACTCTCTGAGAACATGTGGCCATTATTTAGTGACATTATCATCTCATATTTTGTTTCTTGTAGATAGCAGTATCCATTTATACTTTCCTAGGAAAAATTGAGTGACTTCATGACCTTTGACGGTATTCTTGTACAATAAACATCTCTCTGCTCTTGGTGATGAGATGATACGTGCAGACCGTAGAGTGTCAGAAAGTGAAAGTGAAACTCACTCAGTTGTGTCCAACTCTTTGCGACCCCAAAGACTATACAGTCCATGGAATTCTCCAGGTCAGAATACTGGAGTGGGTAGTATTTCCCTTCTCCAGGGAATCTTCCCAACCAGAAATTGAACCCAGGTCTCCTCCATTGCAGATGGATTCTTCACCAGCTGAGCCACAAGGAAATCCCAAGAATACTGCAGTGGGTAGCTTATTCATCCCTTCTCCAGCTGATCTTCCTGACCCAGGAATCAAACAAGGGTCTCCAGCATTGCAGGTGGATTCTTTACCAACTGAGCTATCAGGGAAGCCCTGAGTGTCAGAAAAGGCAAAGATAACAGCTTCAAATTTTTGAGACCTCTTCCTATTAATTGTCCAAAATTTCAGAATATTCTTTTCTAGAGGTAAGAGAGCAGGAAGGGAAATTACAAACTAGATTTGGAGCAAGAGGCATTTTTCTTTTTTTAAGAAATGTTAATAAAATGTCTTTAAAAATCAGTAAAAAATACTTTTGGATGACATCCAGATTTGAAAGTAGAGTTAAAGGGGATTATTTTTTCAAAAGAATTTGCTATTCTGTATATTCAAAGTCAGTTTTCTTTTTACCAGTCACTTTCCTAGACTTGCTCTTTTATTTTCTGTCAGCTTCGTAATACCTGGAGGTGTTCCCATTAAGTGTGAATGTATTTGTTCTGAATATTAATTTTCTCTTGAACAGATTGGTTTAACAAACTGAAATTATGATTTATGGATTCCATTTTTGTGATGAGTTGTTCACAAGAGTGGTCAGCAAGCATAGTTTTGGGTCTCTTTGCCCTTAACTGGAAGTGGTCTCTAGTTGTTAATTGTATACACAAATGGAGATTACAAATACAGGGAAAACCTTAGGTGATTGAATAGTATGTGTGACACCGACCAATCAGATGCTGATAATGAGATGGTAATGACCCTGTAATTCTTTTTCCTAGTGAAAAAAATTGGGTTTTTCATATGTGCCAGGTATGGGGTTAGGCACTTTACGTAGATCTCCTAGTGACCCTGACAGGAAACTGAGGTTCCTAGACATAATGTATTTTTCCCAAGATCACACAGCTAGAAACTTGCAAAGGCAGGGTTTGGGCTCAGATAGTATACTTTTGGGCTTCCCTATTGGCCCAGATGGTAGAGAATCTGCCTGCAGTGCAGACCTGGGTTCAGTCCCTGGGTAGGGAAGATCCCCCGGAGGAGGGTGTGGCAACCCTCTCCAGTATTTTTGCCTGGAGAATCCCCATGAATAGAGTAGCCTGGCAGGCTACAGTCCATGGGGTCGCAAAGAGTCGGACACAACTGAGCGACTAAGCAGAGCGCAGCGCAGTAGACTTTTAACCAGTTATCCCACACCACCTTTGAATTGCTGTACATTCCTAGGAAAGTTCCTTTTCTTAACTGATACACATTTGAGTGACCTAGTTAAATAAGGAAGGGTTGATGTTTTCTTTGTTTGCCCTCTTATTCTGATCTGTTATGTTGGCTTTCTTAAAACAGTTAAAAAAGAAAACACTTATAACATTTTTTCCCCAATCATAAATACTCATTATGGAAAAAAAAAAGAGGAATTAAACTATTTCTACCACCTCAACCCTATCATTCTTAACCCTTTGTTATATTTTCTTCTAGTCCTTTCTGTGTATGTATTAATTGATTTCTTCTACTGAGATTAAATTGTACTACTTACTCAGAGTCATTTGCATTCTGTTTGTTGGGCCTTTGAATCTTCCAATTTGATTCTTTTTTATGGGTGTGAATGAATTGTCTCCAGAGATGCCAGTCTCATTCTCAACATAGGGGATATACAACTTAAAAAAAAAAAAAAATCTAGTTTTAATTCAAGCCTTTACCCAGAAATCTGAGGGGTGGGGGTAGAGATCACTCCATAATGCAGCTCTGCTTGAAAGCACACCAGTGTCAGAGTATTCCAACAAGTCAAAAAGAAAGAAAAGAGAGAAGAATAGGGGGAAAAGAAAAAAGAGGGAGAAAAGGAGAGAAAAATCAGAGTGGCATAACAGAATTGCTGTACAAGCTACAGCTGTTAAGCACTTTCATGATTGTTATTTTGCCATCTCCTTTTAATGAGGTTGAGTTTTGAGAGCCTAAAGCGGAAATGTAAAGTGCCTCACAAAATGGCAGAGCCACAACTAAGGATCTGGTCTTCATTTTCTTTTGACTCCCGGTGGTACCAGGAAGTCTCCAGCATTTGGAATACATGCATCAAAAGAGCTGGAAGTACCAGGCCTCTTGTCCCTTCAAGGCCCCTGGTATCACTTACCTAACTGAAGTGCCTGCTCCTGTGCTGGCCCTCTGGTTGTGAGAAGTTTGCTAATAGAGATGAAGGTCCTATTTGACTTCTTACTTTGTGTATGCCTGGAGCCTGTTAAACAGTAGGAATATTATTACTTAAAACTTGTTTTGAGATTATTTAACTTAATTTTTATAAGAAGTTTGTTTTTATTGAAGTAATTCTTCTAATTTGAAAAGTCAAAGATACTATAAGACGGTTAATGAAAACCAGAGCCAGCCTCATCCGCTCCCTGTCTTAGAGTTGTGTTTCCCTCAAGCAACCACTTTTATCTCTCTGAGCTCTTCTCCTGAATGAGTATCTGTGTTTCAGAAAAAGAAGAGGGTGGCCTGGGGCCATTTATCAGTTATATGTCCTAGGAAAGAAACAATGCTGGGTACCCAGCCCACAACTCTGTCCATTTTAAACAACATTGAATTAGCAGCAACAGATTTTCGGGTTTCCAATAAATGCTCTTGACTGTTGCCCATTCTCTTCATGTTCTCTACAGAGATTAACAGTCGTACCATATTTGTTTGTACAGTTTTATGTGTATTACATAAATATTCTTCAGTGAAGCCACTAGTTTAAGAGTGAGCTGGTTAAGAAATCTCAGAATCAGAGACAACGGGATGAGAAAAATGGAATGGGGCCATCCCGAAGAGGAAGCTGTGGCTATACCTCAGTATCCTCTGTCATTATAGCTGCCTTCTTTAGAATTCTAATGAGCACACATGCAAAGTGAGATCTACTTAGAAACTGTGGGATAAAATATTTAGAGAGGGAAAAAATGAAGAAGTATGGTATACAGATATCGATATTGCCTTTCCAAGTATCTAAGTTGTTCTGATTAATGTGTTTGGACATGGAAAGCTATTGCATTCAGAGGAGCTCTGCAGCTATTTCTGGTAGCTTGTGGAGAAGCAGACATCTTCAATAAGGTAATTATTTTAAGTGCATCTGTAGCTATGTAATGTGCACATGTGTTTGTCATTACAGTTGGCAAATTTAGAATCAAGTGCCAGTGTTATCTGTGTTTATATATTCAACAAATGAAAAAAACCTATTGAATATTGGCTGCTACCTTTACAAATGTGCATTGTTTCAGAGTTTGCCAAGCACAGTACTTGATAGTTGTCACCACTTAAATTTGCTGTGTAATGTGTAGCACAGAAGATTGTACTGGGCAACCTAACAGGCTTATCGCTGAACTGAGCGAATGCGACTTTGTAGGTTGCCAGCATTGGGCTCCAGAGTGTCTGGCCCTGTGGTGGTAAGACTTGGCATGTAGGAGTTCAGGGTTTTTTCTCATCTTTTAAAGGAAGAAAATTATATGTTAGTGAGTACAGTAATATTTTCAGTAAGGAGAAATAACATGCTGTCAGGACATAATTTGTGAGAAGTATTTAGTAGGTCATATACAAATTTTAGAACAGTGGGGATTTGGGGCTAAAAATTTAGAGCTGTGTGCCCTTAAAACTGTAGGCATCAGAAGCCTCTATTTAAATACTTGATATGTGTGTTAATTTGTTTACTTATCAATTTGTTGAAACTTTCAGGCTTGAAGTATATATAATAGGGTTTATTTTTGGCCATGCCAAGGGAAAGAACAAATGTGGGATTTAGCGAAAGTAATATCTTAGCTATACAGATTAGTTATGTGTGTGTACTGCAATTAGACTGCTGTGTATTCAGGAACTAGTAAACCAAGTTAAGTGTTTAGCTGGCAAGGTTCTATTTTATGAGGAATAGTGTGTGTAATAAATGACTAAATGGCTTGGCCTTAGTTCTTGGATCATGATAATATATGCAAAAACAACACAGAGCCAATTCCTGATTAATAGTAGGTTTACCTAATTTGTAAGTCATGAGAGCTTTCTCTTTTTACTCTTTGTTTATTGTCTCACCCCTTTCCCTTCTTATTTTCCTGTCCACTAGGAGGTAATGCTTGGAAAAACTTGGGGTGAGAGAGCAGTTGGAAATTTGTTTGGGAGCAATTGTTGCTGGTATTTTGGGGAGCTAAGATTTGTTAAAGTGTTTTGCTGATGTTAAATTTCAGGAATTTTTTTTTTTTTAATGTAATGTATTTGAAAGATTATTCACCCTTTACCAAAGGCAATTTCAGGTTGATGCTGGCTGTGTAATACTAGTTCTGGAAGTTTAAAATTCTCTATCTGCTTTACTATCAATTTTTATACAGATTTTTATTAGAGTAAATGTCTCAATGGGCTTTTTAAAACAATTTTATTCTGGCTACTGTTTTATTGAGGACAGCTGTAACCTCTTTGCATTTTGGTTCTCTTAATCTTAAAGTCTCAATGAACAGTTGAATGTGATAGTTATTCACAAATAGATGAGAACTAATTTAAGTTTCCAGCTGTAGAGAAGCATGGTTTATCTGAATTTTTGTAGGTCACACAAGTATCTTTATAGTTCTCATTTGGAATATTGCAGCACCTACCTAAAATACTGCTAGCTGGAGTTTAGGATACAGTGAAACTTAGGCTTCTCTTGGGTATCACCCAGATAAGGTTAATTGCCCTAGGAGGACCTTGTAAGGGAATTTCAAAGCATGGATAATCAGCATCATGATAGTGGGCTGTATTTACATAATAACAGCAATTAAAGGCTTTGACTAATATATTAAAAAAATCATAGAAATTATTTTTATTTTTCTAACCTCTTTTTATTTTCTTCATGATACTTCCCATTGGTGAAGGACTTTCCCTATTCATTAGTATGCTGCTAAGTTGCTTCAGTCGTGTCTGACTCTGTGCGACCCCGTAGACGGCAGCCCACCAGGCTCCTCCGTCCCTGGGATTCTCCAGGCAAGAACACTGGAGTGGGTTGCCATTTCCTTCTCCAATGCATGAAAGTGAAAAGTGAAAGTGAAGTCGCTCAGTTGTGTCTGACTCTTATCGACCCCATGGACTGCAGCCTACCAGGCTCGTCCATCCAAGGGATTTTCCAGGCAAGAGTACTGGGGTGGGGTGCCATTGCCTTCTCCGATTATTAGTATAAAAAAGTGAAAACCTTAGTCACTCAGCTGTGTCTGACTCTTTGTGACTCTATGAACGGTAGCCCACCAGGCTCCTCTCTCTATGGGGATTCTCCAGACAAGAATACTGGACTGGGTTGCCATTCCCTTCTGCAGGGGATCTTCTTGACCCAGGGATAAAACCCAGGTCTCCTGCATCGCAGGCAGATTCTTTATTCTTTATGCACCAGGGAAGTGCATTTATTAGTGTATGTAAATACAATTAAGAAAGCAAATTGAATAACAGAAATGCAGTTAGGAAACAGTGAATATTGGGAAATATAATTTATTTTAAGCCTGCTGATTCATAGAGTATTCACTGCTGTAAGGAGAGGGTAGCATATACGTTCATGGATACCAAAAATCATCACAGATTTCAGTGCCCTTTCAGTTCAATAAATGTGTATCAACAGCAATTCCACTCCTGGGTATATGTCTAAAAAACGCCCAAACGCTCCACTAAATTAGAAAAGTTACGTGTACCCCACTGTTCATAGCAGCATTATGTAGAGACCGAAATTTGGAAGCAACCTGTGTCCATCAGGAGATGAATGGATAAAGACTATGTGATGTGTATATATACATATATGCATACATACATACATATCATGGAATACTTCTCAACCATAAAAATGAATGAAATTTTGTGATTTGCAGCAACATTGATGGACTTTGAGGGCATTATGCTAAGTGAAATGTGAGATAAAAATACTTTATGATATCACTTATATGTGGAATCTAAAAAAATATAATAAAAAAGAAGTAGACTCGCAGATAAAGAGAACAAACTAGTGGCTATGGGGTCAGGCAGTAGGTTGCCAAGTGGGAGATACAAACTTCTGGGTTTAAGGTGGGTTACAAAGATGTACCACACAAGGACTATAGCCATTTTTAAAATAACTAAATAGCGTGTAACCTTTAAAAATTGTAAAAAAGTCAATGATACTGCGCACATTAAAAAAAGCATGTAGTGAGTACCTACTGTGTTACTAGGCATCATGATAAGTGTTAGTGATCAAAAGACAAATAAATACATAGTGTACATGCCAGCTCCCTCCTTTGTGTAGAATTTAAGATTATGGATGGCTGCTGCTGCTGCTGCTAAGTCATTTCAGCCGTGTCCAACTCTGTGTGACCCCATGGATGGCAGCCCACCAGGCTCCCCTGTCCCTGGGATTCTCCAGGCAAGAACACTGACAGTCAACATTAAACAGCTAATTCAGTGTTTTGACTTCTTCTTTGTGTGTGTGTGGCTGTATCTTTCTAAGAACTGCTTATGGACAGTCAGTCTAAGTAACTAGCTTTACGTTTTTTTTTCCCCCCTTGTAAATGCCTTTGAATTTACCCTTTTTACTTAATTGAAGTAAAGTTAATGTACAATATTGTATTAATTTCAGTTGTACAACATAGTTATTCAGCATTTAAATACATTACAAAAAATGACCACCACAATAAGTCCAATAACCTTCTGTCCCCGTACAAATTTTTCACAATATTATTGACCATATTCCGTTTGCATCTCTTAATCACCTCCACTTATTTCGCCTCCCACACTCTCCTCTCTGGCAGTCTCCAGTTTGCTGTCTGTATCTATGAATCCTTTTGTTTTTTCCAGTTTGATTTTTTAGGTTTCACATATAAGTGAGATCATATGGTGTTTGTCTTTCTCTGCCTAGCTTATTTTACTTAACATAATACCCTCTGGGTCCATCCGTGTTATCAAAAACGGCAAGAGTTCATTCTTTTTTATGGCTGAGTAATATTCCACTGGGTGTGTGAGTGTACATGTATGTGTATATATAAATAACATCTTCCTTATTCATTCATCTATAGGTGGATGCTAAGGTTGTTTCTGTATCTTAACTATTATAA
Organism: Bison bison bison; assembly: GCF_000754665.1. NCBI lineage: Eukaryota > Metazoa > Chordata > Mammalia > Artiodactyla > Bovidae > Bison > Bison bison. Next base: position 3,824,530 of record NW_011495084.1, read on the forward strand.
ATATTGCCACAGTGAACATATTTATGCATACATAGGGCACATAACTCTTTTTGAATTAGTGTTTTTGTGTTTTTCAGATGAATTTCCCAAAATGGAATTGCTGAATCATATGGTAGTTCTGTTTTTATAGTAGCCGCACCAATTTTGACCCTTACCAACAGTGCACAAGGGGAAGTTAGAAGTAATTATGAGGGAAGTTTTTTCAGACATTATAATTTTGGGTGTCACCCTAATGGCAGTGGTGAAGCTGGAAGGCAGAGCAATTGGAGTGAAGAGAAATAAGGAATGTGGTGACGTTAGGGATATTTGGTCTTGTCTTCTTTGCAGGGGACACAATGCAAAAGCCTTTCTATACCTAAACTTGTATAGTTTTTTATAGATTATAAAATAAAGCTGAAGTTATACTAAGTAGATACCCAAAGTTTGCATAGTTGTGGCATGAGTCTTTGAAATGTGTATTCTTTAAATTACATGACAAGGTATAGAATGTCAAAGTTTAGCTCACAAACACTGATTGAGGGACCATGTTAGACTTAAGTTGCTTCTGTTACATCATTACTGTCAACACCTTAAACCTTTATTAAAGAACTAATGTGTGAATTCATTCATTTCTTCAACATCAGCTGTGTGACTCTCAAGTATGTGGCCTTGGGCAAATCACACCAGGGTGTGTGAGTAAATCTCTAAGCCTTGGTAATAAGGACCTCAGGTGAACAGATACATAATTATCATGCTTTGTAATATAAAAAAAAAGTTATACAGGGACTGATATATTTTTTCTCTTGCTGCATAAACAACTATTGTAAGTTTAAGTAGGTCTAACTATGTTATCTTCTTAGGGTCTAACAAGGTAAAGCATAGACATCAGCTGGGCTTTCATTTGGAGGCTCCAGGAAAGAGCTGCTTCTAAGCTCAATTCAGATTGTTGGCTAAATCCCGTTTCTTGTGTGTGTGGGTCTGAGGTTCCCATTACCTTGCTGGCTGTCAGCTGGGGACAGTGTTCTTCAAAGCCAGCAGTGCTGTGTCAAGTCCTTGTATTCTGAATTTCTCTGACATCCCCTTCTGTCACCTGCCAGAGAGAACTCATTGCTTTTGAAGGAAGGGTTCATGTGATGGTCCCCCTCATATGATCACCCTTTTGCCCTAATCATAGCAGTGACACCAGGGGACAAAGATCATGAGGGTCATCTTAATGTTCTGCCTACCACACTTGTTACTGGAAACAGAAGAGGAACTCCAAAATGCAATGAGAGAAGTTTAACAGTGGCAGCATGGGGTTGACGATTGCAGAGCCAGAGGAACATGTACCTGGCTTAAAGGCTAGGTCTCTATTGGCTTTGTCATTATCCAGCCAGTATTTACTGAGGGCCTGTGTTAGGAGCAAGTCACTCTCAGAGACTCATTTTCCTTAGTCATAAAATCTGAAGAGTTACATTTACCTTGAAGGGTTCTTGTGAGAATTAGAAATAATATAAATAAAATACCTGACAAGAGGGGTGCTCATAAATGGAGCTATCAAGAGAATATATTGGAGAGAGTCTGAGATTTGTTGCAGGTGGCAAGGAGATATTGACATAAGTTAATTCACACATTCTGGCTTTCATTTAACAGGTATTTATTGAATACTAAACAGCAAGCTGAGACTAGGAGGAAGTGAGGGAGATACTTGCCTTGAGAATAAAATTTTAGGGAGAAAGTCGTGCTGAAAACTCAGTAATAAGATAAATTATATGCTAATGTAATATTTAAAAAGTCAAATTAAGGCCAAATCAAAATGATGAATCAAATATTCAGATGAAGGCAGACAAACTTGTGCTGAGCCATGTGCCACCTGTCTGAGGCAAAAGGAAAAGTTGGTGATACTTCTACTAGACCAAACTTAGGTCTTCTCACTCACGCATGTGCAGTAAAGCCTATTGACACCGGGTTGTGGTGAATGAAGGGGTGGCTTTTATTTCAAGGCACCAAATGAGGAGTCTGGATAGCCGACGCTGGAAAGACCTGAACTCTCAGGTGCGTTTCAGGGAAGGATTTTTAAAGGCGTGGTGGGGGAGGGGCAGTGCTGGGTGTGTGATCAGCTTATGCTCAGTTCTCTGGCTGGCTGATGGTAGCAGTGCAGTGTCACAAGGGTTAACATGATCAGTTCTTAGGCTCCAGCTGGGCTGGGGATTACCTGCTCATTGTCATCATGTAGTTAACTTCTTCCGTTTGGTAGAGGTTTCCGTATCTGTAAAACAACTCACAGTGTGTATCAAATACTATTATCTGTGTCCTTCAGGGCAGAACTAAAGCTTCTGTGATTGCCATGTGGCTAATTTGCTATTTAAATTGTTATCAGTTCTCCTGGCCTAACTGCTACTTTTGATACTTGTATTCACATCTTTTAAATCACTGATTCTTGAACCAGGCTTTTGTGACTCAGGAAAGGCCTGGGAGACTAGCTTTAGGCAAACAAGAGATGTTGGGAGAGGTGTCTGTCCTGAAAGGTCCCGTTTGGTCATTTTACTGATCCTCTGTTTATTTAAACATTGTTTGCATTAACTTGATTTTTAAAAAGATTATTTTACTTTCTTGTCTTCATTACTGAGTGTTTAGTTTTATACCTAAGGTGAAAACCTTTCTTACCTAACTCTAGCCCAGGCTCTTCTCACTTGGTTTAAGTCTTTTCTTTTTTCTTTGAGGTACCTTGGAAGTAAATGATAGAGCATATTTAAATGGTGAGTAAATAGTATGGAAAATTTAATCAAATTTAAATTTCATTTTGAGTACTTTTTTGACTTCATTTAAGTATTATTTTAGGTTAGTATCCTGGCATTCTCAATAGCTCTTCCATTTCCTCATTTATTAAAATATTTATCAATCATTGTCAAAATGATTAACTTATTTTTTGACAAACATGTCCTGTGTATAAAGAACAGAATTTCTTTCTGTCTTAGAATTGCTTTAAACATCTTTCAGTATCAATAAAGTACCATTAGTGTTCGTATAATAAAAAGCCTGCCAGTTTTAACTTCTTTGTTTAATTCCTCTTTGATTTCAGTGACTTTATAATCGTTGTTTTGAAGCTATTGCATTCTATTATGTATGCTTTTCAGTAATATAAATGTGAGGGTAAATGCAATATAGTATCAGAATAACTTTTTTATTTTAAATCTTTACTCCATTGTGTTTTCCTTCTACAGTCTTGTCTGAAAAGGCTAACATTTTCTGTGGTCTGGGCATTATTCCCATGATGGGTATTTAGTCCCATGATTACTATATTATTGCTAGCATTTTAACATTTCTAAGAAGTACAAACCAAGATTGCCACTTGCTATTTTGAATGTGTTCCAAACAATAGGCTTTACCTAAGAATAGACAGTTGAAAAAGGAAAATGTTGGTTGCTTTCAACAAATCCAAGCTGAAATTTTTAATGAACGTTCCAGCTACACAGCTTTTAAGATATTGTAGGGAGATTTATTAATCTCCCTTTTACCTTACAGATGAACAAATGCTGTACTTTTATGCACTAATATATCCGTGATTTGAGACCTTCTTAAATCATATGAAATGTAAGCAACTAAAGATCAGTTAGCATTTATGACTGTTAAAATGTCCAAGGGGAGGTAATATTGATTGATCCATTTAGAAATTGTGCTGAATGGTTATAAACTTTGAATGACTAATGCTGTGAGTATTTTCCTTAATAAAATTTTGACTAGGAACTGTAAAATTATGATATTGTTTAATCTCCATCCTTTTGAGAAAATTAACATTGATTTAACGATAAAGTTGAATAACAGTAAATATAACACTAATTTAGCCAAATAATTTCTTCCTCTGTTATGTACAACTGAACAGTCTAACATGTACTTTTTAAAAATGTCAGGTCTGAAATGACAGTACAGGGAGAGTCACGTTAATAATTAAAATTGTTATGTGCAGCTCTGTTTAGAAATGAATTTGAACCTACACTCAAAGCACCCACACCGAGAGACTAGACACTTATGTTTACTGCTTTAGAGCAACCGCCCTGTGGGAAACTTTTAAAAATAGCCACATGATTAGTGTATTTATTTAAAATGGCAGGCAGCTCTGCCTACCCCAGCAAGGGAGCAGGAAGTAAATGCCATGGAAAGCAACATAATAGGCTTGTGTCTAGGTTTTGTTTATTTACATATTGCAAATAGTTCAGGAATAAATGAATAAATAGTCAGAAGTTAAAGATTAAAACAAACGCAGAACTTTCTAACTACAGATTTGATTGGTTGTAAAGAAATTCGAGGTTGATTTAAATCTGTGATGCTCAAGCCACAACCACTCTATTGAGTTTTGTTCTATGCATTTTAAAGAGGGAACATATTACTTTCAATACCAGTACCCAAGGGGAGACAATTCCCTGATGTCCTTCAAAAGATCACATTCCAGAGAAAGTATTTTAGGCAGTGATGTGGAATAATAAATATATGTTGGGAGAAGGGAAGAGAGTCCATTGGTGTGAAAAGTTAGCTTTCAATTCTCAACTTTCCTGATAGTAATTTATAGGAGACATTGAATTCTGGTATTTTTCATTTTGCCTCTCTAAAAATTTCTAATAGTTCCAACTTAAATAAAATAGTGTAAGCCTTTTGATTTAATATAATTAAGTACTTTTCTTTCTTTTCTATTCATTTGCAAGTTTGCAAAAGGCAAATGGCAAAAATGATTGTGTTCCCTTAAATTAGTATGCCAGGGACAAACCTATATTATCTTTAGTGGATATATGGGAGTGTCTTCCTTATTCATAAAACTACATCCTTCATAGTGGTAAGTTGATGTCATGGAGGAACTTATTTTTATCCTATGATTTTAGCTGCTTTATCAGATGTTCTACCTTTCAGTTGTCTTATGAGAGTATTTCTTGTGATTTTGATTAAGAAGAGTGATCTGTTGCCTTTTAAATTCTGTGATCACTTACTGAATGACAGAGACATTTGCATTCCAAATCAATGCACTAATAATTGTTAATAGTTTCCTGTGTTCTCTCCAGTAGATATAAGCAACAGGTGGGCTCCTGTGTTCCTATTAGCTTCATAGTGTCTTTCAAGTTTCAGTGCTGTGTGATGAGTTTTATTTAAGGCTTGGGAACATTTTCCTGTGACTTGGAATAAATTATCTGTTGACCAAGTAGGAAAATATAAAAGTTGAATATGTTCTCATTCATATGGAGTAAGAATTGCAGGTCATTTACCACCAAATATTTAAACATTTTGAGGCTACTGTGGCAGAGCAGAACCAACAGTTATTGTTCGTTCTTTTAATGTCAGTGGTAGCTGTTTTGACCAATGATGAAAAAAAAATAATAAAATGATCTTTAGTAAGTCTTCTATTTAGTTAATTAAAAATGATACATAAAGAATTGCTTAATGAATGCTTGTCATGTGAATAACTGTAGCAGTGATTGTAACAATCATAGTATCCAGTGTCTCTTTTTTCAGCTTTTTTATAATTTAAGACATTAAAAAATAAAATACACATAGAGAAACAAAATATAAAGCAAACAAAAACACACAGTTCAATGAATTATTATAAAATGATTGTATAACCAGCACACAGGTCAAATAGAATGTTTCTGGTACTCCAAAGTGCCCATATGCTCACTTTCGGTTATTACTTCCTATATTCTTCTTTCACAAAGGTGATCAGCATCCTGGATTTTCTAGTGTCACTGTCACTTCTTTGGTTTTCTTCAGAGTTTTCTTTTTTTTTTTTTCAATTTTATTGAGCTATAATTGACTTACCAGCACTGTGTAAGTTTAAGGCATAGAGCATAATGAGTTGAAATATATACATCTTGAATTGATTGAGTGACCAGTGTCTTAAACAGTGTCAGTTATGTGTTGAACATGTGAATAAGATACATCCATGCTCTGTTAAGAGCTCAGATTCTCCAGCCTCTTTGCAAGTGGGTGTGGCCACAAGATTTCATCCTGCCCAATGGGATGTAACCAGAGGAGAGGTATGTAACTTGATAGTCGTTTCTTTTCCCGTTTCCTGCTGGCTGGAATGTGGGTGTGATAGTAGCACCAAGATGGGCCCAAACCAGATGTTATACGTTGATACAGGATTCTGTCTGGGTCCCCTGTTACCAGGGACCTGCCATTTCTAGCACTGGACTGTATATTATGTAGATGGAATGAAATCCCATCTTGTGTGCATCACTGTTGTTTTGGAATTTCTATTTATTTTTGCTGAACTTACCCTGTGTTAAATCTAATGAGACAAATTTCTCAATCATTGGTCAGGAGGCCAAGTAGGCTAAGGGAATTGAATAATGGATGAAAGGGCTGTCTGTTTAGGAATAGCTGGGGTGTAATTAAGGCAAGAGTCCAGGGTTATCTAGCTTTATGTGGATAGGAGATGCTATACAGGAATTGAGGAAGGTTGACTCAGGAAAACGTACGGGAGAACAGGAAGGTGTGCTGTAAAGAGTCCTAGAGTGGGCTTTACAAGATGTATTTGGTAGAACCAGTACTGGTACTTACTGTTCATTGACCCTTAGTTCTTTAAACTATGTTAATGTGATGGATTGATACAAGGATGAAATGGAACTCCTGGTAAGTTGCTTTGTAAACCGTTTCCTGGGTAATTAGTACATTGAACATGTACAAGTTATGGAATGAAATTACAAGGCACATTTAAATTGTGCTTCCTACTATCCATTTAAAATATACTCAGAGGGTGAAGTTTATCCCCTGTTAATCAAAACTCTAGCAAGTCTTCTGACTTTTCTGGTACTAGAAAGCCTTATAACCCCTTTACTTGCAATGACAGTCTCATTTGGGAAATTAATCGTCTGCTTCTGGTGGACTTCGCTGTAGAAGGGGAATCTGCATTCTGGACAGTGGGTTGTAATTGGCATTCATTCGTGGCGTCTGGTAAGCCTAGCCTGAGTAAGTGCTGAAGCAAAGAGGAACCACTGCTTCTTGCAGTATACTTGTTTCTTCTTTCTGTTTCTTCTCCTATCTTCTGTCAAAGATTCTTCTGAAATATAAGAACTGTATAAAAGGTCCGCAAGAAAGTTCTTTTTGTGTGTACTGTGGATTCATGCAGGTTTTGCATACTTAAGACCTAGTAGAGATACTGGGAGCTGAATCATTTTCTTACGGGAGTGTCTCTGAATCTATCGGTGCCTTCCCTGCTGGGAACCGCTGACCATGGCTCCCCTGGAGTGTTTTGTTTTTGCCTCTGGCAGACCCTTTCCCCTCCGCCCTAGGTTTTTGATGGTCTGCCTTCCCTGCTGGGAACCGCTGACCATGGCTCCCCTGGAGTGTTTGTGTTTGGCTCTGGCTGACCCTTTCCCCTCGGCCCTAGGTTTTTGATGGTCTGTGTCACAGTTTCTCTTGGTGAGAATTCTTAGGAAGTTCCTGTGGCCTTCTTAGGAAGAATTCAGAATGGCTCCACGCTGGCTCTTCCTTCTGCCAGACCCACTGCTGATCCTCAGGGAACACTTGCCCGTCTTTGACCTCCTCTTGGAAAGGAGAACCTTCAGTACTTCCCAGGTACAGCGTTGTCATGCTGCCCCAGGCCACCTGATATTTCCCAGGTTAGAGACACCACTAAATGTTGACTTCCAGCCCTGAGACAACATAACAAGCTTAGGATGTGCTGTTGAATTTCCTCTTTCTTGAGGTGAAGGAGGTAGCACCCCTTCTTCTTGTCTCTATGACCTGACACTTGTTCCCAATACATCAGCAAGTGGTCAGATACTTTTGTGATGCCTACTTTGAAATTTGCATTTTAGTTTGCACCTCCCTGTGTATCTGATATTTGTTATCTGGGGCCTCAACCAATGCTTATATCCACTTATACATGCTTTAGGTGGATTCATTTTGATATTTGGAAAAACTTTAATAAAATAATAAAAAAAAAAACAGAATTTCTAGAAAATCACAATAATAGAAACACATCAGAGTCTAAAATTTATAGCAGCAAATACTCTTTACAAAGAAAATAAAAAAGAAAAAAAAAAGTTGTTTATTTGTATTCCCTCTCAAGAGGGCTTTCCTAGGGGTAGTATTGATTTTTTAATTTTTTTTTTTAATTTTAATGCATGGTTAAAAGACTCAATGTCAGTCCAGATGTGCAGAGAAACTGAGAATTTTTTATTACTCTCTTAACTGATCTGGCCTTCCTTACTTCCTGGATAGTCAGAAAGGGAACCACTAAATGGTCAAGCAGAAGAAACTTAGTCCACGCAATTAAGTCATATCTTTAGGTAAAATGGGAGGCTCTAGGATTTGCCTTCCTATCTCTTTGCTCCCATTCAGGAAGCCATGTGGGAATATGGGAGAGCAAGTGAGACATTTGGTAGAGATCTATATGGAGATCTGTATAGAGATCTGTATGGTCCTTAGATCTGTATGGAGCCCTTGGAATTCTCATCTGTTTTTGTGATCAGGACAAGTGATTACTAAGATGTAAGTAGGTCTGTCTTTCTGTTGAGAGACTGTGGACAAAACCCTTTGTTTGGATCCCAGTACTGTTCTTCCAGCATACATATATTTCTTAGCATTTGCATTTCCCTTCCTGGGTTACGGAGAAGGAAATGGCAACCCAATCCAGTATTCTTGTCTGGAGAATCCCGTGGACAGAGGAGCCTGGTGGGCTACAGTCCATGGGGTCGCAAAGAGTCGGACACGACTGAGCGACTTCGCTTCACTTCACTTCCTGGGTTACATACTCTTCTGAGTCCACTGCTATAGTCCTCATACTCTGTGGTGAACATGAACCTGGTGTGGCCAAAGAGGATTGTCAGCCCCCTAAATGTTTTGGGGCTCCCCCTGGAGCACACTCCTTTCACACTGAGTGTAGGACCACTGTCCTTACCTTTCAGTAACTCTTCTGTGCTCTGGATCCTCATGACCAAAATCCTTTAAGATAGAAGCATGCTTTCATTTATTTCCTTCTGGAGACTTCCCCCTCTGTCATGTCATCTTTATGTCTTCAGCCTCACGACTAAGCCTAAATGACACAAGGCTAAGCCTAAATGAGATAAAGATATCTTTCAAAACTATTGTGATATCTGTAATATTTATATTATATGCATTCACTATATGGTAGGTTGGAACACAAAGCAGCTGGATAGCCTAAATGAGAAGAAATGAGTTTAGAAAGAGCTGACTTCTAAAGAGGGTGATTTTCCACTGTATCCTGTGCAGCCTTCATTCCCCAGGTCCTGTCTGTTTTTTATTACCTCCCGTGCATCTTTCGTTCCCAGACCGTGCGACCACCTTACCTCTAGTCTTTACGCTCTAGTGCACTCTGCTTGCTTCATATGTACACGGTTACCTTTCTGTGATGATTTAGACTGTTTCTGTACCCTTTCACCATCTTTATCATGGAATTGGTCTTGCATTTACAATAGTTGCTGTGGGCATTTGTCTGGTTAATTCTTTTCTGAGCCTTCATTTACCCATTGGTGAATAAGGATAATAATAGTGGCTTCATCCAGTTACTGTGGGTGCGAAATGAAAGAGCAGATATATAGCCTTTACTACCCTGTCAGGTAAGGACCACCAGGCACTCAATTAGTGGTAGTTTTTATTATTCCTTTTCATTGTTTCCCAGCACAAGCCTTCCTTTTCAGCCAGAGTGGTAGTATTAATCTCTTAAACGTTCTGTGTCCCATTTTGACTGTCAGAAATCCTTGCAAGCCTTATTTGTTTTACAGGTGCTTTTCTGATAGTTTTACTTCCCAGTAATCTGTCCTTTCTTTTAACCACCTCAACACTATAGAAAATATAACTCTTGCAGCACCATAGAAATAAGACTCCTTAGTCACAATGCATTGTGACTTATATATTTCATGTGTATATTTTGTATTTTTTCTTCATTATTTTCCATTGTTTTCTTTAGCTGTTAGTACGTTTCTGGAGAGAAAAGTTTTGTTGTCTTTCTGCGCTTTTTTTGTAATTAAGCAAGCATATATTAAGTGCTTGATAACCAAGTGTTTCATAATTTTTTTTGGACATTTTGACTTTGTTTACTGTTGACCAGCAATAACTGTTAAATGACATGTATTAGACTTCTGTAACCGTCTTTGTGGAATATCAAATTAGTATTTGCATGTTTGAGAGAAATATTAGCAAATATTATGGTGACCTCCTGAAATGTGAATTTTTTGTACTCTCATCAAAGGTCATAAGAGTCAAATATGGTTTTGGTTAGGGCTTCCTTGGTAGCTCAGCTGTTAAAGAATCTGCCTGTAATGCTGGAGTCCTGGGTTCAATCCCTGGGTTGGGAAGATCCCCTGGAGGAGGGCATGGCCCACCCACTCCAATATTCTTGGCTGGAGAATTTCCATGGATAGAGGAGCCTGGTGGGCTACAGTCCATGGGGTGTCAAAGAGTTGGACCTGACTGAGCAACTGAGCACACAGCACATGGCTTTGGTTTGAAATGCTTTTGTTTGAAAATGATAGGAAACCTGTCTCTGGAGACTTTAAGTACATAGGAGCTTGTCTGTTTCAGGTAACAGGAGAGTCAGAGGCCAGCACCTGGGGCTGCTCCATGCCACCCACCAGGGCCAGGCTCTCTCCTCTACCATTCTTGGCACGTTGCCTTGGATCTTCACCACATCCATGGTTGGGTCCATGTTCTGGGCAGAGAGAAGTGGAGGGAGCAAAGTATAGGAAAGGGCACAGCTGCTTGTTTTTTTTTTTTTTTTTAATGGAGGTGACATAAACTTTTATGGAAGTTCCACCTGCAGACCTCTACTTATATCTCCTTGCATGGATGCTGCCTGGTGACCCTTCTCTGGAGAGGGACTGGGAGCAAGGGGCTGATGGGGCTTGGGGCAGGCATCAGCAGTATTCCACCCAAATATTAAGCCACCACTTAAGTAGTGATCTCCCAACTAAAGCCCCATTCTGAAAGTGCCCTCTACTTGATACCTCTTAGAAAAAATAACTTTTTAGGCTAAGAAACTACTAATTTAACTTTTGTTTTGTTGGAGGGGTGCTGTCCTAGGTCTTTGTTACAGAGTGTGGGGACTTTTCTAGCTTCAGTGTGCGAGCTTTGTTGCCCCGTAGCGTGGGGGGTCTTGGTTCTCTGACCAGAGATAGAACCTGCGTCCCCTGCACTGGGAGGTGGATTCTTAACCACCGGACCACCAGGGTTGTCCCCATAATTTAACTTTCTGAAGGGATGTTTTTACTTTTTTTTGAGGTGGGGGAATTCTCATGCTTGTTGGCTTTCTTTTTGTTGTCAAAGCCTGTCTGCAAAAGATATTGCCATCTCAGGTTTGGATTGAGAAATATTCAGAATATAAATCCAGTTTTATTGCTAGAAGGGAAAAAAATAAAGAACAAGGTATCAGTGAGCATCTTGAAAGACACAACAGGGATTTATTTTCTCTTCTGTTTGCGTGTGTGCCCTTTAATTTTTTCATTCCTTCAGCAGAGCTCAGGCAACCCCAAATTAAAACAGCTCATGCCATGCCGCACATGATGATTAAATCTGATGGACAGATAACAGTTGTTGCAGAAAAACCTTTTGTAGAATCTGAAAAGACGACTGTCACAAAGAACGCTCCAACTCCCCTGTGTTACAAGATAAAGTTAAATTAGATCAGCTGAGGTCCTTTGCAGGTAGCAGTCCCTTTAGTAATATTTGATACGTGTTGACTGAACAGAAATCGAGTGTCCTAAGTGAAGTTCCATTATCCACGGGAGCCTGTTGTAAATACCGCAGTGTTGTGATGTATGTTTAGCTAATTTCATGTCCTTTTGAAGCTGCTCTTCAATAGCTCGAAATGCTTATTACCAGTAAACATTGTGTGCATTAGCACACAAGAGCCTAGGGAAAACACCACTTACCCTTTGGTAATGGACGAATAGATAACAGCGGAAGATGGGAATTAATTATCTTTATGCACATATCACTTCAGTCTGTGAAAGAACAGGATTATTTATGCTTTGGGAAAAAATACCATTTTGTTTTCATGAAGATGCAAAGCAGGCAAATAGTTGCTCAAGAATAAATTGAGTTGATAGGGATTCTGTAGTTTATTCAGAGCATCTGGGAATAAAATGTGCATATTTTTTACCCCCCAACCCCTTTTAAATTTAAGAAATGCTGCTTTAGCCTTCTGATTTAGGGACTCTGGCCAAATGATTTTTCTTTTGTCCTGGTTTTTACATGGGCCAACTGTTTGCTTGTTGGCTCTATTCAAGGTGCTGATCCTAAATTGTCACACTTCCTGGCCCTGACTGGAAAGGTCATTGCTTGCCTGTCTTACTGCGCTACTCAAAGCATTATGTAATACATTGAATAATTTTTATAGTGAGGTTGTTCGTTTACATTAGACATTTCTTATAGCGATACAAAGAGTTTTGCTATAAAGTTAGGAAAAGGTATGGGACACTGGAGTTTTTGAAATAACCAGGAACTGTTTGTGTCTTTTAAAAGTTCTTTTTCCTCACTTGCTCAGTTATTTAGCTTTTGATGTATACCTGGCATTTTTCTATTGAAACAACTAATACACCATCAACATTTTATCCATCTGCCTAATAAACTATCTGCTTTGAGGTGAGTACATCACATTTCTATTGCATCGTGAATTCCAGGGTTCAATTCATGGCAGTATTTGACCCCGTGCATGTTTCTGTCTACTGAGAGGGTTTTGTTGAATTCAACAGATGTTTATGTGATGTATTGATTTCAGCACTTTGTGTGTATTCTGGAGATACAGAAGTGACGGTGGCTTCTAACTTTGTGAAGGGTCCCACACACACACACACACACACACACACATGAACACACACACATTGTGTTCTAACGGTGGCCCTTCCAGGTTCTCATCCTTTGACTATTTAATAAAACGTGAATCTAAGGCACTGTTATGAAGGGATTTTGCAGATGTAATCAAAGTCCCAAATCAGTTGACCTTAAGATATGGAGATTGCCTAGATGGGCCTAACCCCAAAAGGTAAGCCCTTTAAAAGCAGAAATTTTCCCTGGCAGTGGCAGAGGAGGAAGTAAGAGATTTTCAAAGCCTAGGAGGGACTCTGTTCATCTGGCCATTGCTGGTTTGAAGGTGGAAGCACCCTGTGAGAAGAGGTGTGGACAACCTCTAGAAGTTGAGAGGAGCTCCCAGCTGACAGCCACCAAGAAACTCGTCAGTCTTAGAAGAGTAAAGAAATAGAATTTGGCTAACAACTTGGATGAGCACAGATGTGGTTTCTTACCTAGAACCTCCAGCCAAGAGGTCATTGTAGCTATCACCTTGGTTTTAGTTTTATGTAAGACTCTTAGGCAGAGCTTCCCTGGTGGCTCAGATGGTAAAGCGTCTGCCTGCAACACGGGAGACCCGGGTTCAATCCCTGGGTCAGGAAGATCTCCTGGAGAAGGAAATGGCAACGCACTCCAGTACTCTTGCCTGGAAAATTCCATGGACTGAGGGGCGTGGCGGGGTACAGTCCATGGGGTTGCAAGAGTTGGACATGACTGAGTGACTTCACTGGAGAAGGCAATGGCACCCCACTCCAGTACTCTTGCCTGGAAAATCCCATGGACGGAGGGGCCTGGTGGGCTGCAGTCCATGGGGTCGCTAGGAGTCGACACGACTGAGCGACTTCACTTTCACTCTTCATTTTCATGCATTGGAGAAGGAAATGGCAACCCACTCCCGTGTTCTTGCCTGGAGAATCCCAGGGATGGGGGAGCCTGGTGGGCTGCCGTCCACGGGGTTGCACAGAGTCGGACACGACTGAAGTGACTTAGCAGCAGCAGCACTTCTGTTTGAGCATCCTCAAGTGATGGCAGCTCTTTTACCCTTGAGGGTTTATTTGATATTGTTTCCAAATAGCTTTTGGATGGTTGTAATATGACAAGTCAGATTTGGAAATCAGTCTGAATAATCTATTAATAACAAAAATCATTCTGAATAATATATAAGAAAATTGGTCTGGGTGATATAAAAAGAAAATACTGCTATCATGTATTAAGGTGGGCTTTTCTATTTGTTTCTTAAATGTAGCAGACCATAGTTTTAAAGAAAGTTTAGAAATAGATTATTGTTTTAAAGAAAGCTTAGAAATTATTTGGAACAATGTTTGCATGACTAGAGTAAATACCCATTGCTTCTGGTAGGTAGTTAAATCGAACATGTGCTTTGGAGAGAGTGGAATCCTTTGACAACTTTCTAGTTGTAGGATCCTGGGAGAGTTAGTCTCTACAAATCCTTATTTTTTAATGTGTAAAATGGAGACAATAGCATTTTCTTTATGCCTGTCACATAGGAGATGCTCAATGAAAGAATGAAATGAATGGATTAAATAGTACTAGTCTTGCAAAACTCTTACCTATAAGCGTTATTCATAGTTTGTGCTGAAGCCTAGTTTGGTTTTCAGAATGTAACTTTTAGCGGTAAAGTAGATGTTCAGTTTTGATGAATAAGAGTAGCTTCCTGTTTTACTTGAACCAAACGAATGGAATTCCCTGTGAATTCCATTCTTTGGTAATTTTGTACCAAATCTATGTAGACCCTTTTGGTGGCAGCCTGGGGGGTGTCTACTTACCATAGGAGGTAGGCTGGGCCTTTCTCTGTTTTCATAACCATGTTTTCCCTCCTTTCCAGAGGACGCATGCTACCGTGGGATCACTCTGGCATCACCTGAGTGTGCCAAACTTTTTTTTTTTTTTTCAAATTGAGCTGTATTTAACTTGCTGCATTGTGTAAGTTTAAGATTTACAGCCTACTGATTTGATGTCATAGCGCAACATGATGGTCATTGTAACAGTAGCTAATGCTTCCGTCACGTCCCATCATTATCATGTCTTCTAATGTTGAGAAAAATAAAGATTTACCAAACTCTCTCAACTTGGACTTGCTTCCACTTTAGGCACTGATACGCATTCATTTGTTGTCTTCCTTAACTTACATTCCAGTGAGAGAGACAGAGAGAAACCATTGTTTCTTATCACCACCTGCCTGCTCAGCCTTGCTCACCTGCGTCTGAAAATGTGGGCACAACTCCCCCTTGTGCCCTTGATGCTTTTGTGTGTGTGTGTGTGTGTGTGTGTGTGTGTAGCTGCTGAATTCCTGACTTAGAGGTCTGGCCTCAGCATGGAGAACTGTGTCTCTATTTCTTTTGGCCAATTCCAAAGCTTATGTGATGTCACACCATACACTTCATTTGTAGTTTTTGTTTTCCTTCCCTTTAATCATTTGTGGTTCAAGTTATGAAGTGCTTCTGAAGTTTTATATTCCTGAGCTCTAAAAGTTAAAACTAGTTTTTAAACAAAGTACGATTGAAGTTACATGCTTCCTGTAGTACTGACCCAGTCAGACAGACTTCTGTTAGGGAGCAGCATGCGTGGTGGAGGTGAAGGAATGAAATGCATCTTGACATCTCTTCCTCGTGTTTTTGAGCAGTGACCCGACACAGCATGCCATTTGCCATTTCTTAAAGGGACTTAAAAGACTTTCTTGTTAATTGTCACTTTGTTCTCCCATCCACTATCTCAAGTGAATAGAGACTGCGTTAGAAATAATAATGATGTTAATTATTTTATAATAATAGCTGATATACGTAGAGATTTTTTAACCTAAGGCTAAGTGCTTTGTATGAATTAGCGCATTCAATTTTCACAACAATCCTGTGAGATAATTGTAGTATCATCAGTCCTGTGAGATAATAACTATTATCAATCCTGTGACTTTGGAGCCCTTGTCTTTTGAGTTTATGCTTATAAAGCACCGCACAAGGTGCTTCATCTGTAGTTTTATTTTTCTAGTTCCTCACCACAGCGTTCTGAGTTATTATCCCACCGATGTATAAGCTCCATGAGGTCAATGACTGTTTTCTTCTTCTAGGCTAAATCCTAAAACAGCAGCTTTTATAGTGCCTGGTGCCTGTTAGAAACTCAGTGAACAGCTATCGAATGGATAATTTTTAGTTTTTGGATAAGGAAACTGTTAAAGAAAAGGTAAATAACTTGCCCAAGGGCAAGTGGTGAAGCTAGAATTCACACTCAGGTAAGTATGACTTCAGAGCTTGTGATCTTTACCTATGGGCTATGAGAGTAATATTTTTGTTGAGAGATTTCTGGAAATGTGTTAAATTCTGAGGCAACGTACAAAATATGTTGTATAATTTTAGGTTTCTGAAATAAGAATATAATGTTATTTTGGAAACTGTGCAAAAAATTTATTTTGAAACTTGTAAATCATCTCTTAATGGGAAAGCTATGGGCTAAAAAGGCTAATCTTGAAGGAATGAAAAATGTGTTTTGGGAAAATATGAATCTATATAGGAAATATTAATATGTATGTGAATATACATAAATATAGGAAAATATTGTGACACACTTAGTGACATTTTTAGTTCATTTAAAAAAGGAAAATTGGAAGTATGTTTTAGCATGAAGTTTTATGAGGTTTACTACTTCATAAAATATGCATAATTAAAATATGAGTTTTCAAAACTTATTGATTTTAGCTTCTATCATTACTAATTCCTAATGCTTCTTTTTCTCTTCTACAAAAAATATCTGGAATTAGGAACACTTACATTGTATGGAGTGTGGAATATGGTTTTTGACACTTAAATATTGCTTAGTCACTCAGTTGTTTCTGACTTTTTGCGATCCTTTGGACTGCAGCCTGTCAGGGTCCTCTGTCCACGGGATTTCGCAGGCAAGGATACTGGAGTAGTTTGCCGTTTCATTCTCCAGGGGCTCTTCGGACCAAGGGATTGATTGGTCTAGTGTCTCCAGTGTCTCCTGCATTGCAGGTGGATTCTTCACCCGCTGAGCCATCAGGGAAACCCACGTATTTAGGGTATTTCTAGACAAATAGTTTTGTTTTAAAGGGGTCAACAGAATTCCAAGGTATTTCTCAAAAGATTGTGCCAATTTCCACTGTCCCTAGAATATTGTGAACACATACTTTATTCCAACCAATACGGAATTATTGGCTATTGGTTTTCAAAATTATTGCAGTTTTTATAGGGGAGAAAACAGCATTCCATTTTAATTTGCAGTCTGTATTTTTGATAAAGTTAAATATTTTTTTCCAAATGGTTATTAACTAAATAAACTTCTCCATAGATTGTCAATTTTTTTCACTTATTGGTAATCCCTTTTTCTTTCTTTCTTTTTTAAAACTGTCTAGTTGGTTATAACAGTCTCATGGCTGGGGTTATCCTAAATTACTGACAGATGAGCTGTTTATATTTTTTCAAGCATAAACTCAGGAACAGCTAGACATTCTTTCAGTATATAGTTAATTTAAAAACTCATAAAGACCAGCCAGAACCCTTAGAAAATTAATTCTGTATCAAGGATATAAATATATATCTATAACATTATCAGATACCTTAGTTAACACGAGTAAACATCTAGTGTGTAGAACTTTAAAGAAAATAAGCACTACAATTGGGCTTTGTTTCTTTAATTTTTTAATGAAGGAAAAGAAGAGAATTCCCTGCTGGTCCAGTGGATAGAATGCTGTGCTTTCATTGCTGTGGATTTGAGTTCAATTCCTGGTTGAGAAACTAAGATCCTACAAGCTATGTGACTAGGCCAAAAAATAAAAATAAAAAAAATAAAGGAGAAGTTTTGTGAAAATAAAAAGACCAACCATGTGTAAATATTTTTAGAATGATTTCCTCATTTGTGGCTTTACTGAGTGTAAGGTTAAAGTTTAAAAGTCAACATGATGTTATTATAACAAGTGTTTAGGATTAGTTTTATGTATTGGCCTCTTTTGTATATTGAGTGGCTTAGTAATTTTAACTGGAGGAAACTGATTAAGAAAATAGCTGTTCATTTCTGTTTGCTGAATGGAGAAGAATCTGTAAAAAAAGAAAACTTTGAGTTCATTTCTTTTAAAGAAGGTTTGAAAACTTTACATGTAACTTCTGAGATTTAGGTCTCTCTTGTGAGACAGCCGAAGGCATAATACATTTTCTGGGAGACCCAGTTGATTAATGTGTAAAGCTGTTCAAATTTTCAAAGGTCTTCTAAAATGCATTTCTAGTTTTTTGATGCAAAAGTTAGTTGATTTAAATGTCAGCCTGTGTCTTATGTCCATGAAACTGGTTGGCTTTCCTAGGAAAATATAGGTAAAAGTAATTTGTACTACATGAATTAGAAAAGCTTGATGGGGTTAGAGCTATTATTGAGCAAATTCTCTAGGGCGTCTTAGTAGGTCATGTTTTGCCAAGCATTGGAACATTCTGGAATCCTGTAGTCACATCTGTGAAAGGGACAAATGGAGATGTCACCAGAATCAGGAGATTGAGAGTTATGTCTGGGCGTCCACCTGTTTTTCCAGGAGATTCCCCTAGGGAATGACATCTTCTCATATTTCCATTATTCTGCCTTTTGCTCATCAGAAATAAATTGAGAGAATATTGAGAAATTAAGGTATTTCGTAGACAATAAAAATAAAGAGTAAATGCATTGTTTCAAATATGTTTATTACTCAGTGTCTTTTAGAAACAAATATTCTGCTATTGATTTTTCTCATCAGTAGTTTAAATCACTGAGTTCAGAAAACTAATATAAATCAAAAACCCATGGGGTGTCAGGCTTAGTGACTTTGTATTATAAGAAGTGGATGGCCCTCAATTAAAATAATAGATAAGCTCTGCTAATTTCTTTATGGAGCAAAACTTTATAAATTAAGTATTTGGATTTTAAAAGAGGTGCTTTTAAAAAGTACTTCAGCCGAGTCAGTTCATGCAATGTTGTATCATTTTGAAATGGAAAAAGCACTCCTGAATTTACATGGCCTGGAAACTGGTTTTTTTTATATTTGATTTTCTCAGAGTACAGTATAATTGCACTCATCTCCTTGTGAACAGAAATGTTTGAGGATGGGTTAAATGAGCTATAGAAAGCACCTCAGAAAAAAGTGCCATGGGAGATATAATTATTTTCCAAGTACTATATGTGAGCAGCTTTCACAAATCAAAGCTTCCTTGAAATAGAGATTACAATCGAAGTTCATCTGTGTACTACTGTATTTGGAATGCCTGCCAACATTCCATCTTGCAGTCACTTTGAGGGGAAAATTCTTCAGATTCATTAGTGCTGTAAGCAAATGTAACTTAAAGTCTGATAACAGAGGTGATGTTGCGCAGGTAAGTTGAGCTGCTCAGTTCAGTTCAGTCGCTCAGTCCTGTCCAACTCTTTGCGACCCCATGAACCACAGCACGCCAGGCCTCCCTGTCCATCACCAACTCCTGGAGTTCACCCAAACTCATGTCCATCGAGTCGGTGATGCCATCCAGCCATCTCATCCTCTGCCGTCCCCTTCTCCTCCTGCCCCCAATCCCTCCCAGCATCAGGGTCTTTTCCAATGAGTCAACTCTTCGCATGAGGTGGCCAAAGTATTGAGAGTTTCAGCTTTAGCATCAGTCCTTCCAATAAACACCCAGGACTGATCTCCTTTAGGATGGACTGGTTGGATCTCCTTGCAGTCCAAGGGACTCTCAAGAGTCTTCTCCAACACCACAGTTCAAAAGCATCAATTCTTTGGTGCTCAGCTTTCTTCACAGTCCAACTCTCACATCCATACATGACCACTGGAAAAACCATAGCCTTGACTAGATGGACCTTTGTTGGCAAAGTAATGTCTCTGCTTTTGAATATGCTGTCTAGGTTGGTCATAACTTTCCTTCCAAGGAGTAAGCGTCTTTTAATTTCATGGCTGCAGTCACCATCTGCAGTGATTTTGGAGCCCTCAAAAATAAAGTCTGACACTATTTCCACTGTTTCCCCATCTATTTCCCATGAAGTGATGGGACTGGATGCCATGATCTTCGTTTTCTGAATGTTGAGCTTTAAGCCAACTTTTTCACTCTCCTCTTTCACTTTCATCAAGAGGCTTTTTAGTTAGGGTTAGCTGCTCAGTACCTCTCTTTTTCATTTGCTTTTTTTTTTTCTTTAAGATACGGAGCAGTGGTTGGTTGTGGTGGCAATATACTGTTTGTGCTTCTCCAGCATCAATATCAGTTTCCCTTTTCTTCTCCTTATAGTATCTGGAATTTCATTTGGGAAGCCTCTCCTCCTGTATTCAGTGTAGCTCAGGAGGGGCTGCCTTCATCCCTCTCCTTGCTGTAATAAGCAAGGGAGCATCTCCTGCCCACAGGGAGTAAGTAACCAATATTGATCAAGTGAGACTCAATTCTTGAATTTTTTGTTGAAATTATTGGAAAGGAAACTTGTTAACTTTTCCCCCTTGGAATTTCGTAGCATGTAGTAATAAGCAAAATAGTCTTGCTGCTGGACTTCCCTCATGGCTCAGTAGTAAAGAATCCTCCTGCAGTGCAGGAGACAGCCTGCTTTGCAGGAGACACAGGTTTGATCCCTGGGTCAGGAAGATCCCCTGGAGAAGGAAATGGCAACCCACTCCAGTATTCTTGCCTAGAAAATCCCATGGAGAGAGGAATCTGGCAGGCTACAGTCCATAGGTTTGCAAAAGGACATGACTTCACCACTAAACCAATTAGCAGCAGTAGGCAAGACTGTCTGATGTGTGTGGGAGCTCACATC
>NW_011495084.1:3845155-3889050 GCF_000754665.1 Bison bison bison
TTCAGAATTCTGACAGTCCAGTCTGAATATCTTACCAGTTTTGTGATCCAGTGAATTTTCTCTCTCTCTCTCTCTTTTTTTTTTTTTGGTAGACAAATATGAGCTGGGCTTCTATCACTTGTGACTGAAGAGACCTAAACTATACACTCTTAGTAATTTAATGTTGGGTCCACCTCATCCTCAAAATTAACTTGCTATATGTACTGTCCCAACTGAAGAAAAACACATAACATAAGAGTTGGAAGTTGGGTTTTGTTTGGAACCTTACTGAGGACTATAGCCTGGGAGACAGCCTCTCAGAGAGCTCTGCAGAACTGTTCCAAAGAGGTAAGGGAGAAGCCAGGATATACAGGGACTTCCCAGGTGGCACTTGTGGTAAAGAACACACGTCTCAATGCAGGACACATAAGAGATGCAGGTTCAGTCCCTGGGTTGGAAAGATCCCCTGGAGCAGGAAATGGTAGCCCACTCTAGAATTCTTGCCTGGAGAATCCCCATGGACAGAGGAGCCTGGTGTGGTACAGTCCATAGGCTCACAAAGAGTTGGATACGACTGAAGCAACTGAGCACCCAGGATATACAGGAAAAAAAAAAACAACAAAATAAAATAACAACAAAAAATATGTAGTTGAATATCAAAAGATTACTGCTAATCACAAAAACAAACATCTCAAGTTAATGCTTTTCGTGTTTTTCTATGAATGCAGGAGTCTGGGCTCATTGAAATTATTCCTTAGATATGCATCTTAACTGTCTAGGGCCAGTATCCTGTTTTGATCCACCCTGAGTTCCTCTCAGGGTGTACTGTTGGGGACAGTTATAGTGGCTGATGGCCTGATGGCAGCCACATTCTTTGTTTACTGGAATGACAGGCAACGTTTTTGTCTGCAGTACTCATTGTTTTTTCCTTTTTTTGATCAGTAATTTCATTTTACTTAAAAAAATTAAAAGATTTTAATTACAATATGAAAAGTAAATACCTTCTAAAGATAAAATGGCATAATAGAAAAAACCAAAACTGTTATATCCAGGCTCATACGTGACATAAATGGCCTTTGTCTAGTTTGAGCAACAGGGTTACAGTAGCAGATTACCTCTAAAATATCTCTGTGGTGGTTTAGTCCTTAGGCTGTGTCCGACTCTTTGTGACCCCATGGTCTGTAGCCCACCAGATTCCTCTGTCCATGGTTTTATCATTTCCCTGTATTTCCTCTGAGCCTTTCTGTCTTTTTTTTTTTTTTAACTTCTTAGCTTGGATGCCTCCAGTACTCTTGCCTAGAAAATCCCATGGATGGAGGAACCTGGTAGGCTGCAGTCCGTGGGGTTGCTAAGAGTTGGATATGACTGAGCAACTTCACTTTCACTTTTCACTTTCATGCATTGGAGAAGGAAATGGCAAACCACTCCAGTGTTCTTTCCTGGAGAATCCCAGGGACGGGGGAGCCTGGTGGGCTGCTGTCTACGGGGTCGCACAGAGTTGGACACGACTGAAGTAACTTAGCAGTAGCCGCAGCAGTAGCTTGGATGCTTGGCTAATTTTCTCTGTTTACCAATAAAAGTATGTAAGATTCTAAACAAAATTGAACAACCCAGGCCCTATGTCCCTCCCATCTATAATGATTGACAATTTCAGGGCTTTGAGGTATAAGAAACACTCCCAAGGATAGAGAAGTCATTGATGAACAGAATAGTCAGTTTTTTAGTGTATGTCAAAAAATTAAGGGGAGCACATGCGTTTTCTCTATAAAAGAAGTTGAATGTGCTTGGGAGCATTCATCCTGCCAGAAAAGCTGCATGAGGATTTCTCCTTGCTGATGTGGCCTCGCTGCTTTGGCAGGTATTACTGCTTCCAGATTCGGTCACAGCATGGGACAAAGGAATATACAGACCTCCTTCCTGCCTTTGAATAATTAGCGTCAGCGTAGTATCCTGAACAGTGATGGGATATAAACAAAGCAGGCGGATAGAGAACCTGGAGAGATTTGGCTTTGGGGAATTATTTAGCAGTAATCACCAGCTCTGTTGACTGTGGAGGCATTTGTGGATTTTGACAGCATTTTCCTTTGGCCTAACAACATTTGCTTTTTATTGAAGGGAGTCACCCACGTAGTGGAAGTGATGGCCGTGCTACTTGTACACACAGATGGGCAACCACCAATCCAAATATCACACTGTTCCAGGATGATGCACGCAAATGGCGCTATATGAGCCCCTTGCCGCAAGGGCCTTTTCCTTCCTGTGAGGAAAATTGAATCATTGTGTTAGCAGTGATGATAAAAATATTGCTATTTTAGAAGTTTTATTTTCCTTAATATCTCTTGTGTTTTATAATCCAGGTTCTTTTCCTAAAACAAACCCGGATTTCCAAGAATAAAAAGAAAATGCGTGACAAACCCCAAATGTTCTCAGTTTTGGCCTGGCTTACAGTATGTAGATGGCTTTATTTAATATAGATATGTTCCTGCAAAGTTGAAAATTAGTCAGTCCCATTTTCCACATGGTTGAAGAGCTTGAAGTTTCAATAATTTTACTGGGACTCTGTTAGGAAACCCATGGGAGCCTCCTCTAGAAATCGTTGGAACATGTTTAGCAGTAGCCGTCTCTGGGAATCCTCCAGGGATTGGTTTTAGGATCCCAGATGCTCAGGTCTCTTATATATTTGGTGTAATGTTTGCATATAACCTACATGATCTTTCCTTATACTATACTTTAAATCATCTCTAGATTACTTATAATAACTAATATGATATAAACTCTGCATCAGTAGTTGCCAGTGTGGGACAAAATCAAGTTTTGCTTTTTGAAACTTTCTGGATTTTTTTTGTTTGTTTGTTTTTAATATTTTCAACCTGCAGTTGGTCAAATCCACAGATGCGGAACCGGCAGATATGGAGGGCTGATTTTATTTCTCTGTTATTTGTGTGATGTGCTTTGTTCATTTGGTTCCAAGTTGAAATAAAGGTTGCTTCATTTATGTAATTGCCTTCTCTTGACAGTTTGCTCATGAATACAAATCTCTTTAAAAATATTAATATTTGATTAGATGTGCTTGAATGTTTACAGAGTTTTTCATATAAATTGCCTTGCCTCCCTTACAGCAGTGTTGAGGGGCCAGTAGTTTATTAATGTTTCTGTCAGTCAGTTCATTGAAGACCAATCTGAGGTTCCACATAGGTTAAGACGTGTACTCAGTGCTAGGAATCCAACTGGTGCAGTGCTTATTATCATAGTTCCTATGGGGATATAGTTGCTCTCTAAACCCAGAAAATAGTTATTAATGATTTATCAAAGGGCTCCTTATTCATGAATCCCTCCCCACTTAATCCTACTAGCATCTCTGCTCTTTGGCATCAGGTCAATAAGTCTTTTACTATCTTCTGTGAACATCTCAAGATCACATGCCAGGGCAATGCAAAATGCACACACATTTTGGACATTTGGCAAAGTATGTGTGGGGTTTCATGAAGTCAGTGAAAGTGGCTCAGTAATACCTGTAATGTAAGATGTAATCGCATAGATAGAGTATGATGAGATTGGATCAGGCAGTTATATCTGTGGATAATTACAAGAGAGGCCCTTGAAAAGAGTATGATTGATTTGAATTTTTGACAATTTTGGCAGAAATAGTGTCTTTAAGATTTTACTGTAATGTGAAGTAAGATTTGTATGGTATGCTTGTCACTTAAAACAGAAAGTTTATTAAGTAACAGGGATATACTGTATAGCACAGGGAATTATAGCCATTGTCCTGTAATAACCCACAGTCTGCAAAAGTACTGAATCAATATGCTGTACACCTGAAATTAGTGCAATATTATATATCAAAGATATTTCAATAAAAATGCAAATTTATATGATTTTTGTACATATGAAAGAATATAGTAAAATATAAATTCTTAGCTACATTACCCAAATCCCATATTTCTGCTTTCACCAGGAAAAAAAATCCATCTAGAATTTTGTGTTTATTACTCTGGTATCTTTTTAAAAGTAGTTTTATCATACATGTATATATCTCTATTTACATTTTTTAATTTTGAGCTTTGTGAAATTTTTAATTTGAGCTTTATGAAAATGATATTGAGGTCTATAAAGCCTTTGATCATTTGCTTTTTAAAATCAATATATTTAAAAATTCATCCTTGTTGTGATATGTAACTCTCTTATTGATTTATACTACTGTATAATATTCTGCAATATTCCTGATAATACCAAGAGTTGATATGGATCTGTGGGAATTCTTAGGTATTACAAATGTGAGTATAAATGGTATAAAATTTTGAAAACCAGTTTAGCATTGACTTATTAAGTTATTTTATAGTTTCTTTCCTAGATATAGATTCCAGATCTAGAAGGATAAACTTGAATTATAATTGATATGGAATTATCCATGACAGTGTTCATTTCATAAGTATAGTATACAAGGTTAGGTGTGTGACTTATAACTAATATCATTAATGTGAAAATACAGCTGTGGAATAATTACTTTCTATTCAAACACCAATTGAAAGTCAAAGCATATTATCCCTTATAGTAAAAATAGGTTTTGACAATAATAAAAACACTAAAAGAAAGTGAAAGTTGCTCATTGGTATCCGATTCTTTGTGACCCCGTGGTCTGTATAGTCCATCGAATTCTCCAGGCTGGAATACTGGAGTGGTAGCCTTTACCTTCTCCAGGGGTCTTCCAAACCCAGGAATTGAACCCAGGTCTCCTGCACTGCGGGCAGATTGTTTACCAACTAAGCCATAAGGGAAGCCCAAGAATACTGGAGTGGGTAATCTATCCCTTCTCTAGCGGATCTTCCCAACCCAGGAATTGAACCGTGGTGTCTTGCATTGCAGGAGGATTCTTTACCAAAAGAGCTATCAGAGAAGCCCAAGAAAAACACTGAAGATTAAGATAATTTTGGTTAATTTTGCATTATTTGATGTAAATATATATATAATAGAGCTTCCCATCTCATAAATATTTACATGAACTTGATTTGAGAAATTCAAACCCTTGTCTGTCACTGTAGAAGGCAGCATAGCCATAAAGAACAAATCCTGGATTGGGTGTCAAGGATTGGAATCTACACAAGTGCTCCACCTCTCAAGTCTCAGTTGATCTTAACCTCTTAACATTAGTTTCATCATTGGTAAAATAGAGGTGCTGGTGTCAGAATTATTTCCATGGCTGTGTGTCAATTAAATGAAACAATATGGGAAAATGCCTTTAGTGGTAAAGTACTGTATACGCTGTTTACTATTATTGTTACCATCACTGCTGTTTGAAGAACCCTGCTTTGGGAAGCAAATCCAGATCATATCTTTTTGAACATTTATATCAGCAGAATGTGTCTCAGTGGCCTGATGTATATTGAAACAGACTTTTTTAAAGGATGTTTTGAACCCTGCTTCATACCAAATCTTCTCTATATTTTGTTACATAAAATGAACAAGAAGCTGTCTGAAGAATTTAACATTTTCTCCTTATATGGCTTCTTTAAAACTTATCTTAAAAGAGAGATAAGATTCTGTTGTAAAGTTTGAATACTTTTCTTCGCTGTTTGTGGAAAAAACTCCTAGAATGAAGCAAAAACTCTCCTGTATGATGAGAATACACTATAATATTGAAGCCTTGACCCTAAGTGTCAGTAGCTATCTGACATGATTAGTATATAAGCACTGAGGTCTAGCTAAGTACTTGTAAAATTGTAGTACCTGAGTGACTATATTATAAATTTTGTTAGTAATAATTTTAGAACTTGATATGTGAAAAGCTGCTACTGCTACTGCTAAGTCACTTAGGTCGTGTCCAACTCTGTGCGACCCCATAGACGGCAGCCCACCAGGCTCCCCCGTCCCTGGGATAAAGCTGGAACTATAAAAAGTTAAACAAATTGACAAATTTTCCAAGCTAAATAAAAGTTATGCCTTCTTATAGATGACCAACTAGTTTGTACCCCCAAACTAGTTTGTAAACTCTAAATGACTTGTAAATATCAACTCCAGTTAATGCCTGGATGAAGAAATACCTGTGGGTTGGAAACCTGGGAGTTGATGGATAAAACTCTTTGGTTAAATGTAAGGGTGCTTAAACCTTTGGTGCTCCGCTAAGCTAAATGCAAACAGTATTATTTTAATAGATTCTGGGGTACCTCAGTAACCTAATTTTTAGAGGATTGTATCTAAAATAACTATCTGGTGAATGGTGAATGGATTATCTCTTGTGTTTTGTCCTTTACTCACTCTGGTTTCTTCATTATTCAAACTATTCTGTCACTTTTGTCCAAAGTCAAGTTTCAGAATGAGAAAAACAAATTATTTTTTGTTTTTTGTAAAAAACAAGTAAATTTGGGACATAGCTAATTTAGACCTTTAAAGAATCCCTAAGTTTTCTAGTTATTTTGTTTCTTTATAAATTTCATTTCTTTACTTTCGGCTGCACCAGGGCTTCGCTGTGGAGGGCGGGACTGCTCTCTAGTTGCGATGCCCAGGCTTCTCCCTGCAGTGGCGTTTCTTGTTGCAGAACGTGGGCTCTAGGCACACAGGTTTCAGCAGTTGTGTCTCTTGGGCTTAGTTGCTCCATGGCATGCGGAGTCTTCCCAGACCACGGATTGAACCTCTGTCCCCTGCGTTGGCAGGTGGATTCTTAACCGCTAGACCACCAGGAAGTCCTTTTTAATTATTTTAAAATGTGTCATCAGCGTATTTGAGGAGCTCTCATTTAGCTGAATCTCTTCACAGATATCTATAGTATCTTCTAGCACGATTTCTGACATCAATTGGCATTACTTTTCCATTTACAAACAGTATAAAAAACCACACAAAGGCATATTCTCAGATTTTCATTCAATGATTGTATTTTCTTAGCTTTAGAAGGATGTTAAATCTTCTACTAAAATTATTCCTTACTGCCCCAGGTTTGTTCAGAGGACTTTCAATGGCAAATTGGCAGTTAGAAATTCAGGATTCACCTATAGAAAAAAGCTTCTTAGCTTGTGGATACAGCACAGAGAACACTGAGAAGCATGGGATCTTGGTCTTGGGAAGATGAGTTCAGATTTTATCCTTGCCACTTAAACTGCAGTGGGATCTTGATCAAGTTTGGTAACTTCTCTCAGTCTCCATCTTCTCACTTCTGACAAAATGGAGTGGATTTTTCAGTGTACTAAGTGTTAAAGGAAATG
Organism: Bison bison bison; assembly: GCF_000754665.1. NCBI lineage: Eukaryota > Metazoa > Chordata > Mammalia > Artiodactyla > Bovidae > Bison > Bison bison. Next base: position 3,852,331 of record NW_011495084.1, read on the forward strand.
CTGATAGAAAGTGCTTGCCTGTCTGCCTGGCACATCATGCTGCTTGGTAATGGTTCATGAGCTGTGCACCTGATCTGGTAGGAGCAATGCTGAGCTGTGAGGGTTGGGACAAGTAGGTGTGGGCTGACGGCCCAACAGGGAGACAAGTGCTGTGGCCACCTTGTCCTCGAAGACTGAAATAAGCCTTAGCTTGCATCCCTGTCCCACATAGGTTGGAATTCCCTGTGACATTACCATTGGAGGGGTTCATAGAAGGCTAACATTTTTATAATTGTTGCCATCTCTAAGTTTCTGCTTTTATTGAGATCTGGATCTCATTACACATTGTGCCTCCTGCTTGCTGGTCTCTTTTCCACCCCCCTAGGACCCCCTGCAAGCTGAAGTGGTCTTTATACTTCCCGGAGTCCTGATGTCATTGCTGTGAACCCAGACTTAAATGCAGGTTTGATGTAAGTGAGGGAGTTTCCAGTATAATACAGCAACAACTTAAAATGGACCCTTAGAGATTTCAGTCTTTCAAAGCTCCTCAGTGATTACTGTTTGGGGAAATGTTCATTCATTGCTTCTTTTGCCTCTCTACTCAGGGGCTGGCTGTCTACCCGACTGCTGACCATTTTCTCTTTCTTGTTTACCTTAATCATCCTTGTTCTCCCAAATGCTTGTGCAGGGCTGCTGTAGAGCTGTTGAAGTGTTTTTGCCAATGCATCCTGGTCTTCACCGCATGTGTAATACCAGCCTTACCCTAATTCCTTACCTTTCTGAAAGGAATGCTGTGGCCATATAACCTTTTTATTCCCTTTGTAAGACTTGAGAGATTGAATATAAGGGATGAAGAAGAAAGTGTTAAGTCCAGAATTTCTAGATGAGAGGAATAGTATTGCCTGCAATTCAAATAGATAAGTGCTAAAGGAAACTGACATGGTGATATAGAGGAGAGTAATCTGAATATTCAGGGATTCTGTCATATTTGATATTTTCATCAGTCTAGATTTAGAATACATAATTATCTATTTTTATTGGAATAAAAAATGCTTTACAATGTTGTGTTAGTTTCTGCTGTACAAGGAGTTGAATCAGTTATATGTATCCGTATATCCCCTCCCTCTTTTACCTCCCGCCCCGCCCACGATGGGGGTGGGCGGGACATCACCCATACTATCACCTCTCTATCTAGCTCATCAGGAGCACGGGGCTGAGATCCCTGTGTCCTTAATAAGAAGTTAGGTGAAAAAACTGCAGCTGTGGAATGGCAGATAGCAACAGAACCTATTTGCTGTTAATTGTGGTTCCTGTAAGTATGAAAGGAAGTGCAGGAACTAAGTCAGAGCAGCATAATGAGTGATCAGTCACCGAGCAGATGTTTGTCTGCTCTTCCTTACTCAAATAAGGATCGGCACAGGAGGAGGCACTGAGTCTACAGCATTTTTTTTTTTTTTTTCCTTTTGAGGCTTTTATTTGTTGAAAAACAGGAAGCTGTGAGAGACATAGAATCTTCGTGTGTTGGGATCCTTCCCAGCCAGGGGAGTGTGTCCTCACAGATAAGAATACACATTTGTCAGGATGTTCCAGGAAGCCTACAATGTAAAGTGTGCGGCCTGAAAGCAGAAGGAGGGGGCCAGCGAACACACGAAGCCTCCTCAGCTCTGTGATGTTGGAAATTGGTGGAAGGCTGGAGCACTGATTTCCCAGACACAGAGAAACTTCTCAGCCTTCGTGATCCAAAGCAGCAAGAGGCTTTTAACTCTGAAGCTGTCCGAGAGTCCTAGACCAGCAGAGCCTGGGTTGAGACCTGAAGCTCTTTTAGCTTTGCTTACAGTGAGTTTGAACTCCCGGAGATGGTGATGGACAGGGAGGCCTGGCGTGCTGTGATTCACGGGGTCGCAAAGAGTCGGACACGACTGAGCGACTGAACTGGACTGAACTGAACAGTGCCAGTCTCCATCTGAAGGAAGCCTCCCCACAAAGAATCCTGTCTAGTAAGAGCTAAGTGATGTTGACATCCAGAGTTCTCGAACAGTTTCAACTGTTTTCATTCAAAGATTTTGTTTGACAGTCTCTTTTTTTAGTTCTTTCTTTTGTTTCAACCTTTTTTTTTTATTTGTGACAAATACTTTTTAAGCCCTGCAGATATGACTGGGATGAGAAAACGGTGACTGTGATGACAGGGTGCTTGCTTTAGGAAGCTAATAATCTACCTACAGGAAAGAGAAAAGTTATGAACACCATACATACTATCTGACACAGACTAAATTTTAATACATACTTAATGAATGATTAAATACTGTGATACGAAAATGTTCCCTGAGTATATGGGCAAAGTGTTGTCTTTGTCAACACATTGTCCTTGAGTCAACAAATTGTCCTTTACTGATGTTTCCCTGGGGTTTTTTGAGAGAGAAGAGATAAATAACGTGTGTTCACTTTGTTTTCCTTAACAAACAGCCCCTATTTAAAAAATACATCTATTTTTCTACCGTCACATGTTGATATACAAGCGGTACTAATAATTTTCATGCAACTAAATGAATATTGCGCCGGAGACTAAAACCAATGTGAGGACAAGGTGATGATATGCTGGTACATAGCTGGAGCCTGTGCTGGTGGTATAGTGTACTTGTTTTCATGAGCGAGACTGGCCTGTGGTTTTTTCTTTCTTTTTTTTTTTTAAACTGTCTTTATCAGGATTATGCTAGCATCAAAAAATCATTTGGAAAGTTTTTATGTTCTCTGAAACGTTTTATATAATGTGAGTATGTGTCCCTTGGGTCCGTATGCATTTATCTATGTAACCATCTTGGCCTGGTGCTCTTTGGAAGGTATTTCACTGATTTTACTGCTTTTATGGCTATTGATTGGTTCAGTTTTAGTTTTCTACTATAATTATTCATCTTTTCTTTTTTTCAGGAGAGTAATTTATGTCTTTGTTTAAAATTTTTTAGGATAAAGTGGCGAATAGTGTTTTCTTATAACTTGAAATCTCCTTGTTGTATTTTTATCTGTATCTTCTTATTGAGTTATTTTATTATTGTATATATCTTTGAGAGACATGAGCACTGAGTCTAAAACATTTTTTTATATTCTCAAAGAGTGGTCGTAAGACCACAATTGTAAGAACCACTAAGGTGTTAATTTGAAGTGGAAAGTCCTGAACACTAGCCTGTCCTTTTGAGTCTATATATTTTTAATAATTTCTCCAAATGATCTGTAGGTGTAGTAAGTTTTGAGAACTATTGATCTAGAGGTTTTGTTTTTCATGTACTTTTATTTCATAATACTTGTGGATATACTAAGCAGTTCTACAATTTTTTTTTTAGTATCTTAATGAATCTCTGACTTGATTAGTTTTTTTTTCTTGGTATATTTCTAACTTTTGTCATTGAATACTTATTTCTACTTTAAAGTGTTTAGCAATGAAAGCTTTTTCTTGTAAAATTGCTTTTCATTACTACCTGGCAACAAAGCATAGGTGTTAATTTCATTATTCTTTTTGAAAGTTTTCTATTTTTATTAAGGTAATATATAATTTGCAAATTTTTAATTTCTACATCTTAAGATGATTCATAGTTTCAGTTAATTGTGATAATGGAAAGGCTTCCTTTTTCAAATGTGCTGATTTCTTTTTTCTGTTATAATACAGGATTAGTTTTAAAAGTACTCCATAACAATCGAAGGTGAACCTTTTATACAGTTTAGAACTTAATATATGTTTGTTCAAGCAACCTTATCAGTTGTAATATTCAGATTCTCTGTATATCCAGTTCTTTTGCCTGTGTAAATGGAAAGAGAATGAGGGTCCTTAATTTTTGCCACTCTGTTTTATTTCTACAGTTATTTTCTTTTATGATATATTTTTGATACTTTATTTTTTACTGTGTGAAAGCCCTCTGATTTGTAGGGTTTTCATTCACAGTTTAGGGATACTGCCAACTGTACAGGTTTTAGTCTTGCTCAGGTGTCCTATATAGACATTCTTGTCAGGGTCGTTACATTTATTCAATAGAAGAATTTATATATATGTATATATCTCCCTTCCTCCTTCCTGTCTTCTCCTGTCTGTGTTCATACACCCCTATTTATCTATCTGTGTGTATATGTATATTCACTTGTATTTTGTCTTTTCATTTTAAGAAACTGTCTTTAAATGTAGTCACATAGTGCTTCCCTGGTAGCTCAGATGATAAAGAACCTGCCTGCAATGTGGGAGAGCTGGGTTCAGTTCCTGGGTTGGAAAGATCTCCTGGAGAAGGAGATGGCAACCCACTTCAGTATTCTTGCCTGGACAATCCCTTGGACAAAGGAGCCTGGCGGGCTACAGTCCATGAGGATTGCATCCTGGACTGAGTATTTGTATCTTTTTCTCTTTGATGCTCTTGATGAATTGTTTTTTTTTAACTTATTTGAGAGGAATGAGTCATTTTTGATGCTCTTGATGAATTGTTTTTTAACTTATTTGAGACGAATGAGTCATTTTTAGTTCCAGTAGTATCTACCTTAAGTTTTAAAGCGTGAACATAAAGTTTTACGTTCTTTATTAGTGTAAGAAAAGATACATTGATATCTTCTTTTAAAATTGACAGTGTTTACTCAAATTTATTTTCATCACACTTGTCCTCTATTTCTTTTTGGCATATTATTATCCTTTTTATATTATCATGTATTTATATTTTCTTTAAATTTTTTGTGCCTTTACATTCTCTTTTATGACAGCATTTACAATATCTGATTTTTCATCTTTCTCTTAGATCTGTATGTGTATTAATACCATCTTTATATACAGATACATAAGGGCCTTTGCATATCTGTCACTATTTTTCTTTCAATCAAAAATGAACAATTTCTGTATGTTAATCTTGAGTTACAGTGTTGCTTCCTTGGTTTCTGGGAAAGCTTGAAGTCAGTCTGATTCTTTGTAGTATAAACGTTTTTCTGTCTCGATGCTTTCAGGTTTCTTTTTTTAGTTCGTACATCTCAAAAATGAACTAGGATATAGCTAGACTTTGATCAGTTTTCACTAGTTTTTCTGGTGTCGATCGCTAGCTTGTCCTGAGTCCTTCAGCTCTGTATCAGCCTCTGAAAGTTTCTTTCACAAACATTTGATGTTTTCTTCCTTTTCCTTGGTCTTTCTTTCTGAGGTTACCTGTACGTTGGTTTCTGTTCTTTCTGTGCCCTACCTGGCTTCCCCTTTTTATTCGTCTGATATTTCTTTGTCTTTTCCTTGGGATGGAAGAAGTTTGTTTTCCACTGATCGATTCTGCGGTTTATTTTGTTCTGTGAGTATTTAAATTCTGCTATTGAATTTTCAGTTTTGGTAAACTTCCTAAAGAAACCCTACCATCTTAAAATCCTGCTGCTTTATCAACCAGTTCTATACACAATCTTGTTCTGGTTTCTCAGATCTGGTTCATAAAGACCATGTTTTCTCAGATTGTATTGAAAAGATTGAGTTTTAAGAATTTGTTACCTGAAGTAATTCCATTTCAGAAATAAATTTTTCTTTGTATTTTATGTTTTATTTATTTATTTTTCTGATGCCAAATCCATCCTATATTATTATTGGAGTATAATTGCTTTTGGAGTATTATTGGAGTATAATACAATACTGTATTGCTTTCTGCTATATAAGAAAGTGAATCTGATACACACACACACACACACACACACACACACACTCACACACCTCCTCCCCTCCTCCCCTCCTCCCCTCCCAGGTCATCACAGAGAACCAAGCTGAGCTTCATAGAGCAGCTTCCCACTAGCAATCTGTTTTACCCCTGCTGCTGCTGCTAAGTCGCTTCAGTCGTGTCCAACTCTGTGCGACCCCAGAGACGGCCCCCCTGTCCCTGGGATTCTCTAGGCAAGAACACTGGAGTGGGTTGCCATTTCCTTTTCCGATGCATGAAAGTGAAAAGTGAACGTGAAGCTGCTCAGTCGTGCTGTGCAGACTCTTAACGACCCCATGGACTCCCCTAGTAGTGTATTATATTTTGTTTTAAAGTTACTTTGTGTAAATTGTTTTCCTGCTACACTGTCTTTGCAAATGGAGAAGTCTGTTCAGAATCATAGTTTGCCTTGCTGTCCTGCAGAATTTCCATGAGGCCCCTTCTCTGAGAACTTGTGCTCAAGAGCAAGGGGATAAAACTCAGCATCACAGGATGAAGGTTCTAGAAGTCAAAGGAGAGACAGAGAGGAAGGTGGAGCTCTACAGAGGCTAGCAGAGGAATGTTTTGTCTGCTTCTTTCACTCTGCTGTTTGCCGTGGCTGTAGTGTGAGAATTCACACTTTCCATCTGCCTTTTTGCTTTGCCCTCAGTGCCCAGTTTGCACTGTGTCTGTGTCTTACCTCCTTTTTGGTACTTCAGCTCTTTACAGAAGGAAAGGCCCTAGAACAGTTGTTTGGCTGTGTGAACCGTGGGCCTCCCAGCACAGCTGCTCTGCATTATGCTGAACAGTGTGTACCCATCTCCCAGGGCCTGTCTGCACTTCCCGCTCACAGCCCTGCAAAGTGGGATGCATCTGTGGAATTCTCCCAAACAGACTTGGTGTACTTCCTACAGCACTGGGTGGTTTTCTGGTGGTGTGGCCATATTTTAAGCCTTTAATGTCTTTCTAATTAGGTTCCATATATCCAGGAGAAATTCCTCAAAGTTACTGACATCTTGATGGGGGTGCTTCCTTAATTTATAGTGTGGATGCCGGCTTTTCTACAACTGTATATTTATCGGTCATTTCGGTTAAGCTTCTGAGGCATCAAGTTTTTTGTTTTTGCCTAGAATCAGAACCAATTGAAAGAGTACGGGAGTCAGGTTGAGATCTCACAGTGTTTGATTCTAGATAAGACGTTTTAATGTGGCATAATTGTGACAATCAGAAGTGCTAATCCTTTTTTTCCTTAACAAGGCTTTCACACCTTGCCACAAGCAGCAGGGGCATTCGAGACCTTCTGTTCCAGGGACAGAATCTGCCTAGCTTATGGGTGGCTTAGGAAACATACCTAAATATATAACCTCTCCAGGTAGGTGAATCCCAAAGAATGCCAAGGAGGGACTGAGCCACCCATGCCCAGCTCCATCCACAGCTCACCCATCCATCGAGTCTCTCCATTTCTCTAAGGAGGACCAGTTGAGGGTTCATGAAAGTCTGACAGAATTACTCCAATAGCAGAATGAGATGTAGAGGTTAAGTGCAGCTTCTGAACAATCACTGTCACTTCATGACAAATAGATGGGGAAAAAGTAGAAACAGTGACAGAATTTATTTTCTTGGGCTCTAAAATGCCACACACAGTGGCTGCCTCCATGAAATTAAAAGACGTTTCCTCTTTGGAAGAAAAGCTATGACAAACCTAGACAGCATATTAAAAAGCAGAGACGTCATGTTGCCAACCACAATCCATATATTCAAAGCTATGATTTCTCCAGTAGTCATGTATGAATGTGATTGTTGGACCATGAAGAAGGCTGAGTGCTGAAGAACCCATGTTTTTGAACTGTGGTTCTGGAGAAGACTCTTGAAAGTCCGTTGGACAGCAAAGAGATCAAGCCTGTCAAACCTGAATTTTCATTGGAAGGACTGATGCTAAAGATAAAGCTCCAATACTTTGGCCACCTGATGTGAAGACCTGACACGTTGGAAAAGACCCTGATGCTGGAAAGGATTGACAGCAGGAGGAGAAGGGGACGACAGAGGATGGGATGATTGGATGGTATCACTGACTTGAGTTTGAGCAAACTCCGGGAGATGGTGAAGGGCAGGGAAGCCTGGCATGTTGCAGTCCATGGTGTCGCAAAGAGTTGGACATGACTTAGTGACTGAACACCACCAACAACTGAACAATTGTGATGATGACCTCGTAGTTACATGTGTTTAAGCCATCGTCTTCCCTAGATATTTCTGAAGCATACAACTGAGAAGTGGTGTGAGAATGTTTATTTTTCATGGGCTGAATTTTGTTTTCTTTTAACAGAGTCCTTTCAAAATCTGAACCAATGTGCCTTTATTCTGACTTATTACTAAAAATTATCTGTTACCCCAAGTATAAAATTCTACTACTGGAGTTTAATTTGTGTGTGGATCTGAATTTCATTAGAATTTAAGTATCCTTGAGCAATTTATTATTATACCCTTAGTAAAATGCATAACTGCAAGTCAGATTCTGACTTTTACTTGAGTTTGCCTAGGAAATAATAAACTAAACCATCCAGTCTGTGAAATTTAGTATCCTATTTAATACATTATGACTGTAGTAAATGATCAGCAATTAAACTTCTTAAACATGCGTATTTGATGAGTTGATTTGCATCTAGTAGCTCTTGGCCCCGGAGAAGGCAATGGCACCCCACTCCAGTACTCTTGCCTGGAAAATCCCATGGATGGAGGAGCCTGGAAGGCTGCAGTCCATGGGGTCGCTGAGGGTCAGACATGACTGAGCGACTTCATTTTCACTTTTCATTTTCATGCATTGGAGAAGGAAATGGCAACCCACTCTGGTGGTCTTGCCTGGAGAATCCCAGGGATGGGGCATCCTGGTTGGCTGCCGTCTATGGGGTCCAGAGAGTCGGACATGACTGAAGTGACTCAGCAGCAGCAGCAGCAGCTCTTGGCCCATTGTTTACAAGGGTATCTGAAAGAGGGTTTCAGATTTTCAGATACCTATAATGTGTTTCTCTATTTGTAGGGTGTTGGAAGAACTGAATGCTCTATTGTAGTTCAGCATGATTTTTCTGTCTGAGGCTTTGATAACTGTCTTCCATAGGGTATAACCTACAAAAGAGAATGTGTTAATCCTCAAAGCAAGGTAAATAAACACAACCACTGACCTTTAGAATAGCTGCCCCTGAGCCTTCCCTTGAGGTAATTTTTTCATTTGTACAAGAATAGCCAAGGGGGAGATTGATTTGTCCTATAAACCTCTTGACGAAAGTGAAAGAGGAGAGTGAAAAAGTTAGCTTAGAACTCAACATTCAGAAACTAAGATCATGGCATCTAGTCCCATCACTTCATGGCAAATAGATGGGGAAACAGTGGCTGACTTTATTTTTCTGGGCTCCAAAATCACAGCAGATGGTGACTGCAGCCATGAAATTAAAAGACACCTGCTCCTTGGAAGAAAATTATGACCAACCTAGACAACACATTAAAAAGCAGAGATGTTACTTTGCCAACAAAGGTCTGTCTAGTCAAAGGTTTGGTTTTTCTAGTGGTCATGTATGGATGTGAGAGTTGGACTATCAAGAAAGCTCAGTGCCGAAGAATTGATGCTTTTGAACTGTGATGTTGGTGAAGACTCTTGAGAGTCCCTTGGACTGCAAGGAGATCCAACCAGTCCATCCTAAAGGAGATTAGTCCTGAATATTCATTGGAATGACTGATTCTGAAGCTGAAACTCTACTTTGGCCACCTCATGTGAAGAACTGACTCATTGGAAAAGACCCTGATGCTGGGACAGATTGAAGGCGGGAGGAGAAGGGGATGACAGAGGATGAGATGGTTAGATGGCATCACTGACTCAACGGACATGAGTTTGAGTAAGCTCTGGGAGTTGGTGATGGACAGGGAAGCCTGGCGTGCTGCAGTCCATCGGGTCATAAAGAATCAGACATGACTGAGTGACTAAACTGAACTGAACTGAAACACTTAATCTAAATGAGCCCATCATTCTTTTAATCACTCTTGCTGAAACCTTTATGGTGATCTAGAATAGCCTTATTAATTTGTTTTCTTCCTTATTTTATCTTTCTGCTCTATCAAAACCTAAATTGTCCTGCTCATTGAAGTATTCCTGGCTGGGTTCCCAGAAGAGTTTGTTGAATGCAAAAAGAGTGGATTTGCCTAGAGCAGAGATCAGAAATCTATGGTCTGCAGTATCTTGCCAGAGGACATTTGTTTGATACAATCAGTATCTTTTTGTTTTTTTTTTCTCTCTTTTAATTGAAAAAGTTAGCATTTATAAACTGGGTTTTAAATAAACACCTGAGTTTCTGGCTTCTCTTGAAAACTTGAAGGAGCTGGCAAGCCTGGCCTCACAGCACCATGTGGCATCACCAGCAGAGGACTGGGTAACAGCTGTCACACGTTAGACAGGACACTTTTCTTTTTTCTTAAGCCTTCTTGACCACCAAAGGTTTAAGAGTTTAGTACCCTCGCTTTCAACCCAGTCCTTAATTTCATTATACATAAGAACAAATAATGGTGTGGCTTAAATGAAATGCCTTTGCCTTTGACAACAATACAAATTATATTGACATGGGGCAAACAATGGTAAATGACTGAGTAGGACAGAGAGGTTATACATAAGTAATTAATGAATAATAGAAGGTGATAAGCACCATTTTAGTGGAACGCCATCATACCGGGGCTTCCCTGGAGGCTCAGATGGTAAAGAATATGCCTGTAAGGCAGGAGACCTGGGTTTGATCCCTGCGTTGGGACAATCTCCTGGAGAAGGGAATGGGAGAACCCACTCCAATATTCTTGCCTGGAGAGTTCCATGGACAGCGGAGCCTGGCAGGCTAGAGTCCAAAGAGTTGAACACAACCGAGCGACTAACCCTATTACTGTACCATCATACCTGCATTTAATTTGCATATGTATTTGTGTGTATATATATATATGTATATAAGAATTCATATATCTAAGGTGGTTGCAGAAGAGAGAGGAAACTGAAAATGAAGTAGGTAGTTAAGGAAGAAAGGTAGGTGAGCTTGAAAAGGGGAGCAGTGGTAGATACAGAAAGAGAAAGAGGTGCTATTGCACGGGTTCCCCATACTGCCTTCAGTTTATGTTTGCACCAGAATATCTGATTCTCACCTTTGGTTTCATTCACATCGTATCCCTCTCTCTACTGCTGTCCATTGGATATTTAAATATGTATTGTTCTTATATCATGGCCCATAAATATAAATATGCGTCTGTATTTGATGCTTAACTGATTATATGCTCACCTAACTCCTTGCAACTTCTTTGTATTTAAGTTGCTCTTCTCTAACCAGAGGAAAGAGGTCTAACTTTGAGGCTGCAGGATCTGAAACTATTTCATAGAGGAGATAGCATTTGAGTGGAGACTTGAAAGATGGGGGAAACAGAGCTCCATCTAGACTCGTGTTTCCAATGTGGTAGCCACTGGCCAAACGTTCCAATGAAAATTAATTCAAGAAATAAGGACTTCAGTCCTCATTGCTCTAGCCACATTTCCAGAGCTCAGTAAACTATCTTGATTCATGGCTTATATTAGATAGTACAGAACATTTCCGTTACTGTAGACTGTTCTGATGGTTCTGCTGCCTACTGACGCTGCACGTAGGAAGGAAGTACTTCACATCATTGCAGGAGGTAGAACATTTTGACCTCTGTTAAGATAAAGAGTGAAGAATTAATTTAGAGTATTTTCTGTCCCCACCCTCCCTACCCTCAAATAAATACAATTCTTTTCCCTCTGGACACAAAAGCTAAGCCAAATAATGCTAATTACCCAAGAAATTGTGGAATTTTACAAATGTTCACATTCTCTACTGGGTCCCTGTTTTATTAATCATTTGTGGAATTATTCGGCTGGTGAAAGTGATGTTAGGATAAATGAGGATATCTTTTTTCTAAGTGGAAAAGAGAATATTACTGATTATTTTGGAAAATTATCCTTGTACTTCTTTATTGACATAGGTGGTGTCAATAAAGAAGTACACCTTTTAGGGAAGGTGTTTCTTTAGCTTTAAATATGGTTTGGTATTTTGATGTATATGCAGTGTATGGTTTATGTTCATATAATTTATATGCCACGTTGTTTTTTTGATGCAAAAATTGAGCCCAAGTGAAAATGTTATATGTTGCTTGGCTGCTCCTGAACTCCCCCCACGCTCCTCTCCTCACAGTTATTCCTGAGTTAGTTACATCGCTTGTCACCAGGGACTACCAGCTTCTATGTCTTTTTGGCAGTTTTAGAGTCTTGTTTCAAATTATATGCAGTCAAAAGCTTGGCAGTGATTTGTTACTGTTCAACCTAACGTTCTTTTGATTGTATTACAGTTTGTGATAAAATATCTGTTGATTTGTGATAAATAATTAATATTGTTTGAACTGTTGGAGTTTCCTAGGTAGTTGTTTATGTGCTAAGGATGAAAGAAAACTTTTCTAGCGTGTAGTTTATCCACAGAAAAATGAGAAGGGTTTTTTTTTTTTTTTTTTTTAGCCAGGATATTAATGCTTGAGCCCTAAGTGGCCCCTGGGGACGTTTTTTTCTTTTTCTGTTTCTTTAGAGCAGATGTTACCTTTTCTTTTTCACAGGCATTTCAGAGATAAGAATTTTAGGAAAGATATTTCTCTTTCAGAATGAAGAGTGATCCCTCTTTGTGGCATTAGTATGTAAATGTATTTTTCAAGTGTGAGAATTGTACGTTTTTGTTAGAATTGTTGTTGCTTTGCCAAGGGTTAGGGAGAATGTTTCTTTCAACCAGGATATCTTTACCTTTTCTCTCTATTATTCTACCTGGAAGATGAAGAACAATGAAGAGACATGAAGAGAAGAATTGATTTGGTCATCAATTTATAGATTGAAGCTGCTGTATAAAAAATAAGCCAAAATAGCAGTGATCTCAGAGTGACAGAAATTTATTTTGCTCTCACATAAAAATTCCCCTCGAGGGCTGATAGAACTCCTTCAATCCATCCTCAAGATTGGGCTTTTATCTCATTTCTTAGTGGCTGCCATGCCTTCCAGCACTGTGTCTCCACTCACGGAAGTCCCTGGGAAGAGAAAGTGGGTGGTACCACTTTCCTCCACAGGCAGGACCTGCAAATTGTCCTTATCAATTCTCCTGGGCCACCTTTGCTAGAATTTGATCACATGGTCATATTGCAGGAAAAGAGACCCCTTCTAGGGCCTGAGAATGGATGGGCTCTTGTCTAACACATGGAAATAAATTGTCCGAGGTAACAGATGTGCTGATAAAGCAAGAGACTGTATTGGGAAGGGGCGCCCAGGTGGAGTAGGAGGGTATGGGATCCCAGGAGAACTGCTTTGCCACATGGCTCTCAGTCTTGGGTTTTATGATGATAGGATTTGTTTTTGGGTTGTCTTTGGCATTTCATTCTGAATCAGCGTCCTTCCTAATGGCATATAAAACACTCAGCCAAGATAGATTCCAGCGAGGAGGATTTCTGGGAGGTTGGTAGGACATTGGGATTGGGGTCTCCTTTTGACCTTTCTCATATTCTCCCAGTCGGTGGTGTCTTGTTAGTTCCGTGTTCCTTTCCAGGACCTCCTGTTGTAAAATAACTCATGCAAATAGTTACTATGGTGTCTGGCCAGGATGAGTGGTTTCAGCCCATGTTTTCCCTAACAGGGACATAGCTACCAGGGAGGCTGAGAAAGTGTTTGAGTCTTCGTGTCCTTAGCCCCAACCTGGTGTTTCATTGTAAAACAATAATGGTAAATATATCAGCAACAGCATGGTGCTTCTGCCACAAACCCATGTGTTCCATTCAACTTCCAAATAAACTGTGAAAATTCCCATTGATTAGATTGACCCCAAAATGCCATCAGTAAATAGGATTTTATTTTAGGGTTGATTTTTCTATTATTAATAGTATTTTTATTAAAAATATTAATTTAATCATATGGAAAAATTAGAGCAGGACTGGCTAGTTTTTAGAGCCTGCATGAACTAAATAGATACAAACAGGATTCCCATACTCAGGAGCCATGAGTGAGGGCCCAGGAGAGTAAACTTTGAGAGAGGTGCAAATGAAGAAAAGTTAAAAGAGGATGTGAGCCATGATTGTGGCTGATTTTAGGTCTCATGAACTACATGGAGTTCTGGGTAACTAATAATGGTCACTAAACTTTTTTGCAATCTGAAAAAGAAAAATATTTTTCCTGGAGAATAAAAATGTTCTGCTTGAGGCCAGCCTTAGTCTCTAGCAGCAGTAAAAGCCTGTGATATATAATGATGCTCATATTTCTTCCTTTTTCAATAGCACTGTGGTAGGGAATGTAAATGTACCAAGTCGTATCGAGTGGAAGGAGACAAAACTCAGCCCGTTTTCCTTTTATGCTTGATTTGATTTTTCTCTGACACATTTATAATCTATCAGTTTCTTTAGTCTGTAGTTGAGGGCTTGGCAGAGTTTTGAGAGGATTGTATTATTTCCTTTTAAGAGGAAACATAATTTAGGAAACTGTAAATGGGTTGTCTGTATGTGTGTGCATAAAACCTCATTTCTGGTTTTACCAAGAAAATCAAGCGTATGTACAAACAGAGTATCCCACTGAATTGAACCAACTTTTACGGAGTTTCCAGTGATACGTATGTAAATATCAGTATTAACTCATATATGTTAAGAATGTCTTGGTTTATTCATGGTAGCCTTTCTAATAATGCCTGCTTTATATTTAGATCTTTCTTTTAAAACCTAAATATGCTAACCATAGCATGACCCATGTGTGTGCACAGTTGCTCAGTCATGTCCAACTCTTTGCAACCCCAGGGACTGTAGCCCACCAGGCTCCTCTGTCCATGGGATCTTTTCCAAGCAAGAATACTGGAGTGGGTTGTCATTTCCTCCTTCAGGGGATCTTCCTCACCCAGGGACTGAACCTGTTTCTCCTGCAGCTTCTACATTGACTGGCGGATTCTTTACCACTGCGCCACCTGGGAAGCGCTAGCCTGGAGCAAAGAGAGGAAAGGGCCAGTGTAGGCCTTGCTGGTGGTTCCTGGGCATTATCAGAAGGTATGGGTGTGACACGAGTCCCTAGGGAGTGCTAGGACCATGCCCCATTTCTACTCTGGGTGTGTGCTGGGTTTGGAGTCAGCTGCACACTTTGTTCTTGTTCGTTTCCTGCTTCGCTGTTAGTTTGGATACTTAAAACTGCTGGACAAAGGTGCATCATGTTAACTAAGTTACGAAAAGCATACCTTAGATGCTCTGAAAGTAAGAGCCCACCAACATGCTTTGATTTCATGGTTTGCTCCTCTTCTGTGTTATGCAGCTCCGGGGGTGCCCTGTTCACAGATTTTAGCGTGAATGGTGACTCTTAGGGTTGTGTAAGAGGAAGTCTCCGGTCACAGCCTTGAAATCGCTGTGTTCATTGTAGTGTTGGTATATTCTCACTGGAAAGACTTTATCATTTATTGCCTAAGCCAGATTTCGAGAGTGAAAGGGGATATGATTAGTAACTACAGCAGAAAAACACACACAAACTCAGATTTTCCTAGAAAAGTGGGCATTTATGAAGTGGGCATAACGTAATTGTTAGGATCCTAACAATCAGTATACTACTTGGTTGGTTATTAAAATAGGTTGAATAGGTTTTTCTGTTTGAAACATTTCTGTTGATATAATAAGGCGGTGAAACGAATCAAAGTGAAGTATCCTAAGAATGGTTTCCTTTTTCCATACTGTGTAATTTCCAAAAGAAATCTTTAAAGGGTGGCTTTATGTTTTTGTTTTGTGGCCAGATTTACCAAGGATGCACAACATTCCCTTCTTTATGTGTCTAAGTCCAAGTTTCTCCAGCTGCTAACCTGTTAAATTTACATTGAATCCTGGTGAGGTTTTTCTCAATAAAATGTTCTGGAGACAATTATTTAAAATATCTTTCTTAAATTCTTTAAATCTGATGTTGACTTGCTCACAAACTGCCAGTCGCAGACTTACACACTATCTCATTCCAAATGCCTTTTCTTGGCTTTGCATCTCTTTAGGTACTGGCTCCCCAGCTGAGTGCTTCTCTCTTGCAGATTCCTCTCTTCACTGTCTCCAAAATTGTTGATGTTTATACTATCTTCATTGTTTTTCAGTGGAAAGAACCCATTTTCTCCCTTTCCAGCTCCTTCCCATTCTCCAGAGTCCCTTATATCAGGGTCCCTTTCCTCTTTGTAATTGTACCATTTGAGAAAGTGAAGTGCGAAAGAGTTATGTCCTAGAATCATGTCTCAGATCCATCTTAAAAAGAGTTGTATAATCTTGTGAATCAGTGTTACTTTCAGTAAATTGGGTATAATATAAAATCACCCCATTCAATTTCAAGGATTAAATTTGGTAATATATGGAAATTACTTTTTCGACTACAAAATACTATATAAATATTTGTATGGTTCTTATTCTCATCCCTTATTTTCTGGTCAAATTTGTTAGTTTCTAGTAATTATTATATGTTGAAGAGTCTTACTGCCCCCATGATATTGTACCTAGTTAAAGCAGAGGTGATATCTTAAAATATCTTACAATGTTTCATTATGGGCCAGCCCTGCCTAGAGAGCTATAATGGGCACATTATTAAATATTGAGCATTCTAGGTCTGTCCAAGTCTTCTCTCCAGCTTCATCCTTCTGAAGAAGTCTGAAATAAGGCTTGCTAAGTATTAAGCTAGAGAGTTCCTTTTATTGTAGTTGTCAGTCAATTAAGAATTCTTGCACAGCCTGGCGCTTCAAGGCTGAGTGGCTCTCTGGACAAGCAGTGTGACTGAGGACATTCCAGACAGAGAGCATAACACAAGCAGGCAAAGAAGCCTAACATCAAAGTGGAAAGTGTAAGGAAATTGGAAATGGTTGCAGTGCTGCGTGATGATGTTGGTAGTGATGGGAACTAAGGTGGGAAATATTGTTAATGACCAAATGCTGGATGAGCTTGTGGTAAATTTACTGATGGGGAGATGTTCAAGGATTTAGACATGGGATGTCAAATATCAAATAGGATCTATTGAATTGAGCATTTTAATGTAATCACTCACAGAAGATAGCAAATAAGAATATTTCACGTGATAATCCTTTCAGATGTAACTCACATTTATTATAATTGAGAAACTTAACATTCAGGGCATAGCTGTACATTGTAAAACCTGCCAGGATAGGTTTATGATTAATATTTATGTTATTCAGAAAGCACTTGCTCGTGCTCAGTCACTCAGTCATGTCAGACTCTTTGTCACCCCGTGGACTAGAGCCTGCCAGGCTCCTCTGTCCATGGAATTTTCGAGGCAAGAAGACTGGAGCAAGTTGCTAGTTTCTACTCCAGGGGATTTTCCTGACCCAGGGATCGAACCCACATCTCTTGCATATCCTGTACTAGCAAGTATGGGTCGTACTGTGATCAAGAATAGTGAAGATGTGATAATAGATCGGATCTTTTAGCACTGTCACTTAACATAGCAATGAAGCAAAATAGCCACATTCTTAGAGTCTGTTAAATGCCTTAGTTCTAGCATTAATGGAGTCTCATCCATTAAATTTCTCCTTTCTTCCTCCAGGAAGGGTTGTTCCTTCAAAGATGGATGTTTCATAAGTTCCTTTCTGTACCACTTGTTTGTAAATATTTCATTACAGGAAAAATTATTTTGACTAATTTTCTGCTCTCTGTCTTTTCTATTTCCCTTTTAGCAAACCCACACCCTCTGTAAGATCGTTGATAAATTGAGCAAAGCACAATATAAATGTTTGCCAATATCTGCTTTTTAAACCTTTATGTGTTTAATGCAAAGCGGCTGCTTACTTGTCTGCCTTGGATGATGTTAGAGTGAAGGAGAATATTTTGTTAATTTTTATTAGCTAAATGAGTTTAACTGATCACTCCAGCATCTAAGGAAAATAGTTTTCTATAGCTTCAAAGAGCTGTGTATGAGCTCAGTTGCTAAGTCATGTCTGGCTCTTTGCGACCCCATGGACTATAGGCTATTGGGCTCCTCTGTCCATGGGATTCTCCAGGCAAGAATACAGGAGTGGTTGCCATATCCTTCTTCAGGGATTCTTCCTGACCCAGGGATTGAACTCAAGTCTCCTGCATTGGCAGATGGATTCTTTACCATGGAGCTACCTGGGAAGCCAGCCCCTCAAAGAGCAATAAAATGACTTTATTTCATTTTTCCCTGTTCTAAGAAATATAGACTAGATGGCCTTAAGGTAAGTTCCCTAAAGTATCTTATTCAGTGTTCTGTTTTGTTTTTTTTGACAGCAATCCTCACCTCTTTCATTGAATGTTCATATAATACTGATACCATTGAGTGTATGATATAAATTCTGTGTGTTGTACTGATACCTTGTGATATGAATATATATAAAAAACATAAGGGAATTCCTTGCTGGTCCAGTGGTCAGGGCTCTGGGCATCCACTGCGTGGGTGCATGGGAACTATGATCCACATGCCAAGTGGAATGGTCAAAAAATAAGCATAAGTAGCATCATATAAGCGGAGAAGGCACTGGCACCCCACTCCAATACTCTTGCCTGGAAAATCCCACGGACGGAGGAGCCTGGTAGGCTGTAGTCCATGGGGTCGCTAAGAGTCGGACACGACTGAGTGACTTCACTTTCACTTTTCACTTCCTGCATTGGAGAAGGAAACGGCAACCCACTCCAGTGTTCTTGCCTGGAGAATCCTAGGGACAGGGGAGCCTGGTGGGCTGCCGTCTATGGGGTCGCACAAAATCGGACACGACTGAAGTGACTTAGCAGTAGCAGCAACATCCTATAAGAAGTTTGTAAAGTTAGTTTTCCTTCACAGTCAAATGGAATGACCAAGAACGATTAGGAAATGTGCTTTAAAAAAAAGTCTTGTAGAAATATAAACCAAAAATATTGTGTTTTCCCCAAGAGAAGTTTGAACTAATACTTTTCAGTTTTGTGGTAAGAATGTATTTGCATCTCAAAGGTAAATCTTAAAGAATACATGGGACACAAAATGTACTTACATATTTGAATAAAAATGTTCTATCTCATCTTCCTTTTTTATTGTTGATTTTTCAACATATCTGAAGTTTTTTTTTCCTTCCACTTTTTAAAATAGACTTAATGGGCTTTATGACTGCAAATGCTTATTCTGAAGTTGTTGTATAATTAGAGGAAAAGTTTCTTAGTAGGGTTACAGCTCTCATTTTTGTTACAAAAACAACTTTCTATTTTAGAAAGTAGGGCTAGAATAATGAATGAATAATGAATGTACATTTTATTTTGAGTTTTCTGAGCTTCTGTTTCTTTTTGTGTTATCTTGGAAAAATTTTGTCTTTGGAATTACAAATATTTTCTGACCTTAAATAACTTGATCACTGATACAAAGTCTATTCTCATTCAGAGTAGCTAAAACTTATCCCAGGTTGGCTATGAACAAAAGTAGGAATAAAAAAAAATACAAACAAACAAAACAGGGAAGGGGATTATGGTTGATGATTAGCTCAAAGTTAATAGAGCACAAATGCTGAAAATAACTCTCTTAAACTTCCCCAAATCAAATTTCTGTAGTTATCTTGCAGTCATTTGAAAAAGGACGGGTTTTTATTGCTTGGAGAGTGAAAAAACCCACAGGCCTATAGTACATTTTGAAAAAAAGGGTTCTTTGTCACATTTGAATAGAGTATGTGTGTGGAGTTTGTTCTTTATTATTTTTTTCCACAGAAAAAAGAAATCAACAAGCTGGCAGTTCGTTGTACAGATCTGCTCTTTGTGGTGGAAATACTGGGATGTTGTGGGAGAAAACCACTGCCCATCTTAACACAGATGCTAATTGTGTCCTCTAATTCCTCCTGGTTGCCATTGTGATATTCTTAGCTGCCTTTTATTTGTTGTTTCTCCCAGACAGAAGTGATTACTAATTACATAGCTTGCTGCACCCAAGAAGTGGGCCATTTGGTTTTCTTTTATATTTTTTCTATTTTGGAGCCAAAGTGAAAGGCGGATTGGAGGTTTGGGTCCCAACTGCTCATCCCCTACATGCCTGTGCAGCGTCCCTAATTTGCATGGGTACCTTGGGCATTGTCCTGTGAGACTGGGGTAGCTTGACCCCTTCTTCAGTTTAGTGACCCTTGTCATCTTGCTGTTCATTCCTGAGGCCTGTTTAATGCTAATTAGGCCTTCAACCAGTTGCTGTTTACAGCTGCGTGCTTTAGAAAGCAAGGCCCTCTCCAAAGGCCACATTGGTGGTCTAAAACTAAATTACTAGGATTGAAGGCCCCCCACCCGTGGAGAAAAGCCTCTTAACATTTCTATTTATTTAGAAATATGTAACAATCAATCACATGATTAACATAAATAAACAAACAATGAAGCACTGAATTTTTGGCCTCAATGCTTCTTAATGATAGACAGATGCTCCTTAGGAAGCTGCTTTAATCCTTAATCCTTAACTCTGGGGTCCTAAAAAAACAGATAATCTCAATTTGTGATCTCAGCCCCTACATTAATCTTGTGGACTGTGAACATTGGCTAGAGGTATGATGGGAGTGCTGAAAAAGAGAGCAGGTTCAGTGACCTCAGGTTTGGGAAATGTTTACAATTTGGTTATCTACTGTTCCATAAAACTGATTGAACAGAAAGACTTCTGTGGACCTTATGCTTGGCATGTGTTTGACCTTGGTAAATATGGGCCCTGGAATTTATTACTGGCTTCATCTGAAACATTGAATCTGCGTTTCTGCTGAGAGTTCTATGGGTCCTCCTGATGCTTGTCTAATGAAGGATCAGAAATGCCTCACAGACCTCTTTGACCAACACGGCCTTCTGCCATTCTTGCCTTATGGACGTGTTTAACTGAAGCCAGGGCAAGTCAAAGACCTCTTCTGCCATCACTTTGAGGAACTGGGTATGAAGCTATACTTTGAAGCAGAACCTTTGAGATCAGCATTTGGCATAGTCACTGAAGCACACTGTCTCTGAAAAGAGGACAATGGAAAGAAACCTGTGACCTGTGGCCATGGATATCCTTTATCCTTTCCAAATGAAGTACAATGTAGATGGCTGTTTAAAGGGTTAGGATTCAAAGGCTTGTGTGATACACAATACCTTTGAGTTCCTTCTGAGTAGCCTCTTTATTCCCAATTTTGATAATATGGCAAATTTATTGCAATGGAATTAACAAAAATTATTGACTGTCCCTTTATATATAGAATAAATATGTGGAGTTTGGGGAGGATGCTTCAATTTATTATTTCATGGGCACGATATATCACATGGTGACAAGCTGCTTGACTTGATAACTTGTTTATGCAGTTACTTTTACAATGAAAATTGGGTACATTTAGAATTTTTGATTAGAAATGCTTCAGTTAAGGGCAAATGAGATTAGATGCTTAATGGGTTTGAATAACTTCCTGGAAGTGAATAACTTCCTGGGGTGAAACTTAATAGGCACTAAAAGGTAAGGAAGAAAGGTCATGTAAATCAAAGTCCTTACTTTGACAACTCATGGCATGAAAAGACAAACCTGTTTTCTGGTTGTTGGGCAGGGTTTTGGCTTTTAAGTAGTTTTTTGGTTGCTCTTTCTGTAAGAAGTTGGATGTGTAAGTGTGTGTGTGTGTGTATGCATGTGTGTGCAAGAGACAGAGAAAGTAAAGGAGAGAGAGAGAGAGATGGACACTCTTGAGTGGTCCAAAGGCAAATTTAAAGATTCCCCCCTTGGCTCTTGCCCCTTAACTCTGTTTCCTCGTCAAATACAAACATGAAGCAGGTAGCTGGAGACAGACTTTCTTTTTCATTGGCCTTGACCTGACACTGGGATATTTTAGCCCAGCAGGTGGAAGTGTGTCTTGTTATGGAATTCTGATTGTGCATTTTCTTTAGTAGTTCACTGGCTTTTCTCTGTACCTAAATTCACATTCTCACCAATGAGGGACTCATGATTTTTAATCTGACTGGAAGAGCGGTTATGTTGTGAATACCTGGGGAGAAGTTCACAACCAACACTACCAAGTTGTCATTTTAGAAAGAGTGTATCTTACTCTTGTTTTTCCAACACTTGAAGAATCCTCATGGGAGTGATTTTTGTCCAAGGATACAAACTTTTAGTGGAGGAGCAGGCTGTGGAAGAGGAGAGAATCAACCCCAGAAGGCCCCTTCTCGGCTGTTACAGAGTGGGGGGCACCCACCTAAATGCTGTGTAACAGGGTTGTGAGCAGCTGTAATGTGATTCTGTTTATAACCGTCCCCTGGAAGCTTTAGAATCGGAGACATGAAGATGAGAAGAATTCTGGTTACTACCATATTTGACACTAATTACCCTCAGCCAATAGGAATGTATCGAGTAGGTCTATCTGTTTGCTGGTAGTTATTCTTCCCTGGTTTTGACTAATTTGCTCTACCATTCCAAAAATATTGGGGAATGTACAGTATAAATACTTAGAAAATACATTTTATACATATAATATTGTAGCAGTATAGTACTGTAGCCAATGGAGGAGATGCAGGTTCAATCTCTGGGTCTGGAAGATCCCTTGTATAAGGAAATGTCAACTCACTCTAGTGTTCTTGCCTGGGAAATCCCGTGGACAGAGGGGGCTGGTGGGCTACAGTCCATGGGTTCTCAAAAGAGTTGGACATGGCTAAGCAAAACAAACTAATATTTGAAAAATACATTATGTACATATAATACTGTAATATGATATTTTGTATATGACAGGTCTACAAAAATGGAAACTAAAATAAACAGATGCAGATAAAAGCTTCAGTATATTTCTTCTTATACCCCAGTGATTATCTTGTACCACTTTTCCTTTTGGGGAGTATGAAAACCCTCTTTAAAAGCAGTGTTTAGGACACTGTGTCCAGAAGAAGATGGGCTGTGTTGAAGGAAGACCTGCATATTTAGAAAGTGGAATGAAATTGACTTTTTTTTTTTTAAGTAAATTTTCTAGGTGGAGTTGGGTGTTAGGTCTGATGAAATTGTTATGCTTCTGTGACTTGATAAAATTCATGTTTCCTCCTACCCTGTCAGAAATTAACAGGGGAGCGCAATTTGTTGTCATGGTGTCCTGCTTCACCACCGGTGGCCTGGCTGAATTGGTGGATATTGTAAGGAAGCAGCACTCTAGCCTTCTGTCTCTCAGGTATCTTAAGCCCACGTCAGTTCTTTCTTTCTCCAGTTGTAGACCAAGGCTGACTCCCCTTTGGCTTCTATCTGGAAGTTCAGAAGTGGTCAGGAAATGTGGGGTTAGTGCTTTGTTCAGGGCAAGTTCATGCTTCATTTTTTTGCTTTTGGTTTTTAATTTTCCCAACAAATATTCAGCTGGAGTTAACAGCATATTAATTTCCTTAGTGGAGAGCATCAGCTTTATTGCAGAATTCTGCCCTGGAGCTTTCTGTGTGTCATCGATTTATCTCCTCTGTGTGTGAGTGTATTCCAGTCACATTAGATTTTTCAGAAAATAGCCTAGGTTATAATTGCTATGTCTTCTTTATTTTCCATTTCTATTTGGGAATGATAAGAGTGAACAATTGAAGGCTCTTACTTGTCACAGAAGGGAAAAGATTTGCCCTACCTTCCTTGTATGTGTGTGTGTGTGTGTGTGTGTGTGTGCGTGCACGCACGTATTTTCTCTTAAGCCCACAGCAATGGAGGATTCATCAAGATACTGTTCAATGGGAAAGGACTCATTTTTGCTTTGCAAGCTCTCCTTAATGCGTGAAGCTGCTAGGGAATTTCTTGAGCGCCAAAACAATAGACAAAAAAGATGTAGAGAGCAAACTCCGTTTTGCTTTGATTTTTGTCAGTATTGGGACATTCTATTGGAAAAGGAATTTCCCTGCCTTGTGGTTAATCTTGAGCCCTCTTCCTCTTCCTCTTGGTATCAGCTATTTTAATTTTTATTTATTATTTTAAAATATTTATTGATTTACTTATGTGGCTGTGTAGTGTCTTAAGCTGCGGCGTGCAAGGTCTGTCCCTGCAGTGTAAGACTCTAGTCGTGGCATGTGGGCTTAGTTGTTCTGTGGCATGTGAGATCTTAGTTCCCCAACCAGGGATCGAACCCATGTCTCCTGCATTGCAAGGCAGATTCTTAACCAGGGAACCACCAGGGAAGTCCCTTAATTTTTAATCTAAAACAGAAAACTAAAAACACCCCAAAATAAATCACAGCATGTTCTTCTGCACTGGATGTAAGAAATTAACTTTTTCTTTTCTTTGTATCATGTCAGTATTAGTTGGTTCAGCAAGTCACTAGGAGTAAAGCTCTTTGTTTCGAACTGGAAAATCCATTTTGCAAAAAAAAAAAAAAAAAAAGAGTATTTGGCTGGAGAGGTGTTTTTTTAACCCCACATGATTAAATTATATGAAAAATATTGTGAAGAACTCTTTCCAGTATTTTGAAATATTCCTACTTATGTTTTATTAGTTATTTTACTAAGGAAAGCTATTTAGTTTATCCTTACCAATATTATTTCCTGTATGACTTGTCCATCAATGGAATTTTAAAAACCAGTTATCAATTTTGCCTATAAATTTATAACTATAGAAAACTTATTTTTTTGGTGGATAAAATTGCCATAGAGACTGTTCTTTCTGTCTCCCCAACCCCCCTCATTTGTTTTTCAGACTGGGGAAGTTGGCAGAATTTAAGTTTGTATAAGAGATATACTTTAGTTATTTATATGCATATGTACCTACGTATATATGTATTATATGTGTGTATGTGTATGCATACTTATTTACAATTATGTCTGTCTGTTTATTATTGGACTGAGTAATGTAAGCAAGCTTTACAAGACAAGGCAGCAACAGAAGGAATGTTTATTACCATATTCATTCAAATATCCCTAATGTCCTAAAGAAAATTGAAGTGAAATTGAAGGAAAAAATATAGTCTCTCACATGTGACTTGAAAGCCTAAAGCTGGATTTTCCTTGTTACTTTGGGATTCTCTAGTTTTCGTGATTCTAGAGATCATGACTTAGAGCTGAGCCCTGACCCTTGGAGGAGCTGGTTCATTTCTGCAGACATTTGTTCACTCTCTGAAAGGTGGAAGGCCCTGGCTAGGAGCTTATGTCTCTGTTTCCATTTACAATTTCAGTAAATATTATAATACAATAAATATTGTAACAGTAAATTTTATAATTGTATTATAAGGCACAACTACTTTATATTGTATCCTCTCTGATTTTTAGATTTCTTTCCAAGTCTTGGTCAGTGCAGAGACCATCTCTAAGGTGTTTCTAAATTTTTTGCCTGTAAAACAATATAGAAAATTAAGCTTCCCTGATATCCTGATTGTTGTTTTGCTGCTATCTTCTGATTTCCTTGTGTTCAGTTTGCTGAAGTTTCCTTTCATTAAGAAGCAACAGATCAGATTGTCCATGTGTGCAGAGTTAGAAAAAAAAGACAAGTAAGAATCTAAATTTCTACTTTCCTTCTTCAAAGGAATTACAGTCTAGCTGAGAAATTATGACATATACACCTGGAAGGTTAATGATCTGCTCCACCCCAATTTTAATTGCAGTGTTAGTTAATAATGGAAAGACGTTAGATATGACCTAACATATGGTAGTGGCCCTCACATTTGAGAGTCAGGAAAGCCCCACAGTTCAGAAGTGGGGATTGTTTTATTTCTTCTATTGCCATCCTTTTATTCATGTTGACACTGTGACACTGAGATCAGTGGTACTGAATTAATTTCCTTCAATTTGTACTCTGAAAGGTATTTTCACTAGCTGGTATTTCTGGTAGAGAAACAGAATTTGGTTAATTTTGGGGGAGGGGAGAAATGAGCCTCTGTCATTATTTTGAAGTAGCGAAGATGAGGAGTGTTGAAATGTGCACTTTGCTCTCACTTATTGGGGATTCCTGTTGCTTCTTTTTGTCTCCAGCAGTGACTGATTCCATCATCTTTTAGTAAGACATCTCAGGCCCCTAGAGCTCTTCCCGAGAGACTTTCCCCAGCCTCTGCAAGGGTCCTGGAGAGGGAACAACCTCAGCTTCCAGGGATCCTGTAGATGTTTTATTCTCAGAACATGTTTACTCTTCATTTATGCTGTAGTTGATCTATGTCTATAGCATTAAAAATGAATCCCTCATGCTTAACTTGGAGAAGGCAATGGCACCCCATTCCAGTACTCTTGCCTGGAAAATCCCATGGACGGAGGGGCCTGGTGGGCTGCAGTCCATGGGGTTGCTAAGAGTCGGACACAACTGAGCGACTTCACTTTCAGTTTTCACTTTCATGCATTGGAGAAGGAAATGGCAACCCACTCGTGTTCTTGCCTGGAGAATCCCAGGGACGGGGGAGCCTGGTGGGCTGCAGTCTGTGGGGTCACACAGAGTCGGACACGACTGAAGTGATTTAGCAGTAGCAGCATGCTTACCTGTTTTATTATTATAAGCCAGCAGAAATGAAAAGTGCGTCATTTGTTTTCTTTGCATCGCTCTGTATCTGTATAACGATACAGTTTGTGTTCAGCGGTGATGCTGTTTTGTTTGCTCAGTGATCTTCATCAGGCTGTTTCTTTTTAACACATGTTATGTTTTGGTTGGATGGTGGAGTTTTTTATTTTAATGATTATACCCAATGAAAACTGGTAAAAATCGTTTTTCGTATTTATGTTTTCACTGTTGCCTAAGTAAAGCAGTTTTTATCGTTTTCTGTATTTCCTTATTTTTTCCTTCCACAGTTAATTTTAGATGGTCTGAATAGGATGGGATGGCTAAGGGATATTATTTATGAAATGTCATAGGACTTTTTTTCTAAACTGAATTTTCACTTATGTGTAATAGCTTTTTTGCTATTTAACTATTTCTGAATTGGGAAGGAGATGCTATTTAGACTTTTACAGGGTTTGCACAGAACTCATCCGTACGTAGATGATTTATATCATTCCCTGTAGTGTTAGTTTTTGCTAAATCTGCCTAGACTGTTGTTTGCTAGATTTGTTTCTTAAGGTCTTTATCTTTTACAGTTATCTTTGACTTAATTTATTTTATCATGTCAGCACAGGTTTGTGTGTATATAATTCTCTTAGCGATTAAAAGCAGATATTGAACATCAAATGCCCTTAGAGCAACAGAGGGCTTAACTTTCCTTTCCTTTCCCCATCCTGATAAAGCATGTTTCCTATTTTAAGAGAGTAATATGTGCTTTCCTAAAATGGCATTTTGGTGTGAGAATAGACTTTCCAGTGTCCCAATAGTGTTCCAGTGATTTCTTTACAAAAAGTCATGAGTTTCCTTAAAAAAGAAAAAAAAGTCAGATCTGCTTCTGTATTTTAAATATGACTTGCTAAAAAAGCTTCCATTATTATATTATTATGTAATAATTTAGAAACATCTTTTGGGTAAAGTACTTTTTATTTTGAGAGTTAATTACAGCAGTATTATCCAGGTACAGCAATGACATGACAGGACTTCTTCTGACCCTTTATATAGGTATGTGGAATAAGAAAAGTAAATATTTTCCCCTCAAATTCAGTGGAAATATTCAAAATTCTTCCATTCTTGCAGGTACCTGTAGCTACTAACCTGGCATATATTCACTGAGGACTCAGTTCTCTTGGTTACATATGTTTTTAGCAGCAGTTGGGTAGGCTCAGAACTGCAGGAATATGCATAGTGGGGTTGCCAGGATGGGGGGTTGAAAAGGCTGGGATTGTAAATATGTCCCCTCTGCCCAGTGCGCCCTCCCCCACTCCTCCCACCCTAGTTCCCCTTAGGACATGCTCCTTTGTGTTGCGATTTGTTCAGCTGCGATCTTCCTAGCATGAAGAGCAGAACTGTTCCTTTCCTTAGTAATGTTTGCCCAGTGTGCCTTCCTTTCTCTCCCTCGCAGCTCTCCCAGAGCATTTTCATGTGCAGGAGCGACCGTCCCCATCTTTTCCAGCTGGCTCTTTAGTGGCTCTGAGAAATGTATATTTTGCCTTTCACATCTCACATTGCACTCACAGTGAGACTTTAACTGTTCTTGGGTTCTTGGCCTATTCTGTGTCTGCTTTTTCTAGAATTCTGAAGTTCCAAACCCCTGTGGCTTTTCCATCTCTTCACTTTCAGAACCGAGGAACTCTGAGTTGACTTTCACAGGAAAGCTCCTTTCCTGTTTCTGTCACCAGCTGTTCCTAACTCCCTGAGGGATGCGCCTTTCAGGTGATAAAGCATTTCCTGTGCCAAAGGGCTTCCTAAAGTCTCTTGGTTCATTCTTTTTGTTTGTTGTTTGTTTTTGAAACCAGTTACTGAAACGTGGGATAAACAAACATAAGCATTTTTTTTTTTTTTTAAATCTCTGAGTGGCAAGTGTGAGAAGTGAAGCTTTGCCAGAAGAGTGAGAGGTTCCAGAGCAGTCTGGGAAGAGAATTGCATCCTATAGGCTCTAATTTGGAGAAGGCAATAGCACCCCACTCCAGTACTTTTGCCTAGAAAATCCCATGGATGGAGGAGCCTGGTAGGCTGTAGTCCATGGGGTTGCTAAGAGTCGGACATGACTGAGCGACTTCACTTTCACTTTTCACTTTCATGCATTGGAGAAGGAAATGGCAACCCACTACAGTGTTCTTGCCTGGAGAATCCCAGGGACGGGGAAGCCTGGTGGGCTGCCGTCTCTGGGGTCGCACAGAGTCGGACACGACTGAAGTGACTTAGCAGCAGCAGCAGGCTCCAATTATGTGTATGCTGAATTCCAGTTGTTAATAAAGAGGGAAGGTCCAGTAGGTTTAAGTATACTATTATAGTTAAGAAACATTTGAAATAAGAAATAAATAGACATATGTGGACTCTGTGTAAATATCACTACGGTGTATTAAAGGGCTTCCTCAGGGGCTCAGCGGTAGAGAAACCCCAGGAGTGGCCAAAGGAGCCACAGGAAATGGAGGTTCGACCCCTGGGTCAGGAAGATCCCCTAGAGGGGGGCATGGTAACCCACTCCAGTATTCTTACCTGGAGAATTCCATGGACAGAGGAGCCTGGCAGGCTACAGTCTCACAGAGTTGGACATGACTCATGATAGGAATGTGTAAGACTTTGTGATTGATTATGCTTTCAATTTGCTTTCTGTGTTGTATTGGTTTCTCACATTTAACCTGTGGAGTAGGCAAGGCAAGTATTCATATTATTGTTCACTTTACAGAGGAGAAAACTGCTCAGAAAAATCAGTGAATTACCCAAGGTCATGCTGTCGGGGCCAGAGTAAAACGCTTTCTGATACTGAGCCCCGGACATTGTCACAATTGTGGAGCAATAGGTTGGGCTGCTGGGAGTTGGTCTTCTCTCTGGCTATGGATTTCTGTTCCTGTTTGAAAGACGCAAGATTTGAAATTTCTTTAATATTAGTAGTTTGTTTTGCTTTGATTTGGAATTGTCAGTTGATAACACTGTTTTTCTCTCATGAATTCATGCTCTTTAGAAGAAAGAAATGCTGGCTTTGCTTAAAAGAAGTAAATTACTAGACTAGATTTCAGTGTATTTGAAAAAATTCCTTCTTGTCCTTCCTTCTTTGTGTGTCTTCCTTCTTTCTTTGTAACAAACCTTAATAATTGCCGGGGTGCCATAGCCTCTGTTTAGGGGAGCTGGTTACATGAAATCGTCCATAGTACTCAAATGACATGGGTGGAGGGTGGGCATCCCCTTTGGTCTTCTGTGTTACAGGACCAGATAGACACTCCTCTCCGAAGGCACTCTGTATATCCAGTCCAATAAACAAGTCATCTGGAGTGTGTTTTGCTTCTGCTCTAAAGAGGGAAGCCAACTCAAGAATATATATTTTAAGTCTGAATAACACAATATTATTCTTTCCTGGTTTCAGCAACATTCAGTGGAAGAAGCTAACACACTATTAGATTTTTCTGATTAGAAAGCACTTTCCGGACAATACATGTGCCTCTAGTGTAGAGAGAAGGCACAGTCCTAGGAAAGTTGTCCTCTGATGGAGTTACTAAATCCTTCCCTCCTTTAAGTTAAATTCAATTAACTATTTACATGATAAATTAAAATGTGCTGAGTATCTGAATCAGACCAAAAAGCATTGTCTGTTTTATAATTCTTTTGTGTCTTTACAATTCCTTAGTGATTTCCGGAAGTGTGCTGCTGTCCATTGATCTTTCCTTCTTGACTAGATGCACGCATACATATATACGTACGTATATATGCCAGTGTTTCGCTGCATGATAGCTGTATGGGTTAGTGATTCTGAATAGTTTCCACTAGTTGGTATTTACACAAATCTGATTATTGGTATGTAAAGGATTAAAGGATGTATTATTTCTTTTTTAGGATTCCCCTCACTTTCACCTTCCAGGTCTTGGGTTCTTAAGCTGTCAAAATAATTGTTAGCATTTGTAAAAGACTTTGCATTTTATGTAGTTCTTTCATTTACATGTGTCACTGATATTATCTCAGGATAATAAAGTGATTGACTCAGTTTTTTTTTTTTTAAATTAAGACACATCTTTAGTTCTGAATTTAGGCACAGATTTACTCTGAAAATAATAACTTCTAAAATGCATTATTTAATTAATGGTGATGGAGTTTTCCAGTGAAATGATATAAATTCAATTTATTCTTAATATTTTATGTGCAGAAGAGCACTCTTTCATGCTAAATGACTAAATTTGTGTTACTATCTCAAATGACACTTGATTTCCCTTTAAAAATATTAAAGGAATTAAGGAATTAACAGCATGAGGATTTGAATTTTTACACAGCTTCCTCCTATGCCGGTTAGAAATGACTTAGGAGTTAGTAATCTTGTGTGGGGGTGGGGATGGAAGGTTTTTATGTTGGAACACTGGAGCTCATTAGCATCTTTCAAACCCTAATGCTGTTTTGTTTCAGATAGATTTATTACACTGTCTTTCTCCCCAGTTCACTGCAGTGTGTGAAGGTTCATTTAGAACAAACAAAAGAGATATATAACCCATGAGCCAATTAGCATCACTTACAATGTTCTTAATAGGCTTATCTACTGTATATGAAACTTGGGAAAATGACTTAACTTTTATGCTTGCTTGATCTCTAGGGAAGTTTTTCAGCATCAGCTGCTTTGTACCCACAATGTAAATTTCACGTATTTGATTTCCAGCTCTCCGATAGAAAACCTCTTTACAATCCGAGGGCTCCAGGGTGCCATGGTCACTCACTTGCAGCTATTCACTTATTTGCACAGGGTCTGTTGATGCGTGAGAAGAAGGCACATGTGACTTGGTCCTGGGGCAACTCGGTGCCCTGGGCCAGCATGTGGGACAGGGCACAGCCCTGCAATTTGTTCAGCTAGTGCCGGCTCCTGGGGCGCGCGCCTTCTTTCCAACTCCTCCCTTTCGCCTTTGTCCTCTCTCCTTTGACTGCTTGTCATTGAGCTTTGTTCTTGAAAGGTATAAATGATGCACATTTCCCCTCTTCCTCTACATCTATCCACTGACACACAAAAAGGATTTCTGTTGGTGGAGATAAATTGAGGTATATTGTTCGTGACATTTCACAAACAGGCCGAGCCCTGCCTTGCTTACCTAGAGAATGTTAATTCCGCAGACTAATGGAAGACTGTACCTCCTGTGAATTTAGCTGTTTTAAATTTAAGAAAAAGGATCTACAGTTTTTTTGTGTGAGTTGTGTCAAAAGACTTACATGTATTCCTACTTTATATAAAGGATTCTATTATAAACATATGAAAATGATACTTCAGTTACTGTGATATATGATATTCCAGTTTGAGAAGGCAAATCTAACCACCTCTTGACAGTATATTTGTTAAGAGATGAGAGCTGGAAGACAGATCCCTAGTAACTGACGGGCTGACTTTAGACTCAAGACTTAACTACTCCAAGTTTTAACTTCTCCACCTGCAAACAAACAGAAACACAAAAAGACAGTGATCATGGGATCCTTGTGAATATTCATATAACATTACTGTAACAGTCTCTGCCTTGTAGTAAGTATGTCAGAAAAGGCAGCACTGATGCCAATAGAAATCTTTTGGAAAAATAAGGAAAAGGAGCCTAGGATCGTAAGACACCAAAGACCACATGAAATAGTTCATTAATGAATCTTTTGAAATGGAAGTAGCTGAGAAAATTATATGGTAAGGCAGCCTGTTCATTCCATAAATTCCTCTACAACTCACCCATGTCTTGATATCCTGGTCCTGTATTCAGCCTAGTGTTTGTATCTGCAGGATCAGGATTGAGTTGCCTTACATGAATGTTGGTGTCCTCAGGTTTATAGTTGGAGAGCATGATTAAATAATGTCCCCCTGATCTTCCTCTGTTGTAGATACAGGTTTATGTGTTATCAGTGATTTTGACCTTTCAGACGTAAGGCAATGTGCTAGAATACCAGAGTGTTCTCACTGTTCTCACCAGAACAGTGCCAGTCTCATAGAAGACATCAAGTGTGTGTATCTGAGATGAGAAGCTCTTATGAGCCTTTTGAGTTGTTGGATTTTAATAAGATAAGACTGAAGAGGGTGGTTTGTTGGAAGGAGAGGTTGTCTGTAGCCAAGGTGACCTGGCCAGCTTCTTTGCCAGTATTTCCATGAAAGTATTGAGCACAACGGAAGGGTAAAGCTTACTAAATAGAGCTGGTTACTAAGGTATCTTGAAACAAGGCTGAAGAATGATTTTATTTGGTATAAAAAAAGAAGTTTTATAATAGACTGATACCAGCTGGAGGGGCTGGTGGTAAATTGAACCCTTTGGCTTCTGATTTTACTACTGAAAAAATTTCAGGGAAAGTTAGAGAACTTTACTTTAATGCATGCAATGACGAATTATTTCAGATCCTTTACATATATTTTAAGTTACTCAACAACCTGCTTTATCTTTTGGTATAAAAATTGATCAAAGTACCTTCAGCCTATTCTAGCAATGTAAGTAGTTGGTCTAAGAAGAACTTTGTTAGAGTGGTTAGTTTATGGAAAAAATGTATTCTGCATGGCAGATTTAATAAAGTGGTACTCAGTGACAGACATGTTAAATTGAATGTCTTTCTGAAGTTAGGCATAATTCTCTATATCTTAAAAAACAGTATTTTAAGAAGTGATGTGTGTAATCTATGTGACCATTGGGAAATAGAATTTTAAAAGGTGCCAAAACATCAGGGGCCTACTGTATAGCACAGGGGACTGTATTCAATATCTTATGGTAAATCATAATGGAAACTAATAAAAAAGAATGCATCTGTGTAACTGGGTCACTTTGCTGGAGAGCAGAAATTAACACAACATTGTAAACCAACTATACTTCAACTTTAAAAAGAAAGTCGGTGGCAAAGAATTTTAGAAAAGCAGTATGCATTTAGTTGATGAGGCAAACGTAATTTTGTGAGGGAAAAGGGGCAGTTCTATTTGTGTTTAGTTCTGAGAATATGTTAGATGCATGGTTTAGCTTTCATTATCTTTCTTTACTAAGACCATGCTAGTAGATTTGAATAATGCAGTGTTATTTGAAAACTAAGGCCATTTTATGAGTTAGAGCCAAGGTGATGGGGCGTACGGGGTTAATTGAAATCTCACTGTGGTCCAGAACCATTTCACGCCCTGTGTAATCACTGTGTTCTCTTGGTATATGGCGCGAGGGTGTAATGCAGTCCAGACCTGGATTTAGATCCTGTGCTTCTTAGTAGCTCTGTGACCTCAAGGAATATGGTTAACCTCTGAAAACCTCAGGGTTCTTGTTTGTTCGCTGTCCATCAGAGTACCTGGCCCAAAGAAATCATCGGCCAACAACAACAAAAAAGTGCTCACATTGGTGGCACATAGATAGTGTATTTGTAAACACTTCGCTCAATATTTAGCATCTAGCCTAACCGATACACCTTGAATGTATTTAGTCTCTTTCTTTTTCCTGTCCCTCCAGGACCACTTCTCCACACTCTAAGATAGTTATTAATAAATACTTATATTAATCAAGAATGTACTTTCCACTCAATTGCCAGAGATTTTTGTTACCAAATGAAGAAAAGCACCTTTGGAGTCCAGGGAGGACTCCTGCCCTGTGGTCCTCTCCTCTCTGCCCTGTGGCTGAGGTTTCCCTGGCTGACCCTAGGATGATTCCAGTACCTATTGAGGATATGGCTCCATCTGGGGGTGCTAGCTGCTCAAAGCCATACTGAACCCAGAAAGGCCACCCTGGGTCAGTTTCAGCATTTCCTTTGGAGACCTTATGTGAGGTGGTAAAGTATCCTTCTTAGCAGCCTCTTTGTCTAAACCTTGGTTGAAGCTTCTGGTAAGCCCCTTTCTTGCCAGTCCAGTTCTGTTAAGAATCAGAGTGCCCTGAAAATCCAGAGGAAGTTACCTTGGGAGCCTGAGTTATAAGTGCAGGTTCTGCAACTTGCCAGCTACTGACTATGACCTTGGGCAGGTTACTCAGTTCCTCTAAGCCTCAGTTTGCTCACCTATAAAATGGGGATATGAACGTTTCTATTTCAATATTCTGTGAAATTCTTTTAAAGTCATCATCTGGTTAGATATAATCAGACCAAAATAAAAGTTAGCTACAATAATAATTATAATTTAAGATATGTCTATGTTGTAAAAAGGCTACATGGTTGGTTCATGCTGTGCTTTAGATCAACAGAGTTTCTGAAACAATCATTTTTAGTTGCCTTTCAAACTCAAACTATTTACACTGTATTCTTCATATATTGTTTATTATTTTTCCTGCCTTGTTTCCTGAAATACTGATTGGTATTTTTCATAACATTACAGATGCTCTGCAAGTTATTATGCAATTTTTATTTATACAATTTGAAAATAATTTTATGAAATATTATTTCCTGTAAAGCCTAGATGCTTCTGTGATGTTGCCGCTGCTGCTGCTACTGCTAACTCACTTCAGTCGTGTCCGACTCTGTGCGACCCCATAGACGGCAGCCCGACGTTATGTGCTGCTAATTATACTTTTAAGAGAGGGGGGTGGAGGCTGTCTTTTCATTCATTGTTTAATTCATGAAGCAGTCCTTATTTTATAGTATAACAAATGAGATAATCACTCTAATGGACTTAAGAGAAATAGGCCTTCTTCACCAGACAGGTTAGCCTGTCCCTAATTAACCTCCTTAACAGACTGTCAAAGTGACTAGGTTGGCTGAATTTCTCATAGACATGACCATGTGGTATGCTGACGTGTGGTTGTTTTGGAATCACTGTCTCCTTCAAATGCCATCATATATATCGCTTGCTGTGTGAAATAAAGTCTAGGGAGACAAAGAAAAGTCATGTCAAAAACTTACATGAAAAACATATCTCAGTAGCTCTGTTTTTGACCTCTGTGAATTGTACAGTAAATTCACTTTCTAAGATATCAGTCTGTAGTTCATCAGCCTTTGAATTATCTGACAATGGCTTACAGTTTTATTCACATGTTTAATGCATGTTTTTGAAGGTTTTATATAGACAATCAGGACACTATTAAGTCATTTTAGATTCAGTGAGAAGATTGGATCATGTGATTTATATAAAATGCTGTCACTTCAGTTGTGTCTGACTCTGTGTGACCCCATAGATGGCAGCCCACCAGGCTCCTCCGTCCCTGGGATTCTCCAGGCAAGAACACTGGAGTGGGTTTCCATTTCCTTCTCCAATGCATGAAAGTGAAAAGTGAAGGTGAAGTCACTCAGTCGTGTCCGACTCTTGGCGACCCCATGGACTGCAGCCCACCAGGCTCCTCCGTCCATGGGATTTGCACTCAGAAAAGCTCATGTAGTATTCGTAACTCCAGCCAAAAATACCATTCCCTCCCTAGACAGCATAAGGTCATTCCCTTCTCCAGCCTTTGCATCAGTGTAGCTAATATTCAAGCTTAAAAAATATTTCCGTGGGAGAATTGCTACTAGGTAATTAACTTATCTGTAGTAGCTATCTATAAATTTGAAACTTACATAGACTTATTATACTCTTGATAACACTGATGAGAAATACATTAAGTGGTGAAAAATGAACTCAGTTCTGCAAACCAGAGAGCAGGTTAGTGCAGACTGATGATGCAAAGCCTGCCTTGATCAGGAACCACTTGGCTCTCCCTTCCAAGCCATTTATTACAGGAAGAGAGGTTGTGCCCTGCTGTTTCCCAGAGGTGAGAAGTGAGCTTAATATACTAAGAGACACTGCCTAGGGAATACATGGAGAGGTAGAATAGAAATATGGTCTCTTACTTGCCAATGCTGTGGCCACATGCCTTTTAAGGAAGTAGTGTGGTGTATTAGTTTTTTAGAGCTGCCATAGCACAGTACCACAAATTGGGTGATACAGGAAAAATATATTTATTGTTTCCTGGTTTTGGAGCTAGAAGACTGAAATCAGGGTGTCTGCAGAGGGGGTTTCTTCTGAGGGCTGTGACAGAAGGATCTGTTCCATGCTTCTCCTCCAGCTTATGGGGATTTGCTGGCAAGGTCTGGCATCCCTTAGCTTGCAGAAGCATCACTCTGATCTCTGTCTTCATCATCACATGATTGTGTGTGTTGGGGGTGGGGTGGTCCTGTGTCCAGATTTGCCCCCTTTGTATAAGAACACCAGTCATATTGTATTAGGGCCCACCCTAATGACCTCATTTAAACTTGATTACTTCTGTAGAGACCCTATCTATCTTCAGAGTAGTTCACATTCTGAGACAATACAGGCTTGAACTCCAGCATATCTTTTGTAGGAGAATACAGTTCAACAGTTCTGACTGGTGAAGCCCTCAGAGTTCCTTGCCTGAGGGATTGTATCACAAAGGAGCCTGAAGGAGCATCATGGCAAAGCATTCAGTCAGGCTTGTTTAGTTGTCAGGAGTCGTAGGTTGAGTCACGTTCTTTGGCTTTTTATGAGACACACATCAGATCAGATCAGATCAGTCTCTCAGTCATGTCTGACTCTTTGCGACCCCGTGAATCACAGCACGCCAGGCCTCCCTGTCTATCACCAACTCCCGGAGTTCACTCAGACTCACGTCCATCGAGTCGGTGGTGCCATCCAACCATCTCATCCTCTGTCGTCCCCTTCTCCTCTTGCCCCCAATCCCTCCCAGCATCAGAGTCTTTTCCAATGAGTCAACTCTTCGCATGAAGTGGCCAAAGTAGTGGAGT
>NW_011495084.1:3889150-3896006 GCF_000754665.1 Bison bison bison
CCTTCAGAATGGACTGGTTGGATCTCCTTGCAGTCCAAGGGACTCTCAAGAGTCTTCTCCAACACCACAGTTCAAAAGCATCAATTCTTTGGTGCTCAGCCTTCTTTATAGTCCAACCCTCACATCCATACATGACCACAGGAAAAACCATAGCCTTGACTAGACGAACCTTTGTTGGCAAAGTAATGTCTCTGCTTTTGAATATGCTATCTAGGTTGGTCATAACTTTCCTTCCAAGGAGTAAGCGTCTTTTAATTTTATGGCTGGAGTCACCATCTGTAGTGATTTTGGAGCCCAGAAAAATAAAGTCTGACACTGTTTCCACTGTTTCCCCATCTATTTCCCATGAAGTGATGGGACCAGATGCCATGATCTTCGTTTTCTGAATGGTGAGCTTTAAGCCAACTTTTTCAATCTCCACTTTCACTTTCATCAAGAGACTTTATAGGAGTAAGTAATAATAATGGTAAATAAAAAAGTAAATAAATGCAAACAAATAAAAGTTAATATAATCTGTGTAGGATGAAGTAGAGAGTTAAAAATTGAACATGGCAAGTATTAGCTGTGTGTGACCTTGGGCAAGCTGTTAACCACTCTAGCCTCAGTTCCTTCATCTGTAGATAGCAACCGTGTCTTCCTCACTGAGGACTGCTTGCAGATTGAATCAGATGATGCTCTTCAACTCTAGGTGCAGTGCTTGGCCCCTGGTAGGAGAAGGCAATGGCACCCCACTCCAGTACTCTTGCCTGGAAAATCTCATGGGCAGAGGAGCCTGGTAGGCTGCAGTCCATGGGGTCACTAGGAGTCGGACACAACTGAGCGACTTCACTTTCACTTTTCACTTTCATGCATTGGAAAAGGAAATGGCAACCCACTCCAGTGTTCTTGCCTGGAGAATCCCAGGGACGGGGGAGCCTGGTGGAGGCCGTCTATGGGGTCGCACAGAATCGGACAGGACTGAAGCGACTTAGCAGTAGCAGCAGCAGCAGCAGGAACACACTAGAGCATAGTTGATAAGAAGGCAAACAAAGGGGCCTGTGACCCTTGTGGATGCTGGGGAGCAGGTGTGTCCCAGGTGGGAGGAAACATCCGGCTTTTTACCTTGCGTAGTTGCCCACAACTCCCATTCTGCATGGTCTTTGCTGTTTTCAGCTGTGTCTCTGGGCACTTGATCTCAGCACTGGGCAGCCTGCTGGACATCAGGCTTCCTTTTCTTTCAAGTTGTTTTCTTTGTTGCACTTTCAGAGCTCATAATTTTGTTGTTAAGTTGGAGGAAAACTATAAAGGTCAGAATTTACTTAAGCTCTTAAAATAATCAGTACTTCTTAACACCACCCCTCCAATTTTAGTAGTTGTAGTCTTCCCACACTTCAGAACTTGGAATGCATGATTTATTCTCATTGATGAGATAATAAAAATGTCATGTCCACACTTTTTGGAGGGGTAGGGAGAATACAGGGTTTGTCCTTGTTGATTTTTGATTGGTAGAGTCGAATCCTATACAAACACATTTTTCCTGTTAGCATTTACTGGGAAATGTGGAATGTTTTGTGTGTGGCTTAGAGCTGTCCCTGTTGGTTGTAGATCATTTTTAAACAACAAAGAGGGGGTTAAATCAGAAACACACATTGGCATGCCTAGAAAACATGTGCATGGAAGTGCTACGTACCAGGCTATATTTTTGTAATGTATTTTTGTATCAACGGTGTTTATTTTTAAAACTTTTAAAGGGGAGACAAGGGTTTGGACAACTTTCAAAATATTTGACCATGAGTTTTAAGAACCTTGTATGTGCAGGGCGAGGATGAGGATAGCTTCCAATGTAATAAGGGACATCAGGCAGTAGTCTGAAGGCACTTAAAGGAGAAGAACTGATTCCCAATTGAGGAATTCAAAGAAACTTGTAAAGTTTTCTCCTTGAAGGATGAAACTGATTTTGACAAAGAATGTGGAATGAAAAGGCATGAGGTATAGAAAAGTGAATTGCCTGGTTTGATGGATAAAGTTTAGAGATGATGCTGGAAAGGCAGAATGAGCATGGATTGTGGAAGGTTAAAAATGGCAGCTAAGGGTTTTAGACCTTGTGGTAAGGCACAACTCCTTTAAGGGGGATCTGCTGTAGGAGGGATCGTCTAATAGTGTAGGATTCTTAAAATGGTATGGCAGTGGGGAGCTTTAAAGAGCTTCCAAGGTATTCCTGGTTTATAGCCATGTGGGCCTGAATGTTGTTAATGGAAGCTGGAACATAGAGGAAATGAAAAGAGGTATGAAATATTATAAAAGTATTATCAACAGGACTTTATGCAGGGTAAAATATGAGAGTGTTTTTGATCCAGGGTGTCCAGGAAGAGTGGATGCCATTAGCAAAAGTAAGATATACAAGAAAAAAGATGTTAAATTTTGGATATGTTGAGTTTGAGTGGCTGGTATGACATCATTACATCCAGATAGATACAGCTAATAGGAAAACTGGAAATAGGAAAGCAACTCTTTTGATGGAACAAATATTGGACTCATTCTTGTTGACAAGATAAGACAGTTGAGTTCTGTGGGATGGTAAATCAAAGAAAACAATATAGTTAAAAAGTTTCTGATTTAAGGAGGAAGTGAAAATAGAAGAGAAAATGAGCTTCAAGAGCAGAAAAAGGAGTACAGTTTTACAGAATAGTAGAGGAGAGAATTTTAGAAGGAATTGCATTGGTCAATAGCATTAAATGTTTTTATGAGATTAAGGAGATTGGCTGCTTTTCAGAAACCATTTTTGGCCAAGAGGAGGGGGTTCCAAATCAAAGTAAACAGAGTTAAGGAGTCTGTAAATGTTAAAAAAGTGAAAACTGCTCATAATGACTTTTTCCTAAAAATTTTTGAGAATTTCTTTCTTTGACAAACCTTGATATTTTTGTTACTTGGAACCTACATTCCTGAAAGACAAATCTGGAAGTTTATAATGAAAGAATGTGTACTTCTTTGCCCCTGAGAAATTTATAAATCAGTGATGATTAAATTTTGACTTTAATAACAAAGGGCAGGCATTGTCTGGGATATAATAGGTTAAATAAACATTTGTTTAAATTCCTCTTTTGCCTTGCCTTATTCCTTTATTAATATAAAAAGTAAGGCCTCATTTGATGGCTGTTGATCAGATGATATAAATTTAAATTGAAGTCTTAAATT
Source organism: Bison bison bison (assembly GCF_000754665.1). NCBI lineage: Eukaryota > Metazoa > Chordata > Mammalia > Artiodactyla > Bovidae > Bison > Bison bison. The sequence continues at coordinate 3,892,325 of NW_011495084.1, forward strand.
TCAGAAGTGGATATTACAGTAAGACTTTGTTTTCCAGAGGTTTCTTTAACTGAAACTTGGTTTTCATGATGAATTCTGCATTTGAAGCCACAAAGTTGGCATTCTCCAGAACGATAGGCTTGTATTAGGTTGACCAGATCTATGACTTGACAAGGGACTCAATGTAAATTCAGCAGGTGGCCCTTACATATTTGGTTTCCTTTTTTTTTTTCCCCCCTAAGCTCTGTCTTTGGATGCTGTCTTCAGTGATGCTCTTTGAAATTAAAACACATGAGCCGTTTATTGAGGGATTATTTTGTGCTACTTCTGGGACAATAGAGATAGATGAATAACGTGGTTCCTCTCCTTGAGGCACATGCAGTCTATTGAGGGAGACAGAGAAGCAGACACATGAAGATTCAGCCATCACAGAATATAAACAAAGTGCTGTGGGAGGAGGGCAGGGGGAGGGAGGAACCAGGAAATTGAAAGGAAGTCTTTTATTTTGTATTAAATATTGTATTTTGTATTAAATATTGTCAGATAGCAGCACTCTGAGTGGTTCACAAATGATCAAAGATACAGAAAAGTCTGTTCCTTTATTTCTATCAGTAGCATTTTTTTTTTTAATGTAAGAAGAAGCGATTCAATTAGTCACACAAGCAATGCTTAAAAATTACTTAAGTCTAGTACTTAAGAGTGATGTCTGTGATTTTCCTTAGCAACTACAATTTAAAGTGCTCTTCACCCTGCCCACAAGGGGAAATCAGTATTCAGATGATAGTATTTCACATTTCTATTTAGTTTATCTTCAGTATTTGGCATTTCTACTTATTTTATTTCCTTTGGAGAGAAGAATTGAAAATGTGAATATATATATGTATGTATAGACACACACGTATATATACACACATGGGTATATATATACCCACACCTTTCTTAAATCCATGGATTGTGTATATGTTTTATCCATTCCTAAAAGATCTACCCATGATTTTATGGTAGCACAAAACCTCTTTCAGTTCAAAACAAACTCTTAATATGTAGGACCAATTGAGAGGTTGTTTGAAGCAAACAGGAATGGGAAGGTTGACCTTCAAATTCTAAATAATTAACAGAAATGGTCTAGAATACAAATGTGCTGCATGACTCAACATAACAGTTTTTAAACCTATGAAATACCATGTAAGGACGTGACTGTGTTCACTGGCAAATGGTTTTTCTCTTTATGGAAGGATTCACCCAGGGTTTCTTTAATTAGGTAGTTTACCCAGTGCATTTAACTATTAGTTTCCAGACCATTAACTCCTGGACAGATGACTGGAGGTGCAGAGAAGCTTAAAGCACAGTGTTTCTAGGAACAGCCTCTAAATTGTATTGTTCATATGGAGCAGAAAAAAAAAAAAAAAAAAGGTAACTAGTTCCCTTTGGTTCAGTGTTGATCGGTGGGAAGATATCATTTCCTTTTCATATCATGTGTGAGTGCTACCTCTGTGAGGTAAAGTAGATAGAGTGCAGTTTAAGTTTCATCTGTGACATATACACCAAATGTAAACTTAGATGGTGATTGCAGCCATGAAATTAAAAGACGCTTAATCCTTGGAAGGAAAGTTATGACCAACCTGCACAGCATATTAAAAAGCAGTGACATTACTTTGTCAACAAAGGTCCATCTAGTCAAGGCTATGGTTTTTCCAGTAATCATGTATGGATGTGAGAGTTGGACTATAAAGAAAGGTGAGCATCGAAGAATTGATGCTTTTGAACTGTGGTGTTGGAGAAGACTCTTGACAGTCCCTTGGACTGCAAGGAGATCCAACCAGTCCATCCTAGAGATCAGTCCTGGGTGTTCATTGGAAGGTTGATGCTGCAGCTGAAACTCCAATACTTTGGCCACCTGATGCAGAGAGCTGACTCATTTGAAAAGACCCTGATGCTAGGAAAGATTGAGGGCAAGAGGAGAAAGGGATGACAGAGGATGAGATGGTTGGATGGCATCATTGACTCAATGGACATGGGTTTGGGTGGACATAGGGAGTTGGTGATGGACAGGGAGGCCTGGAGTGCTGCTGTTCATTGGGTTGCAAAGAATCAGACACGACTGAGCCACTGAACTGAACTAAACTGAAACTTAGATGCACCAGAAGGTTAATCTGGGAGGTGATGTATATTTTTGTGACTCTATGTAATTAATATTCCATATATCTATTCTTGGGCCTTAGATAAATAATACATGACCTCTTAATGTATAGTGAAATTGAATGAAGGTACATGGAGCAACATCATATGAGGCAAAATTTACCTTCCCTGGAGTAACTAACAAACACAAAATATCCAGATCAAACTTATTCTGAAAGTGAAAGTCGCTCAGTTGTGTCAGACTCTTTGCAACTCCATGGACTATACAGTCCATGGAATTCTCCAGGCCAGGATACTGGAGTGTGTAGCTGTTCCCTTCTCCAGGGGATCTTTCCAACCCAGGGATCTTATTCTAGGATGTCATAAATATGTCATAAATAAACTAGTGGCAGAATATTGGCATAAAAGTATTGAAGTCACCCTAATTCATAGGTTTAGATTGAGATTTAGGTAGAAAGCAATTGTCTGAATTCATGTGAATATTTGTGAGTAAAACTATTTAATATATAAATGAAAAATTAAAAGTAGAATTACCCAGTTTATATGGGTAGCTATCTGAAATTGAGTAGACCATTCTTAATTTATAATGGGCTCTAAGAAATGTCAAGTTTTATTTGATATAGTTAATAAAAACTTGAATAAATTTTAATTAGATGTAGAATTTGACATCTCTAGAGTTAGTCTTTAAGAAATGGATTGTGGCTTCTCTGGAGATTAAAAAACAATCAGATCAGATCAGATCAGTCACTCAGTCGTGTCTGACTCTTTGCGACCCCATGAATCACAGCACGCCAGGCCTCCCTGTCCATCACCAACTCCCGGAGTTCACTCAGACTCACGTCCATCGAGTCAGTGATGCCATCCAGCCATCACATCCTCTGTCGTCCCCTTCTCCTCCTGCCTCCAGTCCCTCCCCAAATCAGTCTTTTCCAATGAGTCAACTCTTTGCATGAGGTGGCCAAAGTACTGGAGTTTCAGCTTTAGCATCATTCCCTCCAAAAAAATCCCAGGGTTGATCTCCTTCAGAATGGACTGGTTGGATCTCCTTGCAGTCCAAGGGACTCTAAAGAGTCTTCTCCAACACCACAGTTCAAAAGCATCAATTCTTCGGCGCTCAGCCTTCTTCACAGTCCAACTCTCACATCCATACATGACCACAGGAAAAACCATAGCCTTGACTAGACGAAACTTTGTTGGCAAAGTAATGTCTCTGCTTTTGAATATGCTGTCTAGGTTGGTCATAACTTTCCTTCCAAGGAGTAAGCGTCTTTTAATTTCATGGCTGGAGTCACCATCTGTAGTGATTTTGGAGCCCAGAAAAATAAAGTCTGACACTGTTTCCACTGTTTCCCCATCTATTTCCCATGAAGTGATGGGACCGGATGCCATGATCTTCGTTTTCTGAATGTTGAGCTTTAAGCCAACTTTTTCACTCTCCTCTTTCACTTTCATCAAGTGGCTCTTTAGTTCTTCTTCACATTCTGCCATAAGGGTGGTGTCATCTGCATATCTGAGGTTATTGATACTTCTCCCAGCAATCTTGATTCCAGTTTGTGTTTCTTCC
>NW_011495084.1:3896141-3918730 GCF_000754665.1 Bison bison bison
ATACAGATTTCTCAAGAGGCAGATCAGGTGGTCTGGTATTCCCATCTCTTTCAGAATTGTCCACAGTTTTTTGTGATCCACACAGTCAAAGTCTTTGGCATAGTCAATAAAGCAGAAATAGATGCTTTTCTGGAATTCTCTAGCTTTTTCCATGATCCAGCGGATGTTTGCAATTTGATCTCTGGTTCCTCTGCCTTTTCTAAAACCAGCTTGAACATCAGGACGTTCACGGTTCACATATTGCTGAAGCCTGGCTTGGAGAATTTTGAACATTACTTTACTAGCGTGTGAGGTGAGTGCAATTGTGTGGTAGTTTGAGCATTCTTTGGCATTGCCTTTCTTTGGGATTGGAATGAAAACTGACCTTTTCCAGTCCTGTGGCCACTGCTGAGTTTTCCAAGTTTGCTGGCGTATTGATTGCAGCACTTTCACAGCATCCTCTTTCAGGATTTGGAATAGCTCAACTGGAATTCCATCACCTCCCCTAGTTTTGTTCGTAGTGATGCTTTTCTAAGGCCCACCTGACTTCACATTCCAGGATGTCTGGCTCTAGGTCAGTGATCACAGAATCTATTAATATAAATTGATGTAAAATTTTGTTAAAATTCTAGAAAACTCAGAGATGATTAATTACCTAAAAAAACATGAAATTTTTTGAAATACTTCTGAAAAAGAAGTGGATGGTGATTTGATTAATGTACATGTATCTTTTAAAATTTTTTCCAGAATTTTTGCTATTATTCTTATTTGGAAAATAGTTGACAATATAATTTTATTTCTGTGTATTGTATGGTAATAAATTAATTACAATAAAATGACTTTTATTTGTACATTGCTTTGCAGTTTTAAAAGCTCTTTTATGTTTACAATCTTATATAATCTCTACAATTCCTAGATAAGGAAGGAATTATTGTTGTTGGTTTGTAGATATGGAAACTGAACTGGAAGATCAAATACATTAATCATCAAGCATTATACACTCTCAGTTCTTTCATTTGTTTGTTTATTGTTCAGATATTCACTAATCTCCCTCTATAATACCAGGAGGCCCTCTATAACTACTGGAGGCAAAGCTTGTAGTAAGTCTTTTATTTAGTCCAGTATTCTTTCTGCTGCTATTTGCTGCATCTCAAATGCAATTAAAAATTACTGTTTAAGTAATCCCTTCTTGTCTGTTTTGTTCAGATATTATGAGCCTTTTACCAAGTAGAGTTTCTAATTAGTTTCAATTTATTTTGTATTAGATACATTTTTCTTTTCTCTTAATATTTTTGTGTATAGGTTTTCTATAATCAACTTTCTTTTTCCCAAATGTGAATTTGTATAAGCCAAAAGTTTTTGCCATCACTATATTAAATTACTCCTAAGTTTTTATATAATCTCTGTCTCCATTTGGTATTAGCTACTGCTTTCAAGATTTCTTATTCTCTTGAATCCATTACTCACCAGTTTATTTTAATGAAAAAAGAAAGATATCTCAGTTGACTTTCTACCCTGAAAGAAAACGATTGACTCTGAAATTATTTAATTTTAAAACTGCTAATATTTAGAAATAGTAAATGAAAGCATCTATGGTGAGAAATAAAGAATATTATCAGCTAGTTATCAGTAACACGCAGTGGCATAATATACACTGGAAGAAAATTCCAGATCCAGTTCAATAAATTTTTCTTGAATGTCTACTCTGTATCATGTTAGGTGTTTTATAAGATAAAAGAAAAAGCCTCAGAAGCCTCAGATCTTGCTTTCAGTGTCATCATAACCTAATTGGGAAGAGATTCATTATGTATTATACAGCTCACACTGCAGAGGAGAGTAAAATCAGTGCTGCTAGCTTTTTGACTGCACAGAAGAAAGAATGCTTCAATCGTCATGGTGTGGCTTTGGTGGGTTTAAGGAGAAAGTAACATTGGAACTCATTTTCAAGGAGGTGATTTCTGCAGGGGACATGGATGTTGAGTTAGTGCCACAGAATGGGGGAAAAAAAAAAAAACCCAACACAGAAATGGTATAAACATATAGGATATAAATGAAGCTATAAATAGATTTTAAAAAGATGTTTTATTGCATTTAGACCTTCTCACAAACACTTATTTCAATTTTTTCTTGCTTTATGAACCCATGGTATCTGGGCACAGATAGGAGTTGGAGGTAGGAGTGGATTTTGTACGTGTAATCGGTCCTGTCAGTTGCCAGGAGCCTAGTGATTTGGGGACTGGAACGTGAGAGTGAGTTGGGGATTCATCTCTGGGGTGATAAAAAATAATCTTTTCACATTATTTTACTCTGGATTGGTGACTGAGGAAAAAGCATAGAAGTCCCATGCTCGGGATGTATAGTATGTCTTTTGGCTATCTTTTATCTTTCATAGACAAGTTTGTGGAATGGATTTGTATAATTTGTGTATTTTCTAAATTAGGCTAGTCCTTTCCATGTATTTTATCTTAATCTCTTTCCACTCTGGAGGAGCTAAAACTCTGAGAATTTATATGAAGAGTCTCTTTCTGAAGAAACTTGGAAAGCTTTGCTGTTCAGTCACTTAGCTGTGTCCAACTCTTGTGACCCATGGACTGCAGCATGCCAGGCTTCCTTGACCTTCACTATCTCCGGAGTTTGCTCAAACTCATGGTCATTGAGTTGATGGTGGCATCAAGCCAGTCTCATCGTCTGTTGTTCCCTTCTCCTCATGCCCTCAGTCTTTCCCATCATCAGGGTTTTTTCCAATGAGTCAGCTCTTCATATCAGATGACCAAAGTATTGATGCTTCAGTTTCAACATCAATCCTTCCAATTAATATTCAGGGATGATTTCCTTTAGGATTGAGTAATTTGATCTCCTTGCAGTCCAAGCGACTCTCAAGAGTCTTCTCCAGCACCAAAATTCGAAAGCATTAATTCTTTGGTGCTCAGTCTTCTCTATGGTCCAATTCTCATATCCATACATGACAACTGGAAAAACCATAGCTTTGACTAGATGTACTTTTATCAGCAATGTTGTTTCTCTGCTTTTTAATATGCTGTCTAGGTTTGTCATAGCTTTTCTTCCAAGGAGCAAGCAAGTCTTAATTTTGTGGCTGCAGTCACCATCCACAGTGATTTTGAAGTCCAAGAAAATAAAATCTGCCACTGTTTCCACTTTTTTGTGTGTGTTTGCCATGAAGTGATGGGACCGGATCCCATGATCTTTGTTTTTTTATTGAGTTTTAAGCCAGCTTTTTATGTAATGATATTAACTTTTGTTTTGTATACAAAGAGAAAATGTTGTTTATAATCAAAATCTATACCTGTGTAATGAGAGACAAGGGAAGTATAATCAGTCGTTCTTATAATAGAGCGCAGCCATGTGCTGCCCTTCACATGGGCCTTCACTGCATGCCATACCTTGCTATACCGTTACCAGCAACTGTTAGAGACCACTAATGATATCCTCAGCCATTGGTCAGGGACGCAGTGGGCCCCTTCCCCGAGTGAGGGGCTGTTAATGAGTGACCGTTGGTGGCCCTGCCCAGCCATTGGTCAGGGCCCCGTGTGCCCCTCCCCCAAGTGAGCGACTGTTAATGAGTGACCGTTGGTGGTCCTGCCCAGCCATTGGTCAGGGCCCCGTGTGCCCCTCCCCCAAGTGAGCGACTGTTAATGAGTGACCGTTGGTGGTCCCGCCCACCCATTGGTCAGGGCCCCATGTGCCCCCCCCCCAAGTGAGGGACTGTTAATGAGTGACCGTTGGTGCTCCTGCCCAGCCATTGGTCAGGGCCCCGTGTGCTCCCCCCTCCGCCCCAAGTGAGGGACTGTCCATGAGCAACTGTTAGTGGACACATTCAAGTCAAGTCTGACAGAGTGCAGATCCTCCGGTGAGAGAGATTAGGCGAATCCTAGCCTTTTCCCCGGGGCCCTCCAGGTCACCTCATCATGGGCAAGCGATGGAGACGGGGGTCCCAGGGAACAAGCTGAGGACTGTGTACTGCAGGGTTCCAGGACCCTCGCCATGGCCACCCACTGGCCAGGCCCAGGCCTTGCTGGTGACCCTTACCCACCCCTGCCTATGCGACCTAATGGCGGTAGCAGTCTTCTTAGGATGCCATCATGCCATCCGGGGGACCTGCCCCCGCCACTTGGGCTGCCTGGGGGCCAGTTGGGTCCTGGGCACCTGGATCCTTCACAGAAACAGCTGAGCAGGGTCTGAGAACCTGGCCCTGAGGGAGCTGGCAGCTGAAATCTGCCTCCTCTTAGGCAGGACCTGGATGTCAGAGGTGGAAAGTTGTGCCTTGGGGCCTTGCCCTTTTTTGTCAGAACAGGGAATGGGTGGAGGTTTACTGGAACCTCCTGACCATGACCTGACCTCAAGAACAAAGTGCTTGACACCAGGAAGTTTGCAACAACTAAGCCCGCTCCTCCTTCACCTTTCCTAGAAAAGGGCTTTTGGGGAGTTTTGAGATTTCTAAGGCATGAGCCACACTTTAGATAGACTCTTGTCATTTTTGTATTGCTGTCCTTGTGTCTCAGGCGCGTATCTTTGTGTTTCAGTTGTATTCTTACACACCATTTAAAAAAAAAAAGATGGATGTTTTGCTATGATCAAAGGAAGTTTATACTGATTCCTATCAATTGTTCAAAGATTTTGATTTTCCTTATTGTGGATGCTGCTGCTGCTGCTGCTAAGTCGCTTCAGTCGTATCCGACTCTGTGCGACCCCATAGATGGCAGCCCACGAGGTTCCCCAGTCCCTGGGATTCTCCAGGCAAGAAAACTGGAGTGCGTTGCCATTTCCTTCTCCAATATTGTGGATGACATTTTGTCTTTCATGTAAAAGGCAAGAGTACCATGTTTATATGAGTTCCATATTAAAAGCTGTTCTAGTTTTAAAGAACATAGAAATTAACTGTAATTTACACTAATAACAGAACTATTAGGGGGAAAAAACATTGCATATATAACATTTCGATCCTCAAATTAAGTCCATAAAATCTTTTAAGTGAGTGAAGTTGCTCAGTTGTGTCAGACTCTTTGTGGCCCTGCGGACTGTAGCCCGCCAGGCTCCCCCATCCATGGGATTTGCTAGGCAAGAATACTGGAGTGGGTTGCCATTTCCTTCTCCAGGGGATCTTCCACCTGGGTCTCCTGCATTGCAGGCAGACTCCTTACTGTCTGATCCCCCAGGGAAGCCTAAAATCTTTAAAGCATGGGAAATTTTATATTTTTCAATCAGATTTTTATAAAACAAATCAAATGTTTTTCATTCAGTTAATGTAGGAAATACTTATTTAGCACCTACTGAGTACGACTCTGATGCTGGGAGGGATTGGGGGCAGGAGGAGAAGGGGATGACAGAGGATGAGATGGCTGGACGGCATCACTGACTCGATGGCGTGAATCTGAGTGAACTCCAGGAGTTGGTGATGGACAGGGAGGCCTGGCATGCTGTGATTCATGGGGTCACAAAGAGTTGGACATGACTGAGCGACTAAACTGAACTGAACTGAGTAGTTCTAGGTGCTCCTTCTAGGTGAGTACTTCTAAACATTGTGGTAAAGAAAAATCTGCCTGTACAGAAATTATATTCAAATGAATTAGTGAGGTTTTATAATTTGGCTGTGTACCATACATATTTCTTAAGCTTTTATTATGTATAGTTTATCATCAGTCTTAGAAGCAATACAAATAGGAAAAATAAGTATAAATAGATATTTTACAAGGAATACTCTGGGAAAAAATTGTTTCAGTTATTTCGAACAGAGGGCAGATTTGAAGTTGCAAATTACTTAGAAACTCAAAATACATTTTTTTAAAAAAATTGCAGGGTAAGAGCTCATATACATTTATCTGAATGAACGTACCCTTTATAACATGAATCTGGATCCTTGCTGTAGCAAAATTACTGAGTATGTTTTGCAAGGTTTGTTTGAAGTTTTCTATAGCATGTTCTGCTTCCTAAAGCGATTTAAACATATCAGAAATTTAAGGAGATTGTTGATGTCTTAGTTTTTCTTTCTCAGTGGCTGCTACATCTCACTGAAACACATTAGGAACAAAATCAGTTATTGTAGTTGTCTTAGAGTAGCGGTTATTGGATGTTATTTTACCTGCATCTCTCTGTAAGTCTGTATGGAGAACACTGATTCATGAATCCTTAAGTTTCTTGGAAATTAAAGAAAGATTCCATAGGAAGTAAGGAATTATTTTAGACTAATGGCCAAACTGAAAATCTGCATGTATTACAGCTTGTCCATTTGCTGGAAAAAGTCAACAGATTTAACTAATTCTTTCGAATGGAAGGGGTATTTAAAATGACATCAAATTGATATGTAATACAGATATAACTAAAATCAAATGGAATTTTATTAACTTAACCTGTTGGATATTTTTTTCTGGATCATGTTGAATAGCTTTGTCAAAGATAGGTATGAAAAAATTTTGGAGGCTGTCTTTTATATGTGATATAAGTTGTTACTAGGCTTGTTGAAATCAGTGAGCACATAAGATGATAAATCCTTGACTGGCTTGTTCTGTTTTCTTCAGTCCTTTTTTTCATTTCTTTTACTCTCCCTTGTTTCTTTTTTAAATATCTTACAAGCCTGTAGAAAAATATTGAGAATTACGTATTTCTTTTATGCAAGAAATGTGACTGATTTGGAACATTTTTTATAATTAGAGACAAATTTTAAGAAACAATAACATCACTTATAGCTTCTATCCTTAGAAAAAGTTTTTATTTTTAATTATTATGTTTAAATCCAAAATATGTGATTTACTTGATTGAGATCACATTAGATACCCATTTTATCATTCTGTGGGAACTCAAAATTTTAACAGACATATCAAACCAATACCTTCATTTATTCCCTAGCCTCAATGCAATATAGTGATAATATTTTTCCTTAAAATGTGTGGGAACTTAACTACATAGTACTTAGGATATATGTATTGTATATAAATTTCCAAACCTCTCTGGCTGTGTTGTCTAGTTTCTGCTTGAATGCTTACGTTTATGGAGCGCTCACTACTCTGTAATAGTAGGCTGATATATTCCTGGGCATCATTAATAGTTGCTCTATTTTTATTGAGCAAAAGTTTCTTTCCATTGCATTTTTTCCTGTATTAAGCTTTCCCCCATGAAGCCACACAGAAAACAGCTATTCCCTTTTACAAGTGACAGTCTTTCAAATATTTCAAGGCAATGGTCCTATCTGTACTTTAGCTTTTCACTTTCAACTTAATTGTACCATTTCTTTTGTTTGGAAACTTCTCATTTGGCTTTATTTTTAAGTCCTTAGCCATTCTAGTCACCTTTATTTTGACATCTTCTGTTTTATCAGTATACATTTAATATGTAGTCCTACACTGAGCACTTCCATGAAATTACAACTTCCTTGATCAGTCAGCTATGCATTTACAGTCTCATAAGCTTTTCTGGCAACCAGTTTACACTCCTGGGCTTGGTAAATTTTTTCCTTAGAGCCCTGCTCTTTCAAGCTATATTTCCTTCTGTTGTCTTTTCTGTGTGCAGCTGTATTTTTGCCATCTTTTTAAGACTTATTTTTAAGTGTGCCTTATTAATTTCATATCTGTAGATTCATTCATTTATGTAAGTGCAAGATGTAGTGCCAACTGTTTTTCCTGATGTCACATTGCATTGTGGTATATGGTATAATTGTGATTACACTACAAGAGGGAACAGGAAATGATAACGATGAAGATGCTGATGATTGGTAATTATGGCTACTTACCTGGTACTGGTACAATTAGGTCTCACAACAGTCCTTAAAACGCAGTTGTAGTTATTCCCATTTTACAGGTTAAAAGAAGTGTGGTTTTATAGAGAAAGTAACTTGTTGAGGATCATCTAGTGATTGGCAGAACTAGCTTTAGAATTCAGATAATTGGCATACCAAATCCATTTTCTTAACCACTATTCTGTAACTTCTGTCTTAGCAATTTAAGTAAGGGGAAGACTTTGCTTTTCATCATGAATAGCCAAGGCTTCTGTGAGGAGATTAACTTTTGAGGGAGATGTTTCTAGCCTAGAAAGTTACTGCCAGGTAGAGCTACTAAGGTGGGGAAGTACAAGCATTGAGGTGAAATCCTGCTTGTCTGTCTGTGCTTGTACTGCCACTTCAACCGTGTCCTCTTTGCCTAGTTTGGTTATAATGTGACTTATACATGGGCATGTTGCGGAAAATAAGATAGAAAAAACAAACTAGAGAAGACCAATTGTTGGGAACCCTTCATGTCTAGCCAAAATAGTATGTTGTGTTGGTAAGTAAAATTTTGGATGATTTTTCAACAAAGATATTCCATAGTCATCTCATGGGCTGACAGTATAATCTTGATGTAGTATTTAGGAAGGATTAGAAGGGAAGCATACAGAAAGCAATCAGATGAGAAACAATTAGGGCCATTTCAGTAATCAAACTAAGAGATAATGAGAGCCAGAATTACCAGTTATTACTGAAAGGAACATAAAGAGCAGATGCAAAAGACAGGGCAGTTCTTGAATTGTTTGATTTTGAAACCAAATGAATATTTGAGTTAGTAAGAAATGAAAATGAAGATGCTGCTCACAGAACTAGTCATATATAGTTGAGGAATATGAGGAGTAGTTGACCTTTAAAAAATGTTGCATTTGAAGTACTGCTTGAAATCCAGATGGAAAGATTTAATAGGCAATTTGAGAATCAGTGAAATGGAAGAAAAGATAAAAGTGGAGATGTTGTTAACAAAAAATTCAACTGAACAAATTTAATGAGCCAATTGACTTTATTCAGTGATTCATGAGTTGGACAGCATCTCTTTTAGCAAGTAGAAAGTTGGTCCTAGGAAATGTACAAAATGGAAAGCTTTTAGAGACAGACAGGAGGAGGCAGAAAAGGGAAGTTTTCAGCAAAAAGTGAATTGTTTCAGGCAAGGTCACTTTCCTTTGGAGGAAAGACTTGGATCTGTCAGGCAGATTACTTCACTAGCGCCAATCACTTAATTCCAGATTGACTGGTTAAAGGTTGCATTTTTGGATAGGCTGAAACTATAATTAGATTAGATATTGCCTTGATTTGTTGACCTGCGGCTGAGCACAAGTAACTTCATTTGGGGCCTGTTATTTGTTTCTTTTTTGAACGTGTAAACCACTTTTAATGTAAAGGGGTAGGTGTGAAACAATGTACGAGGCCATGAAAGAGGGCGAGGACATGCTGGGCGCTCCTGAGCTTGAGATGACCACTGGGATTTTCTGAAAGTAGTGTATGACAGATAACAGCTTGGGCATTTTCTTAAGGACTTTGTATGTAATTTCAATTTAAACTCTTCATTCATGCATTTCCTGATTTTTATGCTTCATTCCACGAGTGGGTCAGCCTCAAACACTTCATTACAAAGACCAGATGCTAATTCCGTTATCTTTGCCAAAGTTTCAGATTTTACTTTAACAACCAGATCCTTGCCTTATTTTCATTCCTTTCATCACTCGGCTTAAATTCATCATGGTTATTTCTCTGAACTCTTAACTTTTGTAACTGATAAATTCTATCATTTCTTCTGATTCAATATTCCTAATATTTCCTTTCTTGTTAGCATCTTGTAGCCCACAGTCCTGTGCATGTTTAACCATCAAGTAGGCTGAATCTACTGATCTCACTGAAGTTGCTGTAAAACATTTAGTTTATCCATTTGGCAAAATGTAGCTTGATTTATATTGTTTGGTAATGAGTTCTTTGGGGTTTCTTGTGTGGTCTTCAGAGTCTTAGAAACCCATGGCTTAACATGCCTCTGGCAGCCAATCAAATTTATACCGACTAGTGGTAAGATTATTATATTGGAAAATATTTAAAACCGTACTCTTTTAAATGCTGTGTTTTTACTTTTACTAGGTTTTTAAAGAAACAAGTAAGAATTCCCTCAAGGAATTGATCTGACCTAACATTTAACATTGGAGGGGAAAATGTTGCTCCTCTGACATGTAGAATCAGGAATTGAATTTTCTGTTATGCTTGCATTTTAAAGGGATCATGATAGTCTCCATTGTGGAAAATCTCTTTCAAGTTGTATTGATGTGGGCAAGTATTCTGCTGTAGATAAATATTTTGTTGCTTTTTCTGTCCCAAAAAGAAGCAGGAGTGAAAGTTTGAAGGATGAAACATTTTGATTAACTGAACAGTAAAGGTGTGACTCAGCAAATTTGAAGAGCCCAGTACACTTCAGAGTGACATGTTGAATCAGACTGAAGGATTATAGTGCCTATTCCCAGAAGAAAATAATGGACGTCATTAATTTCCATTATGCAGGATGATTCTTCTCACTTCCTTAAGGATTCTAATAGACTTATATGAACTGCAGCTCACTCTCCTCTGTGAGCAGATGGTACTCATCTTTGTATTTCCATTACTGAGCATAATACTTGATATAGTAGGTATATATTAAATAATATGAGTGAGCAAATGTTGTCTAAAGGGAAATTTCCCCCTTGAATTTTTTTTCTTGAGTTTAATGTGCTGGTTATGCTTTCTCTAATTCTTCATTTTAGAAATGAAGATTAAAATTTTCTACTCAGAGAACATTTAGTTGCTAAAAATGTATAAACCTTAGGACAGTAGAAGCTTAGGTCATGTAAGAAAACCTAAATCATTCTAAAATGATCAGTGATAGCAGTAGCTCAAATTCTTTGAGTGAAATTATGCTTTATTCATGGAGAATTATGTAAAATGGAAAGTATTTAGTTAACACACATGTGCAATCCACATACTGTATACACATCACCCTAGAATCAGGGGCCTGTAATGCTCACTACCTCTGTGAGGGCCTCAGAGATGTTTGTTTTTCTTTCTTTCTTTACTGGTTGTGCGGGGTCTTCCTTGCTGGACGCAGGCTTCCTCTAGTTGCAGCGAGTGGGGGCTACTCTTCACTGTGGTACGTGGGCTTCCCGTTGCAGTGGTTTCTCGTGTTGTGGAGCACAGGCTCTAGGCACACGGGCTTCAGTGCTTACAGGATGAAGGCTCAGTAGTTTTGACCCCTGGGCTTTAGTTGCTCTGTGGCATGTGGAATCTTCCTGGACCAGGGACTGAACTCTTGCCGCCTGCATTGTCAGGCATATTCCTGTCTGCTATACTACCGAGGAAGTTCGGCCACAGAGTTTTTAAGAGACCACTAGAAAATCTCAAACAAACAAACAAAACCCTCTTGATTAGATGGTGCTCTGGTGATGGTTCTAAAATGTTGTGGCCTCTGGGACCTACTTGTAACAAGTTACTGTGTATGTCCAGGTCAGTAAAATTTCAGCTTCCTGCGTGTGTGTGGAGAGTGGCTCCATTACCTCAGGACCACCAAGAATCTGCTGTTTTTGCTTCAAATAACAAACTGAAGTTAAGATGTTAAAAAAAAAAAAAAAGATGAAAGAAGCCTATTTAGGTTATACAAACTTTAACACTTTATGAAGTGGACAGTCTCCTTTCATAGAACCGCAAAATGGGGCAGAAATTAGGTAGCTTTTATGGGATAAAGGATAAAAAACAGGAAAGCATAGGAGATAGCCAGTGGCTGCGGTCACATAGTCAATCTAGTTTGGAGTGAGAAGGCCTGAAATTGGCCTGGCATTTGGGGGTGGCTGACCGGACATAACCAAATTTCCAGCCAAGCAGAGCATTTACAGGAACACAAAAGTTATCTAAGTTTTGGTTTGATGACATGCATTCTGGGCAGGCATAACTCCATCTTGGGCATATAGATTTATTTCTACAAACGAGAAGAACTGTTTTGGCCTTTTGTTGTTTCTAAGAATGAAAAGGGGAGTCTTACTAGTTAGTAAATTTCCAAGTACTATACTGGAAATATTTACTAGAGACAGGAAAAATTAGAGAAGATTCTAATTGGAATCTTCTCTTGGAAGAAGGATTGCATATTTGTCTAGGCAAATAGAACTTTTCTTCTGTATTCCAGTCCATACTCTAGAAATATTTTGGGTTGAATTGTTGAAGTAGACAGAACATAGGCTATAAACATGAGAATACAAGTTAGAAGAAACAAGAATTTTTCCTTCTTCTATGAAAGTCAATTTTGTACATTTTACCTGGCGTTTAAGAAGTACTTTTCCTTTCCCTAAAACCATCTTGTGTTTATTTCACTGTTATGTAATATTCTTCTGGGAATTGAGCCTGTAGTTCACTAATTCTATGTGATACCGTTTGGACTATGTCATGTAATAATTCTTCAATGTTAGTCTCTGTCTGTGGAGTGACAGAAGGCCATTCGTGGTGTTACAATCTGTTGCCATTGGCAAAGGAAAAAAGAACCGCTGTGTGTGTGAGTGTTTACTACCAGTGACTCGTTTGAACCAAATTACTCACACTTATTTATTAGGTCCTTTGTGTCTTTAATCATTAAACTTTGTCTTATTCCTCAATGAGAGTGCACACAGTGAGGTCCTATGAGGAGAAAATGGCACTTAAGTTGCTCCACAGTAGTGAAAGTGAGTCAGTCGTGTCCGACTCTTTGTGACCCCATGGGCTGTACATCGCATGGAATTTTCCAGGCCAGAATACTGGAGTGGGTAGCCTTTCCCTTCTCCAAGGGATCTTCCCAACCCAAGGATCAAACCCAGGTCTCCTGCATTGCAGGTGGATTCTTTACCAGCTAACCTAGGAGGGAAGCCCTCCTCTATAATAAAGACTCTCATTTCCAGATGAACCAAGTTGATTGGATGACCCTGATACTGTTAACTTTTATATTCCCAGTTAGTTGTCTTTTGCCTTTCTGTAACAGAGAAGATAGAAATTAGAGTCTAAAATTTTCCATTATCCCAAAGGTCAGTGTACACATACAAAAACTACTGGCATGTGCCATTGGGCTTAAACCTGCCAGTAGGAAAATGCAGAGAGGCAAAAGGCAACAGATTGTGGAATTTAAAAAGGTGACAGTTATAAGGATCACCTAATCCATCGGGCTCATTTGGTAGTAGAGTTGTCCGTATTATACAGAACTGAAGTATCAGTCTCTTCACTGGTAAGTTTAAGCTTGGTGGCACATGGCAGTCATTCCTGGGTGTATAGGTTGACCTTTGTGATAATGGAAAATTTTAAGACTCTAATTTTCTTCTCTATCTTTGGTAGCATTTTCTATATTGTATTAGGCAGCACATTTTACTTACATTTATACCTTAAAAGAAGAAATGAACTGGAACTGAGATTTTTAAGATAGAAGTAAAATTGTTAATTTTCCCTTGTGTCTCATCATTCATTCATTACTTGTATCTAACCTTTTGTTCTGCTCACTTCTGAAAATAATTTAGCATTTCTTAGACATAGAGTCTTAACTTTTGGACTTCCCAGACCCTAAGTTTTAATTTTTTACTTTATTCTAGTAATTGTCACAGAACTGCTGACTGGCCTTTTTTCATATATGTATATATGTGTGTGTGTATATTAATCAATGAAGGACAGTAGAACTCTTAAATACTTCCAGATGATGGATATTATAGAAAAGTTATTTCTTCTGTGCTTGTTCATCTTGTGGTCTTTTCTTCTTAACATAAGTTTTCCATAGTAAATCTTTGCAAGTTAAATTGTTTCTTAATTATGGGAAGTCTAAAAGAATGATGGATGGCTTAACTTTAATGCTTCCATTCTTTTCAAACATGTAACAAAATTTTGCCTAACTCTTCCCATGTGCTTGGCCACATGCCATAGACCATGATCCGATAGAAAGGTTAATTGCAGGGTTCTCTAGGTCATTGCTAACAGTGAGCATGGATGTAGGTGAAGTATTTGTGTTTATTTCATATGTAAGTGTATCAAGAGAAAGGCCTCCTCTGGTTTGATTGTCAGCATTTTTAGGGTTCTTTAAATCTCTATAATACTTATATGGCAGTTCTCACTAATAGCTGCTTAATGAATCCTCAGTGATGTCAAATAGTGTTCTAGTATATTTACCATCATTTATTTTCTCTCTCATGTTTAGCCTCTTTGAATTTTATGATGATGAGAGCTTGTCCTGATAAGAGATCTGTTTTGAAACACGTGAACTGCAAGCTAATTTAACAGGAAAATAAAAAGCAGACCATTTGATGGCTAACTATGCAGCCATAGACTTCATCTCAAATCTAAAATAGTTGTAGTAGATAAGACTTCTGACCACGAGCATGCATTTTTACTATTTTTCAGTGTGCTATATAAAAAGAAACTTACAGACCAAATTCACATTGAGTCAAGATCTAACTTTTTCTAAGTAATTTCTAAAAATTAGTCTAGTTGTCATCCTCTATTATTTAATGAGTGTTTCACATAGTATGTAGGGTTACTTATAGTTCATTCTAAAAGTAAGAAAAATGCTAGAATTACAACATCTTCAGTAAGAGATGGTCATCTAGCCCCTATTTCAATGCTTTCTTTAAAAGGAATAAAGGAAGATTACTACTTAAGACACAACTTTGTCCATTTTTGAACAACTCATATTATTAAAAGTTTTTATTTCAGTTCAGAGTTATTTTTCTTCCTCATTACTTTCAACATTAATTTCTTATATGACATGATAGCTCTTTTTTGAGACTTACTTCTCATTTTCTAACCTTTTAGTTAACTTGGTTCCTAGATACTTTACTCTTCTGGTATTATTTTAGTTACTCTCCAGTTTATCATCATTCCTTTTTTCCTTGCATTTATTAAACAAACCAATTGAGTGGGTATATGAGTATGTATGTGTGCTATTCATTTGTTTATATTTAACTTACACTGTTTCTAAGAATGTAAAAAACACTGGGTAACCTCAGTTCTTTTCTCCATTTTTTTGGTAACTTCTCTATAGTTTTTTTTTTTTTTTTTTTTGTCATTTTAGTAATATTATTGGCCTTTAAGATACTTTTGTTTTTTTTTCTTTTTTTCCTCATATTTGAATTTTTCTTTTTATAAACATTCATATGATACACTACTCTTAATAGTGGCTAAAATTTAACTAGTTTTATTCAATGTTTGTCTCTAGTTTCCTAATGGGATTTTGCAGAGATTACAGAAGATGAGGGCTTCCCAGGTAGCACTAGCTGTAAAGAGCCCATCTGCCAATGCAGGAGATGTAAGGGATGAGGGTTCAATCTCTGGGTCGGGAAGATCCCCTAGAGAAGGGCATGGCAACCCACTCCAATGTTCTTGCCTGGAGAATCCCATGGACAGAGGAGCCTGGTGCTTAGCGCCCTTCAGAAAAGTAGATATTGCAACCTCCTTTAATGATTCTTGTCTTTAATAGCTCTCTCAGTAAAGTTTTCCTCATTTCTTTTTTTCCAGTTTTATTGAGATATAATTGACATACAGCACTGGTTAAGGTGTACAGCATAATGGTTTGACTTACATGCCACATGAAGTGATTGATTACCACAATAAGTTTGCAAACATCGATCATCTCATATAGATATAAAATTAAAGAAATAGAAAAAAGTTATTTTCCTTGTGATGAGAACTCTTAGGATTTACTTAAATTTCATGTATTAACAGAGCAGTGTTAATGATCTTGACCATGTTGTGTGTTATACTCATAGTACCGGTATATCTGGAAGTTTATACCATTTGGCTTCCTTTATCTAATTTTCCCTCTATCACCCCTCCTCTGGTAACTATAAATCTGATTTTCTATGAATTTATTTTCATAAGTATAATTTATCTATAACACTATATGAGCACTTGGTATACAACAAAGTGATTTGATATTTTGGCAACCTACATCATCATTCACTTTTTTTTTTTTACTTTTTAAAACATTTATATTTATATATATATATATAAATTAAAAATATATATAATATATAGTGTGTTTGAGACTAAAAGTATAGTACATAATATTTAAAAAAAAGGAAAATGAAAAAAGGCAGAATAGGCAAAGTGTGAGGGACACAGATACACATTGCTAAAAATCATCATTCACTTTGAAATGAAGTATTCAGAACCAGGCACGGTTGATGACCTCATACTAGTTACTAAGAAATATTTTATATGATATATATTTTTATTGCGTTTGTTGCTTCCCTGGTGGCTCAGCTGGTAAAGAATCCGCCTACAGTGTGGGAGACCTGGGTTCGATCCCTGTGTTAGGAAGATTCTCTGGAGAAGGAAACGGCTACCCACTCCAGTATTCTGGCCTGGAGAATTCCATGAACTGTATAGTCCTTGGGGTTGCAAAGAGTCAGACATGACTGAGCACCTTTGACTGTTATAATATTTTATATAGTAATATTACTGTATATTTTTAGTAATTCACCTTATGTTTATCTTAATTGGTTTTACAAACATTATATTCCAGGGACTCTATAGTCCATGGGGTCACAAAGAGTTGGACATGACAGGGACTTTCACTTTCTTAATGTAGATTCTTAATAACCTTGGGAGTAATTTGAAAACACCCACATTTTCTGCTGTTAAACCAGCACACCCTTGACCTTTACTGGCATAGTTAATTTGTGGATCTGGATTCTAGGCTTTTCTATTCAAGGACATTAAATATATTGCTTGTTTTGGTTTTCTATTAGTCTGTTGGAAACATTTTGGATCTTGACACAGCAAGCAGGAGAATGAGTGCCTTCTTAAATTTTGTACCTTTTAGGTATCTTACCCTATCTCTGGCCTTGATTTCCTCTTTCATTCACCATTTTATTTTCCTGGAACTGAAAGATTATGACTCCAAATTAAAAATATTGTTTTAGTTAAATAAGTTAATAATAATAGTTGCTTTGGTAATAACTCTTTAAATATATTCTTCTAGTTTTCATATCGCATTATGAGATATTTGCCTTACTTTATAGGAAGTGAAAATGATGTATCATTTATAAATCAATAATATATTCATTCAACAAGTCATTTACTGTATCCCTGTTATGTGATAGGAACATGGAAGTTTAATACTGTGTGTGGCCTCTGCCTTGTACCTCTTACAAGGTGCTGTAAAATATTCATAAAAAGTGCTGTATGACAGTGGAATATTATTCAGTGCTAAAAAGAAGTGAGTTATCAAGCCGTGAAGAGATATAGAAAAACCTTAAATGCATAAATGAAAGAATTTGATCTGAAAATGCTGTATGAGTCCAAGAATATGACATTCTGGAAACGGCGGAACTATGGAGACTATAAAAAGATCAGTGGTTGACAGAGGC
This sequence comes from Bison bison bison, assembly GCF_000754665.1. Taxonomy (NCBI): domain Eukaryota; kingdom Metazoa; phylum Chordata; class Mammalia; order Artiodactyla; family Bovidae; genus Bison; species Bison bison. The sequence goes on from NW_011495084.1 coordinate 3,913,245, forward strand.
TAAGGAGGAAGAAGAGATGAATAGACATGGCACAAAGGATTTTTAAAATAGTGAAACTATTCTTTATGCCGTAATGCTGCATACGTGTCACTTTATATTTGTCAAACCTATCAAAGTGTTAATACTCCAACAGTGAACTCTGATGCAGACTATGGACTTTAGGTGGTAATGATGTATCAGCGTAGGTTCTTTGATTGTCACAAATGTCCCACTCTGGTGGAGGATGTTGATGGTAGGGGAGGTTGGGTGTAGGGGCAGTAGTGGTATATGGGAACACTGTATTTTCTGCTCAATTTTTCTGTCAACTTGAAACTACTGTAAAAAATAATATATAACCTATATTTCTCTCTTTTCTTGGGAGAGGATCTACAAAGATCATGAAGGATTTATAAAATGTCAAACTAAAACTCAAATGCACCTCTAACAATGTATCCCTTGGGTATCCAAGTCAAACTCTATCATCAGCCCGTGGTACCAAGTGAAATGTTCCTGGGTAATTTTGTGACCAACTTGATTTCCAGTGAACATCTCTTTCAGATTCCCAGTAGCAAATGGAAAATTTGACAGTGTTATTAAAAATATGTGACTTTTTTTTTCGGAAGCAGTTTTATTGAAATGCTTGTGGCTTTCCTGCTGTGATGTCACTCTGTTGCCCTTAGTGCAGCAGAGTACATTACGGTGTGGCGTGGTTTCATTTTCCATGTGGCGATCTAGCAGTGACCAAACAAATCAGCTTCATAATCCTTACACAGCCTGGGAGTGAGCCACAGTGTGGAGGCAGGTGTGGGAGAAAATGCTAGAAAAAGAGAAAAGGCGAATGGAGAGCGCATCCTAAAAACCTTCTTTGGAATGATGGTAGAAGAAAGTCTAGAGTATTCTGAGCATTTTTAACTCTTCAGTGTTCTTTTATGGAACTGAAATTAACCTGTAAGAGTTTATCTTCTCCCACATTGTTGATTTTGGAAAATGACATGTTCCATAAATTAATTCTCTTATTACTGTAATATAGTGTTTTATATTCTGAAACATTAGCAAATTGGTGGAAAATCTTTATAAAATATATTCTGTACTTACCTTCATAATTGAAGTATATTGGATTAATCCTGCCCCATGACTCAATACCATACTAAGTCATGAGTAATATCACCATCATGTAATCATTGAGTATTGTTTTTTGTTGTATTATGTAGACACATTCAGGAATTCATTATATGTTTAGGAAAATTTTCCACTACACAAAATGACCCTAGACACTTAGTGTGATTTCAGTATTTAAAAAAGAAATCTTTAATATTTTTTCCTTCATAATTACACATCCAGCTGTTACTTCTTGCTCTTCATATGAGTACTATACCAGGCTTTCCACATTTCCTGATCTGTTAAAACCAATTTGCTGTGGAATGAAAAATAAAAGTATTTCATTTTTTTAAGAGTGAATGGATCATCATTAGCATAGATATTTTCCTTGGCTCAAAGAGAAATGGATAAAAATCTACAGTGGGAGAATGTGCAGTTATTTGAGGATTTGGACCTTCAATAGTTCTCATATTGACTCCCCTTCATTATTTCCACAGAGAAGACCCATGTAGCCCAGCTCCTGAGAAGGGGGATGGGCAGCCATTTCTTTGCTCTGACGTTCTAGTCCGAGTATCTTCTTGAACCAAAGAAGTTGTTGTTTAGTCACCGAGTCTAGGTGTTTGCCTGTGTTCCAGTCTTGAGTCTCTTCTTGTAGTTCCCTTGCCCTCCCCTCTGTTTCTGTTTTCCCTGTATTATCCCAAAAAAAGAGAGTGAGAAAAGAGTAATGTGTAAATATTAAGTCCTGGTCTTGGTGCTGGTTGTTATTCCATTTTTGAAATAACAGATATTCTGTCTGGATCTTTTAATTTATATTGCAGAGACTTGACCTTTAAAGGGAGAATACTTAATAATTATGCAACAGGCTAGGTGCATAAGCAGAGTCCAAGACTTTTCGCTAGTGAGATATGGTGGCCAGACTAGGTCAACTTGTGACCTTGATACACTAAAAATATACATTACTAATTATAATAATTTGGTTCAAAGATTGTTCTCTAACTCACTTATTAAATCAAAGTGTCTAGCACATAGCAAGCACTCAGTAAAAATGTGTGAATGAGTAGCAGTGAAATGCTAGTTCGATATTTGAGTGAAAATCAATTTCTATCACATCTATCATTGTCTGCAGAAAGGGAATGCTGTCAATACTTTATATAATGAAAAGATATAGAATGGATTACAAAGAAATCCATTGGAATTTCATGCCTGTGAAAATTTAGTAACATTAAATGGCCTGAAAAGTCACTATTCACTGGGATGTTAGAAATGAATGACATAGATTCTATGATTTGTGATCATTGAAATTTGCATTTGAGTTTTCATGTTAAATGAGAGGTAAGCTAATTATTGATGAAATTGTTTTCAGGAAATAATCTATTAAAAATATACAGGTAATTTAGATGTTTCATTATAATTCAGCCCTTCCTTTGACAGAAGAGATAGGAAACTACAAAAACAGATGATTACATTGATTCCAAGTTGTCTTCTGAAGTAGTTTATTTGAAAAACTTTTGGGTTTATTAATAGCACTAGAAATGGAAGGTATTTATAATGAGACAAAAACAACTGGATACATGAGGTGCGTGGTCCTCTTTTCTTATTTTCCTGCTGAACTTGAATGCGGTGGGCAGGTAGGACTCCCAGATTTGTCCGCCATGGAAGTAGAGACTTGCAGTCAGTGGAGAACCAAGACATGGGGGAACAATACTGTGTTTTTAAAATAATTTGAATTCCTCATTTCAACTAAGCATTTTCAGTGCTTCACTGTTTCTCTTCTCACTGGTGCTTCCTTTTCTGCTTTTCAAGCATTTTATACCTAATTGCTTCTTTTTCCAACCCTTTGTCTTCCAAGTGTCTATCTCTCCAACCTGGAGATCCTTAGGATGAAGGACTCCTATTATGTATTTTAAAAACAACCACCACCACAAGAGAACTCTACCGAATAGGTGTATATCTTTGCATATGCTGTGTAAACATAGTTTATTCAAATCACCGGGATACTCTGGGGAAGACTTAAGAAATGGAAATTTTACTATACTAAGACATGTTGTTTATCCTGAGTCTTTAAATTTAACTTTCATTAATATGTCTTCCAGTTTGTTCATTCTGTAATTAAAAAACAAACAAAAACACTCACCAGGTTGCTGGAGAAAACCAAGTTTCTTCAATATTAGTGAGAGAGTACACATAAAAGTAATTGAAAATTTTACCATGGGTTCAAAAAACTTATTTCACATTGATGGTTGTATTATATATAGTAAGTTGAGAGGAAGCGGCAAGTGATTCTGGTTTTATACATATCAAGTTGATCTCCAAACTTCATTTTGAATAAAATGTTTAAGCAAATTCATTAATCTATCCTGAAATATAATTTGAATATCATTGCATCCCATGAAAGAAACTGGCAAATGAGCACATGCTTCATTGTGGTTTGAATTTTGATTACAGTGCTGTATATCTTGTATTCATAAGATATACTGGTGTAACCATCCTTCTTAGGAAGATTGTAGACTAAAAGGGTAATTATGAAGGAAGGGTCAGTATGAATTACTGACATGCTTTCTGCTTCCATAGTTAGACCCCTTGACGACCATGCTAATGTTGTCCCAATAATGGCTTTACTAAATATGTAATATTCTGCTTTTTAAGTTTGTACTAACTTTTTATCTTTTTATTCCATATCTCTAAAGAGTTCTTGTTCCCTGCTAAGTTTTAGAGCCTGAAGTATAATTTTAATGGTCAGCATAAAAAGATATTTTAAATTTTGCATTCCATTTCAAATCACTTACTCACATAAAAGGACTTGCAGAGATGGAGAGCCTCAATTATGTTCATATGTAATTATACAGCAACATTTGCTTCAAATCATTGCACATCTTTGGTGGGAATAGAAAGTATTTCTTAATTACTGGATGGATTGATTTTTTTCCTCTGGTTGAATATATGTGGCCTTCCTGCTGAGCTATTTGAAATTCTCTCTTACATGGCCATATAACATGCAATCTTGTTTACTGGATATTAGAATATCTCTTTTGGTGACCAAACCTGTAGGAAGCTTTCAAGCTTAATGCCTAAAGCCCTATCTGTGAAGTATTAAATGCCTGAATTTGATCTCTTTTTCTTTGAAAATGTACTTATTATTCAGTTCAGTTCAGTCGCTCAGTCGTGTCCGACTCTTTGCAACCCCATGAATCGCAGCATACCAGGCCTCCCTGTCCATCAACAACTCCCGGAGTTTACCCAAACTCATGTCTGAGTCGGTGATGCCGTCCAGCCATCTCATCCTGTCATCCCTTCTCCTCCTGCCCCCAGTCCTTCCCAGCATCAGGGTCTTTTCCAGTGAGTCAACTCTTCACATGAGGTGGCCAAAGTGTTGGTTTCAGCTTCAGCATCAGTCCTTCCAAAGAACACCCAGGACTGATTTCCTTTAGGATGGACTGGTTGGATCTCCTTGCAGTCCAAGGGACTCTCAAGAGTCTTTTCCAACACCACAGTTCAAAAGCATCAATTCTTCTGCACTCAGCTTTCTTCACAGTCCAACTTTCACATCCATACATGACCACTGGAAAAACCATAGCCTTGACTAGACGGACCTTTGTTGGCAAAGTAATTAGATCAACATATTTCACCCTCAACCGAGGTATCCCTTTTAGAGCTAAATAAGTTTAGAAATTCCCATGTCTCTTATTTTACTGATGCAAAGATTGGAGTGTAATGATGTAAATGATTTGCATAAAGTAATTCTTAAAATTGCTAATATTATGACTTGAATTTATTATGTGGTGAAATTATAGCTAGGTCTATTAATATAAATAAATGGTCTAAAGGAATATTGGGGATAAGATGTAAAACATCAAAGACATTGAAAGTTAGCTAACCACTATATCTTAAGGAATCATATTAAGCTGGTTTGTTTTGTACAGAGTTAAAATATGTAAAGATATAATATCTGCTTCTTTTCTCTCTTCTGGAGGGAGGAGAGCAAGAAGGTAAGTCGTATTAACTGACTGCTTATCCTTTGTCAAGCTGTTGAGGAAGTGGGTCTCAATGAACTAAGGAAATGGCCTTAGTAAGGGACCAAGCTGAGAGACGTCTCATAATTGCTGGCAATCAAATTTTTATTGTTCCTTGCATCAGATAATACTGCCTTTAAATATAGAAAGGAAATATGTATGCAACTTTTATGAAGTTTGAAGATAAAATTTAATTTGAATAATCTAGTTTAAATTTTATCTTGCTGTATTATAGGAGAATAGATCAGAGATCTGAAGTTATCTGAGAAGATGGGGAAGTTTCTTATGGGAGCAGGTCAACTAGAAACTGTGCCTTTGCTTGTTACAGTGCAAGGATGCACATCTTAAATGCTTTGAACTTTGCAGGGCCTTGATATACTCTAGAGAGAAATATTCTTC
>NW_011495084.1:3918830-3919879 GCF_000754665.1 Bison bison bison
AAATATTCTTCTTAAAATAGCAAACATTTAATATGAGTGATATACTTACTAGGTTGTTTAGAGAAAAAAAGAAACATCAAAAAAGATTTTTTTCTGTCCTGAAATGTTTACAGTTTAATTGCTGTTGTTGTTCAGTCACTAAGTTGTGTCTGACTCTTTGTGATCCCATGGACTGCAACACACCTAGCTTCCCTGTCCTTCACTATCTCCTGGAGTTTGCTCAAATTCATGTCCATTGGGTCAATGATGCCATCCAACCATCTCATTCTCTATTGCCCTCTTCTCCTCCTGCCTTCAGTCTTTCCCAGCATAAGGGTCTTTTCCAGTGAGTCGGCTCTTAGCATCAGGTGGCCAAATTATTGGAGCTTCAGCTTCAGCATGAGTCCTTCTAGTGAATATTCAGATTTCCTTTAGGATTGACTGGTTTGATCTCCTTGTAGTCCAAGGGACTCTCAAGAGTCTTCTCTAGCACCACAGTTTGAAAGCAGCAATTCTTTGGCACTCAGTCCAACTCTCACATGCATACATGACTACTAGAAAAACCATAACTTTGACTATAAGCATCTTTGTCAGCAAAGTGACGTGTCTCCTTTTTAATATGTTGTCTATGTTTGTCATAGCTTTTCATGCAAAAAGCAAGCGTCTTAATTTTGTGGATGCAGTCATCGTCCACAGTATTTTGGAGCCCAAGAAAATAAAATATGTCACTGTTTCCATTTCCCCCCGTCTATCTGCCATGAAGTTTAATTGGGATATACTGTTAGCGCCCTTAAAACCCTTGGACCGTACTTGTAGCTCCGAAACAGTTGCTAGATTAGCTAATAATGCACATCACGATAACAGGTGTTTCAGCTTGAAAAAAAATTAGATATTAAGATAAAATAATCAAGAAATTCAGAAAGTTGCTATTTTCAGGAACAATCATTTGGGAAGTTATGTATTAATATTGCCTAATATAGTGATTAAAATACACGTAGAAGTATTATTTTTTTGAGAAGCAGTAGCGTTCTCAGTAATCTTCATGAAAACAAAACTGGGAAAACAAATCA
>NW_011495084.1:3919979-3938470 GCF_000754665.1 Bison bison bison
AAATCAGAACTTATTATAGAACCAAATTATAGTAATGTGAGTGCTTTGATGAATAAAGTGTTTAAAGTACATTCCAAGGGTTTATGTTATTTTGACAGTACTGTTATTTAGGTGTTGTTAGGATTCTCCGTGTAAGGCAGTATGTCTGAAACATTTAATTTCCTGGCTGCCCTATGGTTTCCTCAACCTTTAGTTTTGTTGTTTTGTTTACAAATGAGAAACCAGAGACCTGATTCAGATAGCTTTTCAATATTCTCACATAAATCCACAGTCAGGACCAAACCTACTTCATGGTCTCTGAGTTATTTTCATGGTAATATTGTAGAAACATAGAGTACTAGCTTTGGAAGGACACTCAAAATGAGTGGCTTTGATCCTTTATTTATGTAAAGATAAGGCCTTTTTCTGCACAAATTATAAGTAGTAAATCAGGGATTATCTGTTTTTTTTCATTTGAATTTTGTTTAATGAATGGTGTTTAAAAGAAAATTTGCACCGACCAAGCTTCTGGGTTTTGTGAATGTTTATTTTTTATTTATTTATTTATTTTTTTGTGAATGTTTAAAAAAAACATTTTGCAAGTGAAGAGAGTATTGACTTTAAGAAAGAGGAATCAAAGTAATCCTAGCTTGGTGATAGAAATTATTAGTAATAAATATGTCATTAGCTAATTTTGTCAAGTTCAGTTCAGTTTAGTTCAGTTCAGTCACTCAGTCGTGTCCAACTCTTTGTGACCCCATGAATTGCAGCACACCAGGCCTCCCTGTCCATCACCAACTCCCAGAGTTCACTCAGACTCAACGTCCATCGAGTCAGTGATGCCATCCAGCCATCTCATCCTCTGTCGTCCCCTTCTCCTCCTGCCCCCAGTCCCTCCCAGCATCAGAGTCTTTTCCAATGAGTCAACTCTTCGCATGAGGTGGCCAAAGGACTGGAGTTTCAGCTTTAGCATCATTCCTTCCAAAGAAATCCCAGGGCTGATCTCCTTTTGTCAAACATCACCCCAATTTATCCCTAATTGAAGTTAAACTAATATAGTTAAAAAAAAACTATACATAGACAACTTAGTGCTGCTTATATATAAGTATGATTATTATTTGTAATTCAATCTCTTAAACCTTAAGATTACATAAGTTCTTATTTGTAAAGGTAGAATAGAGCCTGGCACAGGGGATGTAAAAGTCTTTGTTAAATAAGTAATTGTTGATGTTAACTAGACTTATTGTGGTGATCATTTTGCAAAATACACAAACATCAAATCATTATGTTGTATACCTGAAACTAATATCATATCATATGTTACCTCTAAATAAATTGATACATGTTAAGTGTATAACAGATGGTGATACATGATCCATGCTTTCTAGTTCTTTAGGAAGAGAAGACAGAAAAAGTTTTAAATCTCAATATTCTGAATTGCAGGATTGAAAAGTGTAATTTAGAAATAGTAAATGGTTGATTTTTATAATGTACGTAGTTATCCTTAACCTTTTTCTGGCCTAATTTATTTACATTCAATTTATTTCATTTGCAAACAATAAAGTTAAATGTCAGTAGAAATATAAACTCTGCAGGTATCAGGACAGAGTAATTACAGACCAGTGAGGTCTGTGAATGAGACTATTTATATAAGAGTCATTTTATTTAATGATGATGATTGTCATAATGTTATATTCATGTTTCTGAGGGAGAAAAACCAGAATGTGTCCTACAGTGTTTGGTCTACAGAGGTGCTAACCCTGCGTTTAGATTTCAGGTTGTGTGCTACGTGGCATTTGGTATTGTTAGAAATTTGTTTATTCAGGCAGCATTTATAGCATGTCTACTTGTGTCAAATCCTATGACAATTTCCCTTGCAGTATTTTTATTGGTTTTGAGAAGTTATTTGAGTTTCTAATTTGTCCAGGCACTCTTCCAGAATCTCAGTTCAGTTCAGTCATTCAGTCGTGTCCGACTCTTTGCCACCCCATAGACCACAGCACGCCAGGCCTCCCCGTCCATCACCAACTCCCGAAGTTCACTCAAACTCATATCCATTGAGTCGGTGATGCCATCCAACCATCTCATCCTTTGTCATCCCCTTCTCCTCCTGACTTCAATCTTTCCCAGGACCAGGGTCTTTTCAAATGAGTTAGTTCTTCGCATCAGGTGGCCAAAGTATTGGAGTTTCAGCTTCAACATCAGTCCTTCCAATGAATATTCAGGACTGATTTCCTTTAGGATGGACTGGTTGATCTCCTTGCAGTCCAAGTGACTCTCAAAAGCATCAATTCTTCAGCACTCAGCTTTCTTTATAGTCCAACTCTCACATCCATACATGACTACTGGAAAAACCATAGCCTTGACTAGACAGACCTTTGTTGACAAAGTAGTGTCTCTGCTTTTTAACATGCTGTCTAGGTTGTTCATTGGCAACCCACTCCAGTATTCTTGTCTGGAAAATCCCACGGACAGTGGAACCTGGTAGGCTACAGTCCATGGGGTCACAAAGAGTCGGACATGACTGAGCAACTTCATTTCACTTTAGGTTGGTCATAAATTTCCTTCCAAGGAGTAAGCAAGCATCTTTTAATTTCATGGCTACAGTCACCATCTGCAGTGATTTTTGGAGCCCTCCAAAATAAAGTCTACTACTGTTTCCACTGTTTCCCCATCTATCTGAAGTGATGGGACCAGATGCCATGATCTTAGTTTTCTGAATGTGGAGTTTTAAGCCAACTTTTTCATTCTCTTTCACTTTCATCAAGAGGCTCTTTAGTTCTTTTTCGCTTTCTGCCGTAAGGGTGGTGTCATCTGCATATCTGAGGTTATTGATATTTCTCCCAGCAATCTTGATTCTAGCTTGTGCTTCATCCAGGATCTAGGAATATACTGGTAGAAAACTGGAGTATAATCTCTGCCCTTCCAGCCTTTTTGGTCTAGTGGAAGAGAGAATCACTAAGCAAATAATTATCATTGTGCTGGGTGTTATAAAGGTAAAGCAGAGAGACCTCGTCCACTCAGAAATGTTGGGAGGGTTTCTGTAATTAACTTTGAAGCTGAACTTTGAAGGGTGAGTGGACGTTTGCAGGGTAAAGGTGGATGGGGTGAAAATGGGAGGAAACACTTTAGAGAGCCTTTAGAAGGATACTGAAAGTGTTAAGAGCTCTGTAAGAGAAGTGATAAAAGTCTGATATGAATGAAAGTTTGGTATTAAGGGAGAAATGGCCTCAGATGTGGCTGAAAAGGTGAGCAGAGGCTATGTAATCCTGAACTATGTATACACTATTAAAGGTTTTCTTTTTTATCCCTAGAGCAATGGGATGCACTTAAAAAGCATGGAGTTGCGGATTTACAGAAGAGGTTTGCAGATATGCTGCAAAAGCAATCTGACAGCTTTTTTTTTTCTCCCTGAAGGGAATCTGTTTGGTTTCTAAACAATGAGTGCAAGATTGGAAGGTTTGCACTAGCATTTTTACAAACTAAACTGTATCATCTCAAACCGAATTCTATTGTGTTTTTATAATTGCACCTTTGTGTCTTTGCCTAGCACACTGGCCTTAAAGTGTTTATTGATCTAGACTTCCCTTAGCCAATATAAATGTCTGCAGTGTAGGTGAACTGGCTGTTTAGGGCTTCATTGCTGTACATTATATCTTGTCCTTTAGTGTTGAGAAGAGTGTTTTGGTGATATTGACAGTAATTTATAAAATAGCTTAGAGATAATGTTAGTAGAACATCATTGGATAACAGTGGTGCTCTCCTATCAAACAGTGTGTCCCGTAGCCCTTTTTTTCTTACCATGTCATAATAGTCTCCCAGGGTATGTACTGTGTGTCTTTCAGGTTTATTTTTTTCCTGTATTTAGCGCATAATTGGAAGACTAAGCAATAGCTTTGAGTTTTATGTGTTAAAAAATCATGCCAAACAAAAAAATTAGAAACAGTCTAAATGTCTGCCTGTACTCCTGTGTTGTACAATCTTCATTCATTGAGCTACTCTAACATAGTTACGGTGAAGAAGTTGTATAGGAGTGGGTAAATCTGACATTGGTTGGGTGAGAATGTAAGTTGCAGAATGAAGCTTAGTTTAGCCTGCTAGGCTCTTCTGTCCATGGAATTTTCCAGGTAAGAGTACTGGAGTGGTTAGCCATTCCTGTCTCTAGGGGATCTTCTCGACCCAGGGACTGAACTTGGGTTTTCTGCATTGCAGACAGAGTCTTTACTGTCTGAGCCACCAGGGAAGCCTATAATATATTTCAGTAAGTTTTAAATGCATGCAGAACAATGCCATCTGTTCTACATGGAACATATTTAAATGGTAAAAGTATAAAAACACAGAGTGAAGAATCAGACCAACTTCAAGATGGTGGTAATTTCTGAAAGGGAAGGTAAAGAATAGGATAGAGATAGTTTAAAAAATGGCATTCCCAGGTGGTGCTAGTGTAAAGAATCTGCCTGCCAATGCAGGAGACTTAAGAAATGAGAGTTCCATCTCTGGCTTGGGAAGATGTCCTGGAGGCAGAAATGGCAACCCACTCCAGTATTCTTGCCTAGAGAATCCCATGAACAGAGGAGCCTGGTGGGCCAGAAGTCTATGAGGTGGCAAAGAATTGGATGTGACTGAAGTACCTTAGCATGGAGGTTACTAAGTAAACCCAAGGTGGTTGGATGGCATCATGAACTCAGCAGACATAGTCTGAGCAAACTCCAGGAGACAGTGAAAGACAGGGAAGCCTGGCATGCTGCAGTCCATAGGGTCACAAAGAGTTGTACACAACTGAGCGACTGAACAACAGCAACAACACCAATTATATATTTTGGTTCTAAAAGATGCCTAACTGAAATAAATAATACAAAAGTTGAATATATGTTGGTTCTAGATGGTAAGAGAAAGATATATGAAATAGCAAATAGAAGTGAAAGTGAAAGTCACTCAGTTGTGTCCGACTCTGTGACCCTGTGGACTATCCTGTCCGTGGAATTCTCCAGGCCAGAATACTGGAGTGCGTAGCCTTTCCCTTTTCCAGGGGATCTTCCAAACCCAGGGACTGAACCCAGGTCTCCTGCATTGCAGGCAGATTCTTTACTAGCTTAGCACAAGGGAAGCTGAAGAATATAGGAGTAGGTAGCTTATCCCTTCTCCAGTGGATATTCCTGATCTAGGAATCGAACCGAGGTCTCCTGCATTCTAAGCAGATTCTTTACCAACTGAGCTATCAGCAAATAGATATATAAGACTATTATTAGTTGCTTTAACTTTGGTAACCTTAACAGCAGATAAGTGTTTTCAACTATAATAAGGTTATTTCTTCTTTATGAAGAAATCAGGAGGAAGGTGGTCTCAGAGTTGCTTTCCTGACTTAACCATGATACCAAGAGCTCATGATCTGTACATCTTTATAGGTCAGCAGTTTCTCGCCTGTTTTTAAGGTTGCTGCAGGTAAATACATCACGTTCTCATAGGAAGTCACCAGTCTGGGAAGGGTAAGGGATGAGGGGTGCTTTTCTCTCTTGTCAATGAGAAAATAATCTCCAGAAGATTTTTTGTTATGTCTCATTGACCAGAACTTAGGCTAAGTCCTTTCATAAGACAGAGCCTACTAGATTGTAGGTGCTTAATAAATATTTGTTGAATGGCTTTATCTTTAATAAAAGAGCAGTGTGATTGTCACAGTAATTCTGTGGGGTTTGGATTTGTGTGTGATCTTTACCTTCAGGTCAAAGTCTTTATTGATTACATACTTTTGTCCTGAAATGCTAAGTATAGAAATGTCCTTAGTAGTTTTTTTTTCCTAGTGAGCCAAAAGGGAGCTGTTAGAGATCATGGGTCTCAAACTTGTTTTTTTCCCTAGATGAAGGAATAGATAGATATTCAAAAGATTGTGGTAAATACTAACACTGAAACTTCTAGCCCTTGATGTCTGTTCCAATGTGCTCTCTCTCTCTCTCGTGTCCGTCTCTTCCTCTGTCTCTGTGTGTCTCTGTGTATGCTCAAAGAATGTAGTTGGTGCTGTGAATCTCCTAAAGGATCATGCTAAGAACTTTTTGTTGTGTCTGAAAGATGTGTTAAGAAAGGTTTTGAGATATGTAGAAGTCCTCTTTGCATTCTTTACTATTACTGTGTCATCACTTGACTCAGTGTTGCCTTCATCATAGATAGGAAATGGTTATTATTATTTTTTAACCAAAGCTATTATTATCAGGGTCAAATACAGAATATTTTATGTGTGAAATACCCAACCATTACCATTTTTTGAAGTGACTTGAAGATCTTGGTGAGCTTCTCAGGTTGGATAACCAGGTTGATAAGCACTTTTTTCCCATGAAATTAGACATGCTTGGTGTCTTGATTTTTTTGTACTGGTCATCTAGCCAAATTCACTTCAAGTGTGACATTAAAAAGGAAAAAAATTCTAAAATAAAACTTTGAAAGCTGAATGTCACACACAGCAAAATGTCTTGTCAAACTCGCTGCATCATTCCTTCTCTTCTCACCCTAGCCAGACATGATGTACATCTTACTTGAGATACAGTTGCTGTTTTTAATTACGTGTGTAATTCTTTTGTAAGTGGAACTTGTACTACACAGTTTCAGACTGAATAAATAATATACTACTGTGGACTGTTTCAGCAGTTATTTTTATCACAGATGTTGTCTTCCTAAGTGGCTTAAAGTACCTCTGTGTTTTGTCCTGAGTGATAATTTGTCCTATGTTATTGCCTGGGGTATTTCTTTTGTAATTACAACAGCATTTCTTTTGCAAAGCAGTGGTGAAGTTTTATTAAGCTCTTATTAATTTATAAGGCTTAGCCAAAAAAAAAAAAATTATTGAAAGGCACAAGTCTTCACTACAAATAAATTGCATGCCAATGGCAGCTACTAATTCAAAGCAGCTTTTGAATCCTAGTAGAAAGTTTTCAAATTCTCTGAATTATAACTTTAACTTAATTTGTCATCCAAAGAAATGAAACAGCTTTAAAAGGATGAGAGAGGAATGGTGAACAGAAGGAGATGGAATAGATCTGTCTTAGGAAGCAAATGTTTTAGATCTGGATTTGCATTCCCCGTTCCCTGCTGCAAATTGAATATAAACTTTGGGTCATGGTCAAGGAAGACAGTGTCCAAAAGATTTAATATTACCTCAGGACTGTCCACAGAGAAGGCAATGGCAACCCACTCCAGTACTCTTGCCTGGAAAATCCCGTGGATGGAGGACCCTGATAGGCTGCAGTGCATGGGGTCACTAAGAGTCGGGCACAGCTCAGCGATCTCACTTTCACTTTTCACTTTCATACATTGGAGAAGGAAATGGCAACCCACTCCAGTGTTCTTGCCTGGAGAATCCCAGGGACGGGGAGCCTGGTGGGCTGCTGTCTATGGGGTTGCACAGAGTCGGCCACGACTGAAGCGATTTAGCAGCAACAGCAGCAAGGACTATCCAAGATGGTTTCAGTCTAGCATAATATTCCGTCTAATTGTAGTTAGACCTGGCTGCTTTCTTTAGTGGATGTTTTCTTCTTTCCTTTTTGTCTTCTTTTCTAAGATGTCAATAAACATTATGGAGCAGAACATATAATACTGCAATATTTTCTGAAGTGTTTTTTAATGACAGAGTTGTTTATTTTTTAAGGTAGCAAGGTGGAAAGTGTTTTATTTTACTACAGCATAATAAAGGAGGAAAACCAGCTGAATAAACATTTGTCAACTAAAGTAGGTGCTAAAGCTGGGTGAGAATCTCCATTCGAACCTTGATCATGTGTGAAGAGCCTTTCTTTCAGTTTATAGCAGATATTTGCAAAATTGCTAGTGAGGCTACAAAGCAGTGTCAACTAAAGTAAGTCTACTAGAAGCCTCTGTGTTTTAAAATGTAAGTAGTTTGGGCAGTGAGAAGTCTGTGCTCTTTGTTTAGAATCTTTCTTAAGGTAGTTGTGGAGGAAAAGCAATTAGACAAATCATACTCCTTTTCCTCAAAATGCTTCATTGAATTGTTTCATTCTCACTAAATGTATGGTATGTTGCCAAATAAGTCTATAAGGAAAATGGAAATCCTGAACAAATACGGCAAATATACAGCTGTTAATTTGTTAGTTAATTGGAATATTGACAAATTCAATAATGTGTTTAAGACTTTTGACCTCAACTTTAAGAAGAGTTAATGGTGACCAGAGCTCTGTCTTGACACTAAAGGCTGTTGTTCATTATATGAATAATTGGTTTTCAAAACGTGAAGCAAATATGGCCAAGTAAGTAGGAAGCCTGGGAAGAATTTTTTCACTGCCCAGTCTTAAATAAAACAAACAAACACAGCAATAATGCCACAACAGTATTAAAATATGATAATTGCCCATCAGGTGTGTTAAAGATGATTTTCAAGATTTAGAGATAGGAGGAAAATGTGTAAGTAGAAAAACATATATAATTTGTAAATGAGGAGTTACAATAGTGTGTTTAAGTGTGGTATGTGTGCTATGATTTCAGGAGGTATTTGTGTAGACATTGGATATACAGTCCATGGAATACTCCAGGCCAGAATACTGGAGTGGATAGCCTTTCTCTTCTCCAGGGGATCTTCCCAACCCAAGGATGGAACCTAGGTTTCCCACATTGCAGGTGGATTCTTTACCAGCTGAGCCATGAGGGAAGCCCATGTATTTTAAGGGTTTTTTGTCCATGGATATTATCGCTAAGAACAAGGCAAAATATAAGGAAAATAGAAGGAGACAATTTAAAGAAAGATATTAAGTAAATTATCTCCAGGAAGATCCCCTAGAGGAGGGCATGACAACCCACTCCAGTATTCTTGCCTGGAGAATCCCATGGACAGAGGAGCCTGACGGGCTACAGTCCATAGTGTCTCAAAGAGTCAGACATGGCTGAATCAACTTAAGCATTAAGTAAATTAGTAGTACAATTAGTATATTTGTGTGATGGAAATCATGAAGGTTCTGTATAAATCACTTAAGGAATAAAAAAATATTGTGTTCTGAATCTCGGTTTTAGATGTGGTATTCTACAGAGATAGAGCATCATTGAATCCCCAAATGTGGAGTGTACTTGAAATATATCTAGTGTAGCTCTCATCTGATCTTATTCATCATGACCATCTTACCTCTGTTTTGGAGAACTCACTAACCTTTGAAGTGGTGCATTCCATCACTAGACATTCAAGTTCTTCCATGTAGCTAAGTATCAAACTGTAAGTAATTCCATGATCTCTGTCTTCATGATAAGTTTAGATCAAGTCTAAATTTGATGTGATGATAATTTGGAGAAATTTATTTTTGTTCTTCTAAGTTACCTTTTACTTGGATAAATAAGCCTCTTTTCTTCAAAAGTTCCCCAAGTGACATGGTTCCAAGATTCACATGTCATTTTGTTTGCTTCTTTGAATATATTCCAGTTTTAAAGTCTCTTCTCAAAAGGTTCCTAAAGTTAGATAACCTTGGATAATTGACTTAATCATTCTGAAAATGAGGATATTTGCTTAAATGTTACCACCCTGTAAAGTAGATGGTGAATTTGAATTCTTCTGTTACAGAGTATCACAAAAAACCTAACTAGAAAATCTTTCTCATCACTCTCTTTTATTGTTAGTATGTGTAATAACAACAGGCAGTAGTAACAGTGATAATAGCTTACAGTAATACATAAGAATACTGAAATATTTTGAGCTTGTTTTATCCTTGTTATAGATATCGTAGCTTTGATTATGTATTGTGTTTGTTTTTATTGCAGTCTGAGTTTGCATTTAATTTTTTTCTCTTTGGTGGCCACGTCATGCTGACTCAGTGCATTTTCCTTTTTCCTGAAATCTTCAAGTATTTTTCCATTCATTTGTAGCTGACTCATGATCTCTCATCCTGTAGCTCCTGGCTTTGAGCACAGTTTTAGGTCTTAGAGTTTAATCCTTATCCCTACAAAACCTCAATTGGTTTACTTCATTTGGTCATTCCATTCTATCAGGATCTGTTTGGGTACTGAATTCTGTTAATCTAATCATTCCCCTCACTTATATTAATATACATTCTTTTTTTTTTTTTTTTTTAATCAAACATTCTTTTCCTTCTCACTTTATTTCCCTGATTAGAAATGGAATGCATACTCATTGACCAATCATTGGCCAACTAAATCAGTTCTGTTGGAACACTAATATTTAGTCAGTTTTCATTGGTTTGACAATTGCAGTTGATAAATAGCTATAGCCTCCCTTTCCTCTTGAGGCTCTTCTCTTCCTTTACCATCTTGTTCCCTCATCTGAGATGAGCTGGACCTCCCCAAGGACCAGCTACTTAAAGTTTAATGCTGAATGTAGTAGAGGCTCTAGAAAACCCTGTTAAAGCACTGCCAGTTCTCTGTCAGTTGTTAATGTTTTAAATATCATCCCTGAGTATAACATAATGTGTGTGAAATCCACAGCCAACAACTGACCACTTGCCTTAATTACAAGGTCTAGTCCTCCAGATTGTATTTGAGGCATAGGAGGGATTTTAGAGGGAGTTTTCAGTGATGAAAGCTATGTGGAACTTTACATAGCTATGTGAAAATTGTTCCTCTCATTCAAATCAGGAAAAGGTTTGGGGCTTTGTCTGTTCTACCTATCAACTTATTTTCCACTTTACCTTGTCTTATCAGAGTGTTGCTCCAGCCGTTTGCATCAGGTTTTCCTTTCGTTATTGTAGAAAGTAAGAAACAATGGTATTCTTTGTGTATTCACAAAGATTGTTGACTCTTGCTCCTGTGTGCCTATGTAGTCACACACAGGACTAAGGAGTCCTGTGTATACTTTATTCAGGAAATGGTTTGGATCACCTTGTTAATATGCTGGGACAGCCCTAGCTAAGTGGGACACTATGGTGGGCAAAGTAATGGCCTCCCAAAGATAGCCACATCCTTATCCTCAGAACCTGGGAATATGCTATCTTTAAAGATTTAAAATGGGAGATTATCCTGTGTTATCTGGGTGGGTTTGGTACAGTCATGAGGGTTCTTGTAGTGGAAAGAGAGAGGCAGGAGGGTCAGAGTCAGGGAAGAGAGGATGAAAGCAGAGGTTGTGTGATGAAATTTATTGCTGGCTCTGAGGATGGGGAAAGAACCCATGAGCCCGCAAAGGGTTGCTGTCAGCTGGAAAAGGAACTGGATCCTCTTCCAGAGCCTCCAGAAGGAGAACAGTCCTGACGTTGACTTCCATCCAGTAAAATCCCTTTTGGACTTAAGCCCTTTGGAACTGAGAGCTGATAAATTTGTAATTTTTTGCTACTAAGTGTATAGTAACAATAGGAAAATAATGCAAACACCAATATCACCTTTTTTTTTGGCCACTAAGTAGAGTTATCTGGTTGCAGTTCTTACACGAGTAAGTACAAACCAGAAGACAGAAGAAACAAAACTGTCTGGACTGCCTCCCTTCCTCTGTCATTGTGGAGACAGAAAGGTTCGGGTTTTGTGTGGTTGGTGTTCTCTCTCACAAATCTACTCAAAATTTCCTTCTACTCTACCATCATGGTTTTTTTCTTTCTTTTTGCCTCTTCTGATTGCTTAGTCTCTGATCTGTGTAATATATACAACAGCCAAAAAAGAACAAAAAATAAGACCCTGTTAGATGAAAAATAAAGATGGGAGTCTAATTTTCAGAAGAATCTTTTCACATAAACTCATATGTGTTCTTGAAGCACTGCCCTCCTCCCACCCCACACACACACCACCTGGAATGTGACATTCACTGTCACCTTATCATAACAGAAGCTTTGATTCTTAATGTGAGCTACACTTGAAAGATGGCTTCACTCAGGATAAACCAACTACAGAGGTCTGCTTGATGCAAAGTAAGTACTAAGGCTGAAGCTCAGGAAATAAGAGGAATTTAAAAAGTAAATGACTTGATTCAAGAAATGTAGAATAGTGACTTCTCAGTGGAGTTTAAATAGTCAATTAATTTGTATCAGAGTTGAACTCTGAAATTGGGAAAACTATAAAGAATAATTTGGCATGATTTTAATAGTCTGTTTTTGAAGTTGTTATTTAAAGACTAGAAGACTTTTTGATCAATAGAAAAGTCAATAAATGTAGAACACTCTATGGTGAAATCCTTCTCTTCCAGACAGCTTTCCAGTTTGTTGCACTAATTTTGTATCATTTAGACCTTTTAGACCATGCTGTGAGTTGCAAAAGAAACAGTATTGACCAAAGGGGATTGACTAAAACACAGTTGTGCTGCTTTATTGTACATTATTATTCTTCAAGAATAACAAAAAAATTTTTTTGATTGTGTGTTTGTGTGCATGTGTATGTGTGTAATTGTAAATTAAATGGGGGCAAGGGCCTTCTCAGTGCAGAAATTTCAAGACTGTAGACGTTGGATTAGCAGAAATAGCATTTGAATACTAAAGATCTGATTTTTTTTCCCTAATCCTCCTCCTCCTCCTTCACTGTGCAATCTTGGATGAGAGCATTTATTTTCCTCTCTAAAAAAATAGGAAAAGCTTTCGTGATATCATGTGATGCATATAAAAATACTTTGAAAACTAGAAAGTTCTATGTATATGTTAAGTCATGGTGGTTCTGATATAAAGTTCCTCATCATTCTTCTGTCCTCCGTTAGCTACTTAGGGGATCCAGAGAGAGTTACAAGCCAAGACAGACTGGTGTGACCAGTGTTGACTTTGGTGTGGTGACAGCATGAGTGTCATGACATCCACATGTCTGTGACAAGTGTGGCTTTGTTTCTCTGTCATTGCGTTACTCTCCTAATACCATTTCTACCCTCAATACTGCCAATGCACCACGATGAGTATAAAAAGCGTATTAGTTCCAGAGTAGTTGCTTGTGAGCATAATGTAGATAATGAAACTCTTGTTTGGTTTGAAAGTTGGGCTTTTGGTGGAGTGCACTTCCTACCATGATGATCATTTTCAGCATATGGAGCCCATTAAGTGGTGTTGGAACTGGATTCACAGTTTAATGTGCTAACACTGCATCTGTTTCTGCCCTGATGATAGCACCTGGATCAGTTTAAAACTGATGTAGAAGTTTAAGATGTGGTGTAGTTAATTTCTAAAACAACTGTTGATCTTTATACGTGTGAAACGCATGGTCTTTCAAATTCCAGATGAATTCACTGCCATTTAAACTGATACCTGTGTGTGCTTTCAGAATGGGAAATAAAAAACACATGCCTTCCCCTCTAGGAACTTTTTTTTTCACTTAAATTCTGAGAGGTGACCATGATGAGATTATTAATTTTTTTTCCTGTATTGAGGGGATGGAGAAGAAGATCCCTTTAGGTTTCCCGTTATAACCTGTATCAAATAACTCATCCAAAATGAATCATTGATGGATGATTTTCCTTTCTGCTTTAACAAACATAGGCATACACATAGTCCAAGCCATGATGATGCTGTGAGTCATTGATTCCTCTTGAAAGCCCTGGAATGGACAAGTATTAAAAAGTAAAGTGAGGTGATTCTGTTACTGAGACTGCAGGCCTTATCTCTGTGGCTGGCTAAAAGCAGAGAGCTAGTTCACTGGAGCTTTGAAAAATGACTTTTCCCAGTGACCTCCTGGTTTTTAAAGACAGCAGAGTTTGGAGTTTCTTTTTAGAGTGTTAAATGCCCTTGGAGGGTTGTTGTACAGTTATATTCCCATTAGAAAGATTGAACTTCTCTCCAGGATGCCCCCAGAAAAGAAACCATTAGAAGGCAGAGCGATATAGCATTTGGGGATGTCTGTTCTGTTCTCCTCCCCAAGGCAACTTTTAATGTTAGTTTTTCAATGTGAAAATCCATCTGCTTTGAGTGGAATGACCATGATAGAGTGTGTGACATTGCCTTTTCTTGCAAGATGATCACATTTCTGATCTTAAACTCTTCTAGATTGTCTTCCGGGCCATCACAAATTATAGCCAGTTTACTGCCCACCTGCCTAGGATTGGCTTATATGAAGAGTGTATAGAGGACTCTTTCAAATACTGTGTTGACTTTTACGTTTTGTTAGCCAAGATTTAAAAGGTTTAATATGTTTAGAAGTTGGTATCTTTGAAAATAATGAACTGTGTGTGTGCGTGTGTGTGTGTGTGAGAGAGAGAGAGAGACAGTAGAAATTCCTGGAGTAATCCTTTTCCTACTTTGTACAACAAAAAATAGGCCTTGGAAAGCTCAAAAAATAGTTTGCAGGGCACATTATAGTTTTATTAGACTTGATGATCTTTTGTCAGAAAGAAATACCCAAGCCTAGCTTCTTTGATGATATACAACTGTTGGGCATCCCATGAGGCCGCTTCCCAGAATATCCTAATTAGACTGCTCTATGACATCAGTCCTGTGACTTTTTCTCTTTTCTGTTATCCTTTTTGGTCCCTTCACTTAACCTTACTGTCATCCATTACCCCAGATGAGTTAGACCTCTGGGAACATCATTCTCACTCTCTTAAGTTAGGCTAATGGGATTAATTAATGATGAACACAGGCACAATTTCAAGTGGGTGTGGTGAGGGAGAGAAGAACAAAAGGATCTGGAGAATATGCTAAGAGAAAAGATCAACAATGCCAGGAACTAAATGCTAGATGGAATTCTGTGTTGTCCAGTGGTATACTGCAGGCTCCAGGAAGGCAAGGGAGGTGATTCACTGTGACAACAGCCATTTGCTAAGCAGCTACTGTGTCTCAGGAGTTAACCTTATCTTATTTCATTATTATCTTACTTTATCTCCCCCCCAGGAACAGCGGTTTATAGATGAGAATACTGACTCATCCAGTTAGTATATTCAAGAGGAAATATTTGAGTTGAGATTTGGCTAACTCTAAACAGTGTGTCAGAGAAGGCAGTGGCACCCCACTCCAGTACTCTTGCCTGGAAAATCCCGTGGATGGAAGAGCCTGGTAGGCTGCAGTCCATGGGGTCGCTAAGAGTCGGACACGACTGAGCGTGTCATGCTTTGGAGAAGGAAATGGCAACCCACTCCAGTGTTCTTGCCTGGAGAATCCCTGCCTGGAGAATCCCAGGGATGGGGGAGCCTGGTGGGCTGCCGTCTATGGGGTTGCACAGAGTCAGAGACAACTGAAGCGACTTAGCAGCAGCAAAGAGTGTGTACTCTGTATATGTGTGTGTGTGTATGTGTGTTTTACACTTAACATGGCTTTTAGGAGTTGCTTCAGATAAAAGATGTAGATTATTTTCTTACAGATTGGAGTGAAAAATTGGATCTGTTATGCTTAGATTCCTCTGATTAAATACTATCTCTCATTTCTTACAGAAAGGTTCTGATTGCTTCTTTCATTACTTGTTTATTTAATTAGCATGGATAGTTATGTGGTAAAAAAAGATTTCTTTTATTTGCAATGGACAAGGTAACAGAAACTATGTTTAATGAAGGCAGTGATGGTTAATACTGAGTAAAAATGATCTTGTGGCCTGTTTTGAGATTTCTAGTCTTGTGGAGGATTTAGTAGTCTTAGATACAGAGGGTGAAACAGACTCTTCTTATATCCAGCTCTTCCAAGTTTGAGGATTCAGGGGCCAGAAAAAGGGTAAACTATACCATGCTGAGGAGTCTTAAAGGGCATGTTGGTGCTTCACAATTTGTTCTGTTTATAACATGAGATCTGAGAAAGATGATAGTTTTCATTGTTCAGCATAAGTATTTTAAATGCCTACCATGTGATTTATTTAAAGGGCCACAGAGTAAAAAGTGTCGGGGCTTCCTGAAGTTTGATTTATTTCCTGATAATTAAAGCTTGGTCAGGGAATGACATCTAATATACATTAGCAATTACTATGTTTTGGAATGCTGATGCATTTGAATGGTAGAGTTAATATCTTTCTTTCCTCCTTCTGGGATGAAATATCTCTTGCCTTCCATGTCAAATTAGAGACTTGCTGGTGGTTTGTGGACCAAATGTTTGGGTACTTTGTGTAGGCTCATCTGTGTTAGTTTTAAATGAGAGTGTTTTGCGCTTGCCTATCTGTTTTTCATCAGGGCTCCTCTATTCTTGTGTCCAAAAAGACTCTCTGCTCTAGCCGTGAGGCTGCTTTTACTGTAGGATGTCTGTGTCTCCTGTCATCACAGGCAGTCCTGGTGAAACGTCCCATGCTGTGTGTGTGTTGCTACAATATGTTTAAAGTCTGATCTTTCTCAGATGTATATGTGTGTGTATAACTATTTTATGGCTGAAAAGGGATGCAGACAGCACAATTTCTGCCAGAATATGTTTTCTATTATATTTTGTAATATGAAATTATAGGTTAGTTTTTGGTTTGCATAAAGCTGCCTTTTTCACCCGTCACTGGGAGACAAGTAACACCTTCCTTTGACTCACGTTTTCCAAGAGTCCTTAGTGTTAAAAGAAGACTTTCTTTCTGGAATGTAGAAATTAAAAGAATATGGCACAAAGGCATTTTTATA
Source organism: Bison bison bison (assembly GCF_000754665.1). NCBI lineage: Eukaryota > Metazoa > Chordata > Mammalia > Artiodactyla > Bovidae > Bison > Bison bison. The sequence goes on from NW_011495084.1 coordinate 3,936,358, forward strand.
GCCTTATTGAGTCTTGAGGGCAGATATATGGATTCCAGACAAAATGCAATAATAGACTAGGATTTTACTTTCAAATCGTCTTAACAAACACTTCTTGTGGGAGATTTATTGTCCATGTGGAGGAACAGAGCTGCTTTGAAGGTTAAATGGAGTAGTTTACAGAACAGTGTTCAAGGTCTTTCTCTGCCTCTTATTAAGTATATGCTCTGCTTTAACTAACTTAACCCATCCGGCTTAGTTTTCTGTTTTATAGCAGTATTGTGAGAATAAAAGGAGATAATGTGTGTGTGCTTTGTAAGCTTTGTGATCTCAGTGTAAATATGAAGTAGCACTTGTTTTATTATGTGTGTTTAGTTAGAGTTAATGCTTCGTTGGCATGAACAGGACATCTCCCCCTCTCTGATAAAGCATGTAGACAAATCCTGGCAGAACTAAGACTAAGATACCTCTGAAAGTCCTATTTAAGCTTATAAAGCAGTTCAACCCCTGTCATCAAAAACAGAGCACCAGATATAGTGTTGGACAGATACAGCTTTTGCGTGAAGTCTAGTTGCTCTGAAACTCTGAAGGATAAACAGGAGAGTGTATGTAATTATATATGACCGTCTCTATGTCATAGTAGGGTGTATGTGGACAGCAATACCAAAATCCCACAGAATACATTGCTTAAACAACAGAAATTTATTTTCTCACAGTTTTGGAGGTTTGAAGCCAGAGAACAAGGTGTAGGAAGGTTTGGTTTCCCCTGAGCCCTCTTCTTGGCTTGCAGATGTCCACCTTCTTGTTGATCTGCACATGTTTATTATTTTTTTTTTTTTCTGTGCTCATGTGCCTCTCCTGTTTCTCTGTGTGTCCAAATTTTGTTGATGACACCAGTTATTAGATTGCATTAGGGCCCAGCCTAATGGCCTCATTTTAACTTCGTTACCTCTTTAAAGTCTGATTAAGTGTAGTCACATTCTGAGGCACTTAAAGATTCAACATATGGATTTTAGGGGCCCACAATTGAGCCCATAATATCGGGTTGGCAGCAGACAAGGAACCAAGGTTTGGATTCCAGCGTGAGTGGCTCTGATCTTTACCAGTGCACTTGTCTCTGGCAAGACTGCTAACTTGGCATGTCCACATCTGCTTACTCATGGGGGTGGTGACAAGGATTCGAGATAGCCGTGAACATGAGCACATTTTGTAAAATGTAAAGTCATGATATAAATGCAAGGTAATATTATAACAAAAGTACCTGTGAGCGATACATTGGCAGCATGTGGAAAATTTTAAGTAGAAGAGACAAAAGATCATTGCAAACATTTGCCTAAAAGAAGCTTCTTGGCTCATCTCTTTGGCTTGAGGAGGTGCATGGATAAAGAACGGTGATTTGGTTAGGACTTAATTCAGACAAGACAGGAGTTAGGCTTACAGATAAGCCAAACATCTGGATGATGTAGTGTGAATATCGTCCCATCTCCCAGTGCCTGTTTTCTTAAAGCCTGTTAGTTTCTTCATTGGAAAAAGATTTCCCCTGCCTTCCTCGGTCTGGCAGCAAGAGCTCTCAGTGGGTTCCCAAGCAGTGGTCTTAGCCGGAAGGCAGTTTTCCTATTTACTTTAAGTGACTATTTTACGATCCCTTCTCAAGGATATGATTTTTTTTTTTTAAGGTAATACTTGACTAGTTGGAAAAACTTCCATGTACTTTAGCATATCTGTTCTGAAATGTGTACAGCATGTTTATGTGCATAGGCAAGTGTTTTAACTGGAAAGGTATATTCTAAGATTGTCATGCTTACCTATTTAGAATGCATCTGGATAATCAAATTCTTTTTTTTTTAAATTTTATTTTATTTTTAAACTTTGCATAATTGTATTAGTGTTGCCAAATATCAAAATGAATCCGCCACAGGTATACATGTGTTCCCCATCCTGAACCCTCCTCCCTCCTTCCTCCCCATACCCTCCCTCTGGGTCGTCCCAGTGCACTAGCCCCAAGCATCCAGTATCGTGCATCGAACCTGGACTGGCATCTCATTTCATACATGATATTTTACATGTTTCAATGCCATTCTTCCAAATCTTCCCACCCTCTCCCTCTCCCACAGAGTCCATAAGACTGTTCTAT
>NW_011495084.1:3939515-3939893 GCF_000754665.1 Bison bison bison
CATTTATTTATTTTTGCTTTTATTTCCAATATTCTGGGAGGTGGGTCATAGAGGATCCTGCTGTGATGTATGTCAGAGAGTGTTTTGCCTATGTTCTCCTCTAGGAGTTTTATAGTCTCTGGTCTTACATTGAGATCTTTAATCCATTTTGAGTTTATTTTTGTGTATGGTGTTAGAAAGTGTTCTAGTTTCATTCTTTTACAAGTGGTTGACCAGATTTCCCAGCACCACTTATTAAAGATATTGTCTTTAATCCATTGTATATTCTTGCCTCCTTTGTCAAAGATAAGGTGTCCATATGTGCATGGATTTATCTCTGGGCTTTCTATTTTGTTCCATTGATCTATATTTCTGTCTTTGTGCCAGTACCATACTGCT
>NW_011495084.1:3939993-3943091 GCF_000754665.1 Bison bison bison
TATTTCCATACAAATTGTGAAATTATTTGTTCTAGCTCTGTGAAGAATACCGTTGGTAGCTTGATAGGGATTGCATTGAATCTATAAATTGCTTTGGGTAGTATACTCATTTTCACTATATTGATTCTTCCAATCCATGAACATGGTATATTTCTCCATCTATTAGTGTCCTCTTTGATTTCTTTCACCAGTGTTTTATAGTTTTCTATATATAGGTCTTTAGTTTCTTTAGGTAGATATATTCCTAAGTATTTTATTCTTTCCGTTGCAATGGTGAATGGAATTGTTTCCTTAATTTCTCTTTCTGTTTTCTCATTATTAGTGTATAGGAATGCAAGTGATTTCTGTGTGTTGATTTTATATCCTGCAACTTTACTATAGTCATTGATTAGTTCTAGTAATTGAGAAAAAGAAATAAAAGGAATCCAAATTGGAAAAGAAAAAGTAAAACTCTATTTGCAGATGACATGATCCTCTACACATGGATAATCAAATTCTTAAGCACAAAGGTACATCATCATCTTTTATTCTATAAAAGCACACAGAAGAAGACTACATACAAAATAGGTGTTCTTGGAATTGCATGGTTATGCTTGTGTTCTTTCTTGGATTCTGGTGTCTGATAGAGTCCTGTCTTTTTTGAAAGCTTTGAATTATATTAAAATATATAATCTCATATTTGTTTCTCCTCTTAGAAAAGACAAACAATTGTAAGTTTTTGTTTGTTTGTTTTTTTGGCTGCATGACACATAGGATCTTAGTTCCCTGACCAAGGCTCAAACCTGAACCCAGTGCAGTGAAAGTGAAGAATCTTAATCACGGGACCACCAGGGAAGTCCTGTAATATTTTAAAGAAGAAAAATTATAAGGAACCAGTCACACTTTAATGCACAGACCCAACTGTAAGGGAAACAGTATGAAATGTAAGAAAATCAAAATTTAATTACCTTTTAATAAAACAATGAATTTATGAAAAGCTGTGAAACTGAAATTCATAAAATATACTAAGTAGTGAAGTGATTTAGCAGCAGCAGTGTGTTAAAGTGGTTCATAAACTTGGAGTTAACGTTTGAAAGTGAAAAAGCTTCATAGAACCTCTTCTTGTTGTATGTGTTTGCTCAGTCATGTGTGACTTTGCAACCCCATAGACTCTAGCCCACCTGGCTCCTCTGTCCATGGAATTTTCCAGGCAGAATACTGGAGTGGTTTGCTATTTCCTTCTCCAGGGCATCAATCCCAAGTCTCTTACACATCAGGGAAGCCCAAAACCTCATCTGCTACTGCTACTGCTAAGTCGCTTCAGTTGTGTCCGACTCTGTGCGACCCCATAGACGGCAGCCCACCCAGCCTCCCCCGTCCCTGGGATTCTCCAGGCAAGAACACTGGAGTGGGTTGCCATTTCCTTCTCCAATGCAGGAAACTGAAAAGTGAAAGTGAAGTCGCTCAGTCTGACTCCCAGCGACCCCATGGACTGCAGCTTACCAGGCTCCTCCGTCCATGGGATTTTCCAGGCAAGAGTACTGGAATGGGGTGCCATTGCCTTCTCCGAAAACCTCATCTAGATGTTGCTAATTCAAAGTCTGGAAAATTAGGAATAAAGATATTTTCATTGTGCTTTTAAGTTGAGACTGATTGAACGTACTGCGAATGTGAAGGAGGAGAGTTGTAAGTATAATATTTTATGTTATGGTGGCATCATATGGATATAGTGAAGAAGTAAATGTGTGGAAAATATTTTTTATCATGCAATTAGCAAGGCAATGAAAAAATTTTAAGTTGTTAAGCTAATATTATGGTAGAGGACTATTTTAATCAGTGAAATTAAATGCTTGGAATATGGTTTTCATGATAATCCCATGCTCTTAGATTTTGCTTTAGTCTTGCAAAATGCTTTTCATGTTAATACTTGAATAAACATTTTTAGGTAACAGAAGTTTTAATTTTATAATTTTAAAAAAAGTTATTTTACTTATGTTTTTATTGGCTGCACCACATAGCATGCCATCATATGCAGGTTGTTAGTTCCCCATGTCCCCCTGCAGTGGAAATGCAGAGTCCTAGCCTTCGGGCTGCCAGAGGGGACCCAGAAGTTTTCATTTTAAATAAGCAGCTGTCTTTTACATGGATTATTGAGTTTTTTCTTGAACATTTCCTGTAGAAACTCTGAAAATGGCAGCATTGATTTATTTGTGGAACTAAAGACACTTACTTAGTCAAGGTTCATCCTTTTCATTTTCTCCCACCAAGACAATAGAGTGTCTTGGGAAAACTCTACTTGGGAAGCTTTAGAGAAGGAATCTGAATCTGCAACAGCTCTGGGGCTCAGTTTAGCTGCTTCTGGGGCCATGTTTAATCAGATCCTTACTTTCTTTGTTTCGGGGGTGGGGGACTGGAGAGGGTTGCTGTTTAGATATAGCTCATAAAACTCCTTTATTGCTTATAGGAAAAACTTTTAAAGGGATGGAAGAGGGGACCACTAAGAATATTCTTTAGTTACAAGGCTGAGCATTCTCAAACTTAACCTTCTTGAAAAGCTAGCAGTTACTTGGGACCGTGTCCCTTAGATGTTTGACAACAGGCACTTTGTTACTCCCATGGGCTCTTTTCATCTAACATCAAGACAGCATGATTTACGTTTTTTTAACAAAAGGCTAGTTTCTTAGGAGGTCATCTCTGCCACTGAAGGGTTTACAATCTAGTAGGAGGAGATGAAGATAGAAACAAGTAAGTTTAGGAATGTGTTATGTGTGTCAATGATAAATTCATGCTTAAAGCATCAGTTCAGTTCGGTTCAGTCGCTCAGTGATGCCCGACTCTTTGTGACCCCATGAATCACAGTATGCCGGGCCTCCCTGTCTATCACCAACTCCTGGAGTTCACTCAAACTCATGTCCATCGAGTCGGTGATCCCATCCAGCCATCTCATCCTCTGTCGTCCCCTTCTCCTCCTGGCCCCAATCCCTCCCAGCATCAGAGTCTTTTCCAATGAGTCAACTCTTCGCATGAGGTGGCCAAAGTACTGGAGTTTCAGCTTTAGCATCAGTCCTTCCAAAGAAATCCCAGGGCTGATCTCCTTTAGAAAGGACTGGTTGGATCTC
>NW_011495084.1:3943191-3943957 GCF_000754665.1 Bison bison bison
AACACCATAGTTCAAAAGCATCAATTCTTCGGCGCTCAGCTTTCTTCACAGTCCAACTCTCACATCCATTTATGACCACTGGAAAAACCATAGCCTTGACTAGACAGACCTTTGTTAACAAAGTAATGTCTCTGCTTTTGAATATGCTATCTAGGTTGGTCATAACTTTCCTTCCAAGGAGTAAGCGTCTTTTAATTTCATGGCTGCAGTCACCATCTGCAGTGATTTTTCAGGCCAAAAAAATTAAGTCTGACACTGTTTGCACTGTTTCCCCATCTATTTCCCATGAAGTGATGGGACCGGATGCCATGATCTTCATTTTCTGAATGTTGAGCTTTAAGCCAACTTTTTCACTCTCCTCTTTCACTTTCATCAAGAGGCTTTGTAGTTCCTCTTCACTTTCTGCCATAAGGGTGGTGTCATCTGCATCTCTGAGGTTATTCATATTTCTCCCGGCAATCTTGATTCCAGCTTGTGCTTCTTCCAGCCCAGCGTTTCTCATGAGGTACTCTGCATATAAGTTAAATAAGCAGGGTGACAATATTCAGCCTTGACATGCTCCTTTTCCTATTTGGGACCAATCTGTTGTTCCATGTCCAGTTCTAACAGTTGCTTCCTGACCTGCATACAGGTTTCTCAACAGGCAGGTCAGATGGTCTGGTATTCCCATGTCTTGAAGAATTTTCCACAGTTTATTGTGATCCACACAGTCAAAGGCTTTGGCATAGTCAATAAAGCAGAAATAGATGTTTTTCTGGAACTCTTT
>NW_011495084.1:3944177-3948564 GCF_000754665.1 Bison bison bison
AGTGCAATTGTGCGGTAGTTTGAGCATTCTTTGGTATTGCCTTTCTTTGGGATTGGAATGAAAACTGACCTTTTCCAGTCCTGTGGCCACTGCTGAGTTTTCCAAATTTGCTGGCATATTGAGTGCAGCACTTTCACAGCATCCTCTTTCAGGATTTGAAATAGGTCCACTGGAATTCCATCACCTCCACTAGCTTTGTTCGTAGTGATGCTTCCTAAGGCCCACTTGACTTCCCATTCTCGGATGTCTGGCTCTCGGTGAGTGATCACACCATGGTGATTATCTGGGTTGTGAAGATCTTTTTTGTACAGTTCTTCGGTGTATTCTTGCCCCCTCTTCTTAATATCTTCTGCTTCTGTTAGGTCCATACCATTTCTGCCTAGTGCCTTCCATATCTGCAGGACCTGAGAGAAAACTAGTATGTCTCAGAACCAGAACAGGTTCCTGCACCAAAATTTACTTGCTCTACCTGTAGACCTTCCTCCAGGAATCTGAAATTCATTTCTTCTTCCCAGACTAAGACCAACCCTCAGATGTTACAGTGTATCTTTCATTTCCCTACCCTGGTAGCTAAGTGTTTGCTATTAACTAGAGCTTTCTAAATATAATGGCTTATCCCTAAAGAAGGACTGTAATGAAAGGATTATAGGTTAAGTGGCAAATGTGTGCCAAAGACTTTTGGGTAAGCCAATTACCCTGATGGGTTTTCTCAGTTAATTATTACTGAGTGAATGAACTGCTTTTAGATGAAAGTGATAATTCTCTACTTAAAACAATGTAGATTTTTTTCTAAACGATGAATGCAGTTCATCAATACCAATCATTTCTAGTTAGAATTCAGTTCAGCAATACATATTGAATGCCTCCTATGTGCAGGGCTCCAGAAGATAAATAAGAAGCTGTTCTGTTTCTTAGGTATTAACAGTGCATTGGGGAAATAATGCAAGTTCTAACAAGACAATAGCTTAGTTGGACCTGACGACCATCAGGGAGCTTGATGTCTAGCAACATTGCTCTCCATCTCGTGAAGGAAAGTAGTAACACAGAGCAAATGCCAGTGATCCCTGCTGCTCTATTCTTCAAACTTTACTCGAGCCCAACCAACCTATTGCTTTTTTTTTTCTTTCATTACCCAAGCTCACCACCTTCTCTCCTGCCTCATGGTCTTTGATAATATTGCCCATTAGCCTGGTAATCTCCCAATTCAACTCCTTTTAACTCCTTCCATGTATGTAGACTTGCTTTCCCCCCGGCAATCTCTTGATCCGCTAAGACTTTCAGGAGTCTGTTCTGTTCTCCCACAGCAATCATGATTTCGTGCTAGAGTAGTATTTATCGCGTTGCAGTGAGATTGCTTGTACACATCTTTGCCTATTCTCCTAGACTGTTTCTTAAAGTCAGTACATCTATTTTGCTCACCATTCCATCTGCAGTGCCCTTTATAGTGTTTAGTTCATCATGAAATGAATGAATAAATGAGTGGGTGAATAATTTTCTTAAGACAGAATCAATCCATTTTGTTGAGCTGTAATTTTCAGTAGGGTAGACGAGGGGAACTATTAAAATCACCTGTGTCCTGATTTCAGCATATGTTTCCTTCTACTCTTCTGAAATGCCTTTCACATATCATCCCATTTAAGATCCCTGATGACGGTAGTAAGAAGTCAGTGTTATTAATGGGAATGTGGCAGTGTGCAATGTCAAAATCTAGTTGATTTGCAACAATAACTAGTAAATACTTCGGGGGAGACTGTGGCATCACAAACGAGCATTGGTAATTGAAGCTGCTACTGCTGTTGCTAAGTCACTTCAGTCGTGTCCGACTCTGCGTGACCCTGTAGACGGCAGCCCACCAGGCTCCCCCGTCCCTGGGATTCTCCAGGCAAGAATAGTGGAGTGGGTTGCCATTTCCTTCTCCAGTGCATGAAAGTGAAAAGTGAAAGTGAAGTCACTCAGCCGTGTCCGACTCTTAGCGACCCCCCGGACTGCAGCCCACCTGGCTCCTCCGTCCATGGGATTTTCCAGACAAGAGTACTAGAGTGGGGTGCCATTGCCTTCTCTGAATTGAAGCACATTTGGACAGATATAAACTGGTTGAATGGACTGCCCAGGTGGTTCAAGTGGAAGAGAATCTGCCTGCCAATGTAGGAGTCACAGGACACACAATCCCTGGGTCTGGAAGATTCCCTGGGGGAGGAAATGGCAAACCATGCCAGTATTCTTGCTGGGATTATCCCATGGACAGAAGAGCCAAGTGGGCCACACAGTTCATGGGGTGGCAAAGAGTCGGACGCAACTGAGTCCTCACATACATACAGACTGGTTGAAGAAGAGCAGTTCAGGCAGAAAAAGGAAAAAAATGATCTGAGCAAAGGCCTGAGAGCTGGGGAATTCAAGTTGACATTAGGATGCATGTGGAAAAGTAATGGGAGATTGGCCTAGAAGTCATAATGGGACTGGCTGTGAACTCCGGGCCTAGAGGGGTGTTTATTATGGTAAGAAATAAGGCGTGATGAAGGAGTCTTGTGAAGCAGAGTGATGGTGTTAGGGTTATACTTCAGGAGTTAAATTTCAGGAAGTTTCTCTATCCACAGCATGCATAAGAGATCAAAAGGGAAATGAAAGCAGGCAGGGATGACTATTTAGTTCAGTTTAACAAATATTTGTTATGTGCCTAATATATATTGGGCATTGGAGAAAATATATTCTTTCCATAAGGGGACTTTGAGCATAATGAAGGAAACAAAATTATCAACAGGCACTTTTAGTAAATCTCCTAACCAATAGAAGTCAGAAATGAAGGAAACCTGAATGAGAGGAAGAGAAAAGAGAAGTTAGAGGAGATTCAAGGGAAATTTGCACGTTGAATTTTTCGCTGAGGTCTTGCCCAGTGTCAAATTATCCTTCACCAAATTGAAAGTAGATGTGGGAGCAAAGAGAGAAGACAGGTTCCAGCTGCACTAGGAATTAACTGCCTCTTTGTCTCCTTGATCTGGCTTCCCTTTTGTTTGTGCTGGCCTCATCCTTAGGCTCTGTCTTCAGGGCCTTTAGCACCCCTAGGACTGATCTCATTCCCCTAAGATGTCCTTTCCCAGTAGATTATTGGAGCTTACTTTGACTGTGATTGACCTGGCTGGCTGCTAAGTCAGGTCTTATGGCTGGGAATGAGGATGGGGATATAGTACACTGACTGGCCAGATCATAGATAACTTTCATCAGGAGGTGAGGACAACAGCTTCACTCTATTCCGATGAATGGAGAGTGGATTTGGCCTGTTCTCAAAAGGAAGAACAGGGCACTGTTAACTAGAAGAAGGTGTTTGGAAAAACCAGTCCATGACACCAGGCAAAGTAGATTTCAAACATTTTAACATTGCCCTATTTGAGCTTCAGCACAACAGTTTGTGAGAAGTTTATCCACCAACTTGGTAAAAAGGCTGTGCTCTAGAAAGAATAAAGGATAACTGGCCATTTGGTGTTAGTAGAGCAACCACGATTTCCTCATTCAGGTACAACTATCCCCTGGGCCAGTAGACGTGTAGACTCGTGAGCACCACCCAGGCTGAAGGTGTCTATGAGAAAGTGTCCCCTGGTTGCAGGCACTGGAGATGATGATCACCGAGGTGAACAGTATAGAGTGAGCAAAGGTCAGGAGACAGAACTGGGAAGAAACGTCCACATTTGTGAGAAAAGTCTGAAGGAAATGGTAGCCAAGGAGGGTTGGAAAGAGGAAATCAAAGAAGATAGAAGTTTGCTTGTATGCAATTACATTGCTTTTTACTATCAAGTCTATTAAAAGACTATTATGTGGGAAAGAAAAAAAAAATAGGAAAAGACTAAAGGTAAGATGTTGTAAATGTTTATTATTTTGTTCTGAGAGTGTCATTAAATCTTAAAGGATTTTTAAGTGAAACAGTCATGACCACGATGCATAGACGTTGACAGCTGTAAACATGAAGGAAGAGCACTGTGTTTTCATGGATGGCTGGAGCAGTAATTGTTTTGTGTTAATGGTGATAATAATACTAATAATGATAGCAGTTACATATATTACATGTAACACTATGCTTTTTGCTTACTAACACATTAACTCCTCAAGATGGTCCTATAAAGCAAGTACAGTTGTTATCCTTATTTTCCAGATAAGAAAACTGAGGTACAGAGAGGTGGAGTAATTGGTCCAATTGGTTCCAGAATCACTTTTCGTAACTATTGCATCTCACTGCCTTTCCTGGAGATAGATAGGTGTGCTTGGGTAGCACAGAAGCAGGGCAGATTAACAAAGGATATATGCTCTTTCTTTTTTATCCTGCAAACAAATTTCAATCCATCACCTAAAAAAAAAAAAAAAAACCAGTTTTTTTTTTTTTTTTTTTTTAAGTGTAAAG
>NW_011495084.1:3948664-3951340 GCF_000754665.1 Bison bison bison
TTTGCCTTTTTTAAGTGTAAAGTTTGGTTTTTACTTAGTTTTTAGTAGAACAATTGAAATCACTTGGGGAAGAGTGTGCCATTTGATGTTTGGAAAATGTAAGCATCATTCCTGCTCTGAAGGACTGATGGTCATCATTTATGTGGGTGCTTGTGACTGAAAAGGTCAATGGACAGAAAAAAAATAGCACAGAAACACACACAAGGACAGTTGGGCTGGTGGTGTCACATCATTCATCAGTTTTATAATAGTGCTGGCCTTTGTCAACATTTTTTAAAGGAAAAATCATAAGGCAGCAAAAAACCAAGAGCCGCAAATGAACAAAACTGAAAACAGGTTAAAACCCCCTTGAAGACTTGAGAGAATAGATCTTTTTGCTTCCAAAGACAATCTCCTAGTCCTGTGTTCTCTGGAGAATTCTGCCTACATTTGTTTCTTTTCCACATCTGCTACATTCAACATTCTTCATCTTTCCTGGAGTGAAAATTTCCTAATTCCTTAGTGTCTTTCTGAATTGGCAATACCCACTCACAGAAGTAACTTCAGATTATAAGAGCATGAAATTTTGTTTTGACTTAAGCCTTTCTATTAGCTGAGAAATAGCAGAAGAGGTTTCCCTCTTTCAGTTTTGGACTCAGGTAAGAAAATTCAAACAGATGAGAGCCTATTATGTTTAGTGTTGAATGACTACCTTTGCTTCTCATTTTGCTGGCAGATTGTTTAGATTCTATTAAATCCCTTTTGGTCCATTTCTTCCTTAATATGATGAAAGGGATGTATATTTCATCCCTTATCACTGACATGCATGTGTGTGATGACTTATATTCTAAAGCCCAGTATAATTTAGTCTTATTTCATGTTCTTATGCCATAACATTCATTGAGTAAATAAAAACCTACCTAATAAGATAACACCCATCAGATAATTTTATCAGACTGATGTCTCCACTAGTGGAGTATATTTTGAACATGGGTGAAATGTTCCTTTGCTCTTAGATTTTTGTTTTATTGATGCTGTTTGCCCTTTAAATTTTTTTCCTACAGTGCAGAAAATTTAGGGCAGTACCTCAGTTTTTTTCTCACAGTGAAATTATGAGATTTGTTAGTTTCGTCCTTTGTTTTGAAATTCTTGTTTCATTGGAGTTAGACTTATATCTTGTTGGCTGCTGCGGATTACTAGATTTATTGCTATGGACATAAGAAATCCTGGCGACTTTGAACCAATTTTTTTTTTAAGTTTTTTTGTTGTTGTTGTTGTTTTTTCTTTCATTTGAAAAGGAAAGCTGGTTGTGGGGCTGAACTAATAGCATGTAGAAAACCTGGTTTAGGGAACGTGGCTCCATCCTATATGGGTCTGCCACTGAACGGGTGAAGTATTGTCCTAAACAAAATGTGCTTCTCAGCTTTCCTTGCTAAATTAGCCAAGTCTTATCCCACAGTGTTCTGCTGTTGAGCTTTCTGCTGCCCCGACTTTGAATATGTGTTTCTGCATTGATATTAGAGAAATTCACATCAGTATTTAGGTTAATGTTTAGTGGAGGCCAGTTAGCTTTTTATTCTCAATGGCTTGAAATCAGCTTTCTCTGACAACACTGTTTGGCAGTTTTTCATATTTCTTTAAAATTTTAATTATAACCCATCAAGTCTTAAGCAATTACTTCTGGGGTAGACTCTTGATGAATGTCATAACAAGGTGTTTTAATTTAATGGATCCAGAATAACATCTGTTTCTAATATTTTAAAAGCCAATTTATATGGAAATTCATTTATACACAGTCAGTACACAGAGCCTTGTAAAAATCAAAGTAGAAAATCAAACCACCATGATATAGTAGGTCTTCTGTTAACAAAGGATTTCACTGATGAGTAGATTCAGCTGCCACTCGCTAATACCCTAAATAAAGAAGACAGAAAGTGAAGTTGCTCAACCATGTCCCCATGGACTGTAGCCTACCAGGCTCCTCTGTCCATGGAATGTTCCAGGCAAGAGTACTGGAGTGGGTTGCCATTTCCTTCTCCAGGGGATCTTTCTGACCTAAGGATCGAACCAGGGTCTCCCGAATTGCAGGCAGACACTTTACCATCTGAGCCACCAGGGAAGTACAACACCCTAAATATTGCACCTTAAACAAGATAGCAGTTTATTTCTCACACTCATGTAGTTTGCCCAGAGCTGGTATGGTCTACTATGACAGGGCCTCCATTTCCTTCAGTCTTATTGCTCTGTTGGGCATGATTTCTATTCCTAAGGACACCTTATAGGTCATGATGGCTGCTGGAACTCCAGCTATTACATCTGTGATCCAGCAGAAAGGAGGCAGAGGGGTAGAGGAGGGAAGAATACTAAGCTTTTTCAAGGACACTTTTTCCCAGAAGTAGTAGTTCTCTGTGTTCCACTGGCCAAATATTAGTCAGTGGCAAATATTAGTCATGTGACCATATTTAACAGCCAAGGAAGATAGGAAATGATCTCCACCCCCGCCCCCCCCGCCCCCAGAAAGTGAAAGTGAAGTTTCTCAGTCCTGCCCGACTCTTTGCGACCCCCATGGACTGTAACCTACTAGGCTCCTCTGTCCATGGGATTGTCCAGACAAGAATACTGGAGTGGGTTGCTATTTCCTTCTCCAGGGGATCTTCCCAACCCAGGGATCGAACCCCGGTCGCCCGCATTGCAGGT